>NC_139633.1:18173793-18306293 GCF_964638095.1 Poromitra crassiceps
CTGCCATTGTCCTCCGTACGACGTTTCACCGGCTTGTTCTCGAAAAGCTCCCACGAGGAAGGTTTTGACTTCCACCTGAGATGGTCAACAGATGAGAGAGCATCAGTGTAGAAGAAATGTGCTCACACAGGGATTCTAAAGGGCCTCTAGAAATCGTTGCATTTTTAATGGCTTAATGATGATCCCATATTCAATGTACATGTCTTACCCATCTTGTAAATTTTTAAGTGTGTAAAAACATTTGGAAAAACAGCCCATTTGCCCACTACCACCTACCAAACAGCCTGGTGGAGAACAACAAAGTTCAATCTGAACGTCTCTTTGTTTGTATGTGTGTTCCCTCTCCAGCAGGGCACTTATCAAAGTGTTCTTTTGCATCAGTGATAAGGTATGCTGGCCCACTGGGACCCGAGTGGAAGTGGGTTTGAGAAGATGTGGGAGACCCAACTCCTACAGCTAGAAGCACCTCTGCGCCGGCCTAAACAGTGGGCACAGGCCTCGACACACCGCCTAATGGAGGAGTGAAGTAGCACACAGCGCTGGAGTGCAGGTTTGGGCTGAAGGTAAACAAGGATCTACCCACCATTGGTCCAAGGGCCTGTTAGTCATTCATTAAAGATACATCATCACACAGTAGTGCCCCACACTAACTGTTTGGTGTAGGCCACGTTACAATCAGACAGATGAAACTTTCGATTTCAAAAGCCATAATAAAGGGATTTTGATCGAATGTATTTTCTATCGGGTAAGTTCAGCAAACGTGGGACATCATATAAAGTGGGACACCTTTTTTGCAACTCACACCAAAACGATGGAGATGGATAAATAGCACTACATCTAAGAGGAAAAACATGTAATTTTGGATTTTAGGGTGAGCTGTCCCTTTAACATGTCTTGGGCTAAGTGAGTCCGAATTTGGTAATTCTATCATTAGAATGGTGAGCTCAGATCATGAAAAAATGGTAATAAATGTACAGTATTTGGTTCTCACATCAGAACCAATGTTTCCTCCTAGTTGTGTGATTTGTTAACATATTAAAACATTACCACCTCGTATAATTCACATATACTAATATTTAGTAATAAACATAGTGCATTAAATGGTTGCTTGGGTAGCAATTAAGACTTGAATTATAGTACTGAAGTATAAACCTGCTGTCCCACTTTGCCAATTGCTGAATTAAATTTGGATTTGGCCGCCCTGTGCACAAAGGGGTGTGTCGTGCGTCCTGTAAATATGATAACACCATGGATCATCCTACTAGAATTGGAGAGCTGTGTGTATGTGCGTCCATCCGGAGTTGCAAGTGTCCACAATCGCCTCCAAGATTTCCCCAAAACACTTTTCAGGGGTCTGGCATGAATCTGGTGTGGGGGGGGGGGGGGGGGGAAACACAGGAGAAAGAAAAAAACAAAAACACCCGTGGAAGGTGTATTTTACGCCTTCACACTCACATAGACATTGTGACATCATCAGCGATGTCACAATGGCTCCGGAGACATCACTGATGACAGGAAATTGGCTCGAGCCAAGAGAAACTCCGGCTGAGTACACACAGTTCGCTAAGTGCATGTTGGCATGAGTTTGGTCACACCCAAAAAAAACGTGCGCCCATGGCGCACCGTCTCCAGATTCTCCACTTAGAAATGAACGCGCAAAATTCGTATTATTCTAGTAATAAAGCTACTATACACACATGTATAATGGTGGCTCTCTCCAGTAGCACACTAAAAGTTCCTCAGTGCACCATCATATTCATTAATAATAAAATACGGTATACCTTTTACCAACTGGATTATCCAATGTTGGCTAGTAACATGCACACACTGTACTGAGAGAGCAGAGTTTTATACAGATTCTTGTCCATTTTGCATAAGCAGCATAAAAGTTGAGTCCTGGTCCTTAATGATGCGAATGATGATGTGAAAGAGTGACACTTCAGATGCTGCAGATGCTTTTACTGCGAGGGCGAGGGTGCAGGGCGAGATGTGCTGCCAGATTCCTCCTCACCTCATTGTCCTCTTCCAGGGGATGGAGGATGGAGCGCAGATGCCCTCTCTCTCTGCTCGGGCTCCAACTGTCATCTCAGGCTCATTCACAGCTACGCAGCACTTAGGCCCCATTTGCTTTTAAGGATGTCTGACAGGACAGCGGCCACGTGTGATCAAACTTGACTTTCACTGTGCGCTCGTGACAGTTCATTGAGAGAGGCTTTAATGTGCTGTCACCAGCACTCTCCACTCAGCTGCCTTGATTTACCTTCCCCATCTGTCTCAGTCAAACTGCACCCAGGACAAGAAAGGAGCGAAGTTGGCCTGTTAATTCCAGCTAACTTCCAAATACCCACATTGTCTATGGAATAACATACTAATAAAGGTGCGAACTGCAATTGAAAATGGTTCTTCGGAATGATGCCATAGTAACAAAGAGGAGGACCAATTCTGCACCATGGCTTGCTTATAGTTACAGTTACATAAATACATACTTCAGCATGTGCTGGGACGCGTCATCAGTGATGTTGACTGGGGTCGTAAGGTGTTTCGGGTCTGTCATACATCATACACCCTCGCCCAGTAGACCCAGCCGAGGCCGATTAAGACCCCGACCCGCGTCCCGGAAGCAGCCGCTCACGCATCAGCCTTCCTACTCTGTCTGCAACGTTGCCCGCGGAAGGGTTGATCATGCCCAATCCGCTGCAATAGAGCTAGTGCTACACCGCAGCATTGAAAGACCCTTCGGTGCATGGAGGGCTAAGGCTCTGTGGGTTAATCCAGGCCGCGCTCCTCCTTCGTCTCACCAGACACTCCCAAAAGGCAGTCCTACTATGCCGCACCATAGACAAAGAGGATGCCTCAAGGAGGCCTGTGCGCTGCACGTCATTCGGCTGCGCCCAGCACCTCGCTCTAGCCTGAAGGACCCCACGCCGTGCCGATGTTTAGTAACCATTACCAACCCAACGAAAATACCTGAGTTAACATGAACAATATAGTAACCAACCAACGAAAATACCTGAGTTAACATGAACAATATAGTAACCAACCAACGAAAATACCTTAGTTAATATGAACAATATAGTAAACAACCCAACGAAAATACCTTAGTTAACATGAACAGTTCATGTTAACTAAGTGAACACTATAGTAAACAACCCAACCAAAATACCTTAGATAAAACATGAACAATATAGTAAACAACCAACGAAAATACCTTAGTTAACATGAACAATATAGTAATCAACCAACGAAAATACCTGAGTTAACATGAACACTATAGTAAACAACCCAACGAAAATGCCTTAGATAAAACATGAACAATATAGTAAACAACCCAACCAAAAATTAGCCTGGGTAAACCCATCCCCCACGTGACCTGCTCTCAGACCTGTTCTCAGTCACTATGGTCTGGTCCCCCGCCTGTGCTAAACGATTTCCTGCGGTTGTTGGGCCCCCCCCGATAGACCGCTCCATTACGCAACCTTCATCCAACCAGCTTTGTGCACAGAGCACATGCGCAGTGCAGCAGATGGCGTCATCGCTCTGCGACCTTTGTTGTTAGCAAGCGAGCTAACTACACTTTCATTCACTAGGCTACTGCTAGCGACCACAATAGCAGTGCGATGGCTACCACCAATGTGAACGATTTTTGCAGGTTGTGTAAGAGAAACCTTCGTTCTAAAGGCAAGTTGGGCAGCTGCAAACCACTCGAGAAGGGGGTATTTCTACGCCTGGAGAGGGTTGGTGTGAAACTACACCAACAGGAGAGCAAATCATGTCGGATTTGCCAGAGTCTGACTGAGGTATGTACTTGTAACCTTATGTATTAGTGCAGCACGATTCATCTACACTTCCCCCGTGCACTCCCGCAAATAAGTAATGTTATGCGCAGCCAGTTTATCAGATAATTTCGCCGTTAAATGTGTCCAGGTGATGAGAAGCCCCAGCTGTACAAGCTGTCCTTTGTATGGTCGCTGCCGTCCGCTCAGACCCGATTTCGATATAGCGTTTGGTGATCTTTTGATCAACAGACCTCATAACTCTCACTTGAAAATGAGATCTTGATCTCAATGTGATTTTACCTGATTAAATAAAGGTTATATAACGGGGACCTATACTGTTACGTGTGTTTACCAACATCATTAAAATATCATAAATGTATCGCTGTTTTAATCAATGGCTACGTTGCTAGCTAGCTAGCCGTAGACCAGCTATGAACCCGTTTGGATGCTCACTGCCCGTCCACTAAAACGCGATTTCTGATCAACAGACCCCATAACGGGGATCTATACTGTTACATGTGTCTACTAACATCATTAAAAGATCATAAATGTAACGCTGTTCCTGGTACTTTAGTTTTAATCTAAGGCTACGTTGCTAGCTAGCTAGCCTGCCTTGGCAAAACAACACACACACACTACATCTCTCTCTGTCTAGTCACTATAGCCTGGATGACGTTAGCTAATGCTACCCAGCCTTACATTGGCATAGCTGCATTTAGCTTGTGGTATTATGTAGGCTACAGTAATATTGTATAGCTGGCTAGACAGACGAGTTTATCTGGAATCAGTGTGACAAGATCCCTGCTGCTAGCTTGTCTGCCTTTCTGTGTCAGAGTATCTAGCTACAGCGTCAGAGTATCTAGCTCGATAACGCTAGGTGTTATTTTGATCAACAGACCTCAACAGCTGTCTCTCCTTCTCTCTCTGGATAGACTCCTGTCATGATCTGTTTATTTTATCACAACTTGCAATGTAAGTACTGACGTCCTCTCTGTTTATTCTTTCAGGTATTAATTTGATACCCCTCCAAACAGACCAGGGTGCCATGCCCCACATCAGCCGCAGGTATTGTGGAGAAGGGCAACTGGTCAGCTGCTGCCAACCTGATGAGGAAACAGGCGTGCTTGTTATGCTGGACACTGAATGCCAGTCTGCAGACTTCATCCTCTGGCGCTGTTCGCCTCAGGACTTGAAGGCCTAACGTTGTACCATGGACTGTATACATTCTGTGCTAATGCTAGCATGCTAACATCCTTTTCACACACACACACTGAATATACCGAAATGCTAGATTTGATCATGGACTTAACGCTAATGTTAATCAAAAACGGCCGCAGTCATAACGGTAAGGTGTGTTTGACCTAATTGAAATATTAACGTTAATGTCCTCACATTTCAGCGTGGTTACAGATAAACCTATTTAACGCTAGCTAGCTACAGTAGATTTTTGGAGGCGTTAATGTGAATGTCATGACCTAGTGAGCGTAGTATTATACTGTATATTATACATAATCCAGATGTAACCTAGCTATAGCTAGACGTTAAGAGGTTAGCGTGAATGCGACTGAGACCTGACATTACTGAAGTGAATACAAGTGACCTATATTTTTCAATCCTGTCTTTGAATAAAAGTTGTACATTGTGTTATACTTGAAAACCATGTCTTTGCTCCCTTAATAATTATTTGTGTTCACAATTACAACAAATCTGTATGGTTTATCTGTTGGCATTAAACCGTGGTATTTCCTTGGGTGATATTCCATATTTGTCATTAAACCTAGCTGTTCACATCTGCATTTTCTACAAATTGGGCTAAATTTGCAATATAACAATACACATGATAATTACAGTTAACGTTACAGCATTTAATAAGGTTAATTTCCGTGTACCCGATGCCAGGATATTTTGTCACTTTGTTTTCATCAAGTTCTCTGGACTTATATACACAAGCTCACAGCGTCCTAACAGGTTAACGTTATAATCTCAGGAGAGATTAGGCTTCATTCTGTGATGCGTTTGTTATGGTTTGTTGTTGTTCACTTCCTCCCAGCATGCATTGTGCTACTGTATTTCGCTACTAAATAGCAACCAAATGAGCCGAAATAGATATGAAGGTAGATCTCAATTTTGTGTAATGGTAACACAACCTGCAATTGTATAACATTTCAATATTGGACCAAATAAAACATCGAAATGAAAACACCACCCTATGTGAAACATATATGTAATCCTGGGTCTATATATACCCCTCGTCGATTTAACGTGATTTAGGTAAGTGACAGCGTAACGCGCTTCTACTGGCATCTCCTACTGTGATGTCCGCTCCAATAAATTGGCTCTACTTCACATTTTAGTTTTACAATAAAAACACATTTATGCAATGACTTTACATAATGTAGGCTATATTTATGTGCATCATCCTACCTGCAGCAGGAGAGAGAAAACTTTATAATAGCCTATTACTGTATAGCCTGGATGACGTTAGCTAATGCTGGCTAGACAGACGAGTTTATCTGGAATCAGTGTGAAAAGATCCCTGCTGCTAGCTTGTCTGCCTTTCTGTGTCAGAGTATCTAGCTACAGTATCTGCCTCCTATTGTGTCTTATTATTGTAACGTTTGAATCAGCGTTTCATAACTATAATAGCCTAATGTTACTGTAGCCTGGATGACGTTAGCTAATGCTACCCAGCCTTCCAGCGTTTATCTTCCATAATGCATTAAATCATCATCACAATGCTATGAAGACATTAGCTGATCGCCACAGAGCTGCACAGACAAGTTTATCAGATAATTTCGCCGTAAAATGTGTCCAGGTGATCAGCTCTGAAGCCCCGGCTTGTATGGTCCGCTAAAATCCGATTTCGATATAGGTGTTATTTTGATCAACAGACCTAGCATCACATTATTCAGTTTAAGGATCCTTATGTGGAAACATTTTGAGAACCACTGTTTTGAAGTACTATTATTATAGCTGTTTTCATTCTCACATGACAATACAACAGAATAGAGTATCAAACAAAAACATTTTTATTCGGTTCCACCATGATTCCCACATTAACATTAACAGCTGTTTTCATTTCCTCAAGGTAGTTGCATAGCCATATAGCTAGTAGCTAGCTCGGGAGCTATGCTTTAGAGAGGCCAAATGCTAACGGCTACCAGTGCTTAAGCCGCAGCAGCTGTTACACGTCATTGACAAAGACGCACTCTCTGATTGGCCGATCACGGCAGGACTGATGTTGGCAGTCACGCCGTCACTCATTGGCTGCGGGTCTGCGCGGGTCTTTCAATCGCCCCAGAAATCGTTGTGAATGGCCCGGAGTCTAGACGCTAGTGACTGGGAACTGAGAGAGCAGGTCACGTGGGGGCTGGGTTTACCTAGGCTAACCAAAAATACCTTAGTTAACATGAACAATATAGTAAACAACCAACGAAAATACCTTAGTTAACATGAACAATATAGTAACCAACCAACCAAAATACCTGAGTTAACATGAACAATATAGTAACCAACCAACCAAAATACATTAGTTAACATGAGCACTATAGTAACCAACCCAACCAAAATACATTAGTTAACATGAACACTATTAGTAAATAATCACTAGACACATTAACTTAGTTAACTGTTAATTGAGGGTTAGTTAATGCTTAGTAAACATTAATGTGAGTCTGAGTGTTAGCATGTTTGCCCATTAAAAATACCAAAATACCGCACCTCCAGTCTGCTGGCCGTCTACTGGCCGCCTTGCTGCTGTGTGTTTCGGCAGAGAAAGTGTTCGAGAGGCCCTCCTTCACGATCATCCAGCAGCTCCGGTCTGACCTAGCTGACCTGTTCAGGGAGCTGGCCGGGGAGGAGACAGTGGTGTCGGTGCAAAAGGCTTTCTCTCAGGTTCTGGATGTTTTGGCAGGAGTTTTGGCCGGGCGTCTTAACGTCCTGTCCGACAATCTCACACATTTGATGCAAGGTGCTGGGATCGACGTTGCCCTCCCCAACAGCCCTGTTACCCCAGACGGAGTGATCTCCCCAACAGCCGTGTTACCCCAGACGGAGTGATCTTCGTTGCCCGGCGGCTTCTTTTGGCTCTGGTCGGCCACTGGCTGATGTCACTGATGTGGCCTTTGGATTGGTCGTCTCCACTCTGAGCCAGGCCCTGTGGCTGCTGGAACTGGTTGTGGCTTTGGACTAATCCTGAGTTGGCCCGGATACCATCGCCATCCGATTGGCCGCCCTGGTGTGCGTCTGCGTCCTAGTGGGCATCAGGCCTTCGAAGGGCAGGATCTCGCCCGAGGAGCAAGTGAAGATCCTAAAGATTGAAAGACGGATGAAGAAGTAGAGAATGGGGAGGGCCACGAGAGAAATCTTTATTTTTTACAGACAATTTTTCCTTTTGTAAAAACAAAACAACTACAATGTATTGCAGTAATTTATGCCATTGATTTTGTATTACTGTGACTGTTTGATGTTATCTCTGATTGAATAATTTAATAAAGTATATTTAAAAAGGAAAATGGATGGATATTTTTGTTGTATTATGCATGTTAATCTTTTTGTTCTGTCTTGTATAAAGGCTTTTAGACCCCTGCATTGTGTTTTGGTTTATCTTCCCTTGTATAGCCTCATTTGCAAATGCACAATCTTACTAATATAATAGGGTAGCGATTGCGCGGTGCAGCGACCCACACAAACATGAGCATGCAAACACCACCGACTGATGATGTTTCTTCTTCTGTGGTGTTTTATGGCAGTTGGCATCCTTTATGTTGCATTACCGCCTCCTTCTGGATTTATCCATCCATCCACTGTTTCCCTACATTGTGTAAAACCCGATCCTCCAAGATGGAAATCCGACTGATGATGTCATACCCACTGATGATGGTCTCGACCTAGTTTCAAGATGAAGACCAGACACGCTGCCACACGCCACACGTAATCTAGTGACATAGCGACCCCATCATCACATGTAATCCTAGCATGACGACAAGTGCAGTAATCCCAGCGTGACGTTCGCGTGACGCACTTGCCTAGGTGACGCCGTTAATGTCGTCAGTGCAGTAATCCCAGCGTGACGTCCGCGTAACGCACTTGCCTAGGTGACGGCGTTAATGTCGTCAGTACCGAGGCTATGACGTGGCAGTATTTATAGCCACGCCGGGCGCACCACCGTCCTTGTTCCCTGTCCTCTAGCCGCTGCACTAAGCTGATCTAATTCCTTCTCTGGAAGCCGCGTTTCACCCCACCCACCTCCCCAGTCCACCACCAATGTATTGACTCCTGAAGAATCCCCTACGGGGGGGGTTCTCTATTCTAGCCCGAGCAGATGCCCTCCCGCCTCAAGAAGAGAGGCATCTTGCCACGGAGTCACTACGCCAAAGAATCAGTTGCCATGCTGCCACGGCATCAGAATTAATACCATACCGCTTCAGGCCATGAATCCCATCGCCATGCCATACTTTAATAAAGCTTGCTGATTAACCTTACCCTCTGGTCTCTCATGATTGAAATGATGATGCCATACCCACTGATGATGTCATGCCCCACAATCGTCGAGTGGTGGCCAGACTAAATTATGGTGTGGTCAGTGGTGACTGATGATGTCATAGCAAACAAACCTTGCAGCTGAATGGCCCAGGTGCCGATTGAAGATGGCTGCATCTATAGGACTGGCATACTAACCCGAATTCCAGATCAGTTAATCAACCAAGCTGCTGTGCTCCAAGTGTGACGAGGGGTAGGCTACAAAGTTAGGCAGATGGTCACCAATCCACATCGTCTCCAGTCTCTTCATCATCATAGTAGTGAAAATTCCAGGATGATGTACAGTTTTGAGCTCTTATTGTAGACATCAGAAAAACAGTGGAAGTAGGGTAAAAAAAAAGCCTGCAACAATGTGTCACTAGATGTCCATCAGCATGTTAGCTTCACTATAGTTTGAATACAGTATACTGAAATTGTTGTGTAGCATGCTGATATTTTTACACTGCACAGCATGCAACAGTGTACAGCATGTTTAGCAGAGATAATACACTGATTGTGTACTGAACAGTTTTCAGGGATGACAATTGGGTTTTGCATGTTAACACTGTCATGTTATTATGCTAATCACACGCTGCATGCTTTCGCAAGAGAGGCGAAAAAGAAAGACATCAAAATCCTAAGTTGTGTTGCTGCATCCTAGAATGCTTTTTAATGCCGCAAAGGAGAAGAACCAATCCACTGTGTCAAAACAAGGAGTGGAGCAGAGCGCTTGTTTACCAGGGTGAATCACTTTATTCACTTCAAACAGGACATTTTCCCAAGCTGCACTCAATCACATGGCCGTTGAAAATTTCACTCAAACATACTGTATGAATGCGCTTATAAAAACGATATAAAGTAACAGGTTAAAATCATGAATACAAGCATGACATTTAAGGTTGAATATGTTTTGCTGCGATTGCTTTCTTGATTCAGTTATTTCAGTATGAGAACAAGTCAAAAATCAGATCACTAATACAAAAAATAAAACCCTAAAAACTTACATTTTTTTGTCAATGTGTTATGTCAGTTCTTGAGTTGGCTTTTTTTTTTAATACTTTATATTTTATGTTTTTAGTCAATGAGTAACGCAGGGATGTGAATAAAGCAGAATCTCTCCATTCTTTCATGATGAGAACTATTGCCATGTCCAAAAAAGCGTTCATTATATACCCAAGCCTAACAGTATGTACAGCCCTTATTAAATGGTTCTCAATTGATGTTTCACTGCCCTTTATGGACTGAATGAAAGGAGGCGGGGCAGGGGTCATCAATGTTCCCCGGCTTCAAGGTCCCTGGGTGACATTATCTCGGTGGAGCGCTCATCAGAAGATGCTAAGTGTCTGAACATTTTACTCTTATATATTCATGATCCTTTTTTATGATTTAAGCTGCATTGTTTCAGAGGGGCTACGTTTACATGCTGTAGTACAAGCCTCTTGAAGGCCTAATAAATATGGAACCGAATGAGATTTCCTCCTCTCTCTCTCTGTCTCTCTTGCTCTTTGTGCTTTGATCATGCGGTCCCATGACATCTCCATCGACGGCTCTTCATCTCCTCCAGGAGTGGGCCAAGCCTAATTGGTGCTACAAGGAATAAATCAAAGCCTGAAAACAGGATGCTTTCCAAACAGAGCTCATAATAACCCTAAAAAACCCTCTCATGTTTCCTATGACTGTCCACTGAGTTTACATGTAACCCCATGTCATATTTTTGCAGCATTGTAGTAGCAGATGTGGCTGTTAAAGTGTGGTTTGACATTACCATCCTTTGAGGTACCTGCGCTGCTCTCTTGGTCCTTATTCTAATCTTATTTAACAGTCTCTGCCTGACACGCAATTCAATGCAGGCCTCCAGATTGGAGAGTTTCCAAACAATCCTGAGCTCACCCAAGCTTGGAATTGGTTTTCCGTGGAACATCTCCCTCCTCCCTTTGGGCACTTTACCAATTTGACCAAATTTGTTCCATCACTGGTTCTAAGTACCAGAAGTGTTTTCTGCCCACACTTGGACTCGTTGCTGCAATTTGCACATTCTTCGCAGAACATTAACAGCTTTGTCAGAAGCTGAGCTACCAGCTGCAGTGGTGTGGGGGCTCACCCTTTCCCTGTGATCTTCTTACAATCCTGAATCTAATCAGGAGATATTAGCAGCATTTCAGATCAGATACCAGGGTAGATGCACCGAAAATATATGCTCCAGTCTCATGCAGTTTGACCCAACCCCCCCTGCAGCTTTACACCCCAGTCACCAGAATAAAACGTTGACATTTTACATGTCTGCAAAGCAGGGATAAATACTATCTCAACGTAAAGCAGGGATAAATACTATCTCAACATAAAGCAGGGATAAATACTATCTCAATGTAAAGCAGGGATAAATACTATCTCAACGTAAAGCAGGGATAAATACTATCTCAACCTAAAGTAGCAGGGATAAATACTACCTCAACGTAAAGCAGGGATAAATACTATCTCAACGTAAAGCAGGGATAAATACTATCTCAACGTAAAGCAGAGATAAATTGTAAAATACTATCTCAACGTAAAGCAGCAGGGATAAATACTATCTCAATGTAAAGCAGGGATAAATACAATCTCAACGTAAAGCAGGGATAAATACTATCTCAACGTAAAGCATGGATAAATACTATCTTAATGTAAAGCAGGGATAAATACTATCTCAACGTAAAGCAGGGATAAATACTATCTCAACGTAAAGCAGGGATAAATACTATCTCAACGTAAAGCAGGGATAAATACTATCTCAACGTAAAGCATACAATGTCGACGTTTTATTCTGGCGACCAGGCTGGTTTATTCTTTATGGTTTTGATATGACCATGCTACTGTAATTTGTTCTACTGTACTTTATTTGTGTCTGTAAACAAGCTGAATCCCTGAGTCACATGTGGAGGACACAATCAGGGTGTGTCACCATCTCATAATAATCTCTCCTAGCCTTTTGCCTCACTTTGCTTGAGTTGCAAGAAAGGATATAATGCTTCTTACGCCTCTGTAGTAAAAAAGAAAAAGCCAATATGCTATCTTCCTAATCACTGACTGCATCCAATTGGACTTTTGTTTCTATGGCATCCAATTTGAGACAAATATTCTGTGCTGTGGACGCATCTGTCCGGTTGATGTGTATCGGGAGTACAATGGGCCACTAAAAGTTGATATACTGTAATTGGGTGAGATGATTGGAGTTATAAAACCTTCCCTAAATGCCCCATTGAGATCAGGAGTATTAGATTGTGGCGCCCACAGAAATGCACGCCCACTGCTTTTTTAATTTAAGGGATGAGTGTTAGCAGAAATATCATTTAGCCATGTGATCGCATTGGAGGTGTACATACAGATATAAAGACCGGGATGCTTCATAAAGCAGTACTTTAGAGTTGGCTGATGAGGGCATGAATTAGAAGTCAGCTAATGCGACTGAGTGACTGTAAACTTTAGCAGCACTTTAGCAGTTCTGAGGCATGAGCTGCTTCAGGCACCAAAAGTAATTAACCAAAACTTTCAATAATTGGAGCTAATTCTTCTCTTGCTATCTGCAAAAAAACGATGCATTACTGTATATGTTGATTACGAGTGGAAAGAACTTCTTTATCTGCAAAGGGAATACCTTATGCTGAGCCGGCTTCTTTAACGAGGCAGCTTTAGGGGATATTTGCAATAGATTTTTCTTTCTTCATTTTCATTTGTGCCACATAGAGACTCTCCTCTTTACATTCAAATTCATGAAACACTTTGTCGTTATGTGTTTGTCTTCATCTGCAGGAAATCGCAATTACTCTCTACCAGAGCCATGTATGTAGAAGAGTCACGACATCTCCATTCATTCCAATGGACTTTTTTTTTACTCGTAAGAGTACCCGGAAGTAAGGTTCTGGATTAAGCAGCGCTGTTGAGTTGTAGCAAAATGGACCGTTGGTGATGTACTTTGAAAGGGTCAGACGTTTAAAGAATCTAATTGTATATTATCAGCTTTATTTTAGCATTCGAGTCCCCGTCCTGGCTATTGATTGGCTACTGAGTCACGCATTTTGGACCTCCGCTGACGCCACTCTCTTACTAGATTGCTCTGCTCTTTACATCCCTTTGTAGGAATGTTTGCTTTTGGATATAGCCAAATATAGCAAATTAAAGAAAAAGAATGGTTTGATACAGTATGCAGCTGTAAATCAGGCACATATCCCTGGTAAAAAAAAAAAGTCATTTTGTACAGAATTTCTTATACTGCGTCATGCTGAAAAAAACAACTCATGATTGCCTTTGGATGTAAAACAAAATCTTAAAGTTATGACTATAACCCTGGTTCTATGATTAATACGAGCCGAGACACGAGTTGGGCTGTGACAGCAAAACATTATGTGGGACAGATTAGCTGCCAAGCTAGTGAGCTAGGAGTATAGACAGGAAGTGGGTCCATTTTGCTTTCTGAGTTAAAGCGTAGATTATGTCACTCACTTTTGAGGAAAGATTTGAGAATAATGGTGTCTTGGGCTGTGCAGAGCAACATAAATGGTTATATAGTAGGCTATAATAAAAGTATAATAAATATATTTTTTTATATAAAAGGGAGCAAGTGGGCAATATCTGTTTCAATTTTTGTCCCGTCTATGACATCATCAGTGATGTCATCAGCCTGCACAGTGGGCGAGCTTAGGATTTCAGCTCCGAAGGGGGGTTAGTCTTGTTATAAATTGTAGTGTACATTCTGTAATGTACAGATTGTATTTATTGTGTATTGTAGTTATTATATTTGAGTAAGAACATGGTAATTACAGTTACTACATAATTCTGAGGAGAGTATAGGCAACAGAAATATGGTCAATCTGTCCTTTCATTGTCCCATAGGAAAATGCTTATCCAATTTCATTCATATTTCAAGTACACGCAGCAATCACTGAATGACCCAAGTTGGAACTACATCACTGGGTGGTGGAGAACATGTTTAGTATTTGCTTGTTGTAGTTTTTTCTTTCCAGAAAAGAATGCATGCATGCTGCGGCTTTGTTTATGTTTAATTTGAGCACAGTCATATTGTGTACACAACAGAATAATGAGTTTGGTAGCAATTTATTTGTGTAATTCAATGGAGTGAGGTTGTTACAGCATTGCGGAGGCCTTGTGTGAACCCGGCCTGCTGGCTGCACAGCCCCGCCTCCTCCGCTCTGCTGCCTCCCTGTGAAAGCCCCGCCTCCTCTGCTTTGCTGCCTCCCTGTGAAAGCCCCGCCTCCTCCGCTCTGCTGCCTCCCTGTGAAAGCCCCGCCTCCTCTGCTCGGCTGCCTCCCTGTGAAAGCCCCGCCTCCTCTGCTCGGCTGCCTCCATGTGAAAGCCCCGCCTCCTCTGCTCGGCTGCCTCCCTGTGAAAGCCCCGCCTCCTCTGCTCGGCTGCCTCCATGTGAAAGCCCTGCCTCCTCTGCTCTGCTGCCTCCCTGTGAAAGCCCCGCCTCCTCTGCTCTGCTGCCTCCCTGTGAAAGCCCCGCCTCCTCTGCTCTGCTGCCTCCCTGTGAAAGCCCCGCCTCCTCTGCTCTGCTGCCTCCCTGTGAAAGCCCCGCCTCCTCTGCTCTGCTGCCTCCCTGTGAAAGCAGACAGGAGGGAGGAGGGGCAGCTGGCCCCATTTAATGTCCTCTGATGGGTTCAGCCTGTTCTGTATCTCTCTCTGCATCATACTGTTCTGAGTGGCTGTAATAGGATAATAGACTCATCTGTATTTGTTTTTAGACCATTGATTAAAAAAACAACAAAGAACAAAAAGGCTCTGATGCATTTGTCTCAGTATAATGCAGGTAAAGGATATTTTCCATGGTGAAATGGATGAGGACCAGGATCAATTCAAAAGGAAGCAATTAGAGAAAAATCTAAATGTTATGTTTTATCGATTTTTTTTATCAAGCTTTTTCGCCTACTTTCTACAATTGTAATTGGCCAAATCCCCCTGCTGTTCCGGTCATTGCTCCACCCCCTCTGCCGATCTGGTGAGAGCTAGATGAGCACATACATGTGCAGTCGCCAGCCACTGCAGTCGCCAGAGTTTCACGAGCAGGACGTACATGGGAGGATGCTATTCCCCCAATTGCCCTCCCCCCAAACAGGCGCCCTGACAAACCAGAGGGGGCACTATAGTGCAGCGACCAGGATGCATCCCCCGCCGGCTTCCCAGTCGCAGACGCGTAATTGTGTCTGTAGGAACATCTGACCAAGCTGGAAGTACCTTCAGGGAATTGAACCCAGGTCTCTGCGGTGGTAGGTAGGTAGGTATCGTAGGTAGGTAGGTAGGTTCTTTTTGCTTGGCTGGAAATGATGGTGGTGTCCAGGTGGTTGCAGGACTTTCCAGGTAGTTTCCAGGACTTCAGAACCTGTCCATGGCATTCCCTGGATCATGGCACACCGCCATTCTAATTTTCAGCCCAATCCAACCTGGGGTGTTGGGGGCGTGCATAAAAGATACACACGCACACACACAATGTCAACTTTATTATATTGAGTATATCATGCTGCATGCTAGGATCTACAGTATGTATGGGTTTTCCTGGTTTAGGTTTTGGGCCTCCACTCTCTAGCTCTCAATGAAGCTGATGAAAGGCAAGTCAAATAAATGGTCCTTTGTAGAAAATGTATGCCAAGAAGTTTTTGTATCTATCTATCTATCTATCTATCTATCTAATGGCCCAATTCCACAGCAGCTAGTAGCGCGGTCCCGCTCCGCTCGACTCGACTTTTGGTCTCATCCCACCGTCAAAAACCGGCCCAGCTCGGTTTGATTTGAGGCCGAGTCGTGCTACTTTTGGTCCCTGCCTCGTCGGGGTACTTCGGGCTGGCGAGTAGGTCCCAAATGGTGACGTAAAACTCTGATGGCTACTGATTGGTCAGAGAGAATCGTGTTTACTCTGTCTACTGACTGTCAATGCAATGCTGGCGGCTGCATACCAGTTTAGTGGTCTTACCTTATCTTCTGTTATGTATATTTCCATCAGTATTTTGTGTCGCTGCCTTCACCTCAGGTGAAATAAAATCGTGGCGGGTGTTCAATTGTCTGAGAAAAAAGTCCGCTGCTCGCTCAGGGAGCTCTGTAGCTGAGTGGAGGCTGCAGCGCTCCGCTAGGCCGCAGCGGGTGTTTGGAAGCCCCGGTCTTGCCTGGTGAGAGGCTGCGGGGTAGAGGCTTCACTCTGTTGCGCCTCTCCCGTCCCCGCACAGCGCAGCGCATGCCTGTGATATCATTCTCTTGGCCGATTGTCACATTTGCCCATGTACACTGTAGGTCATTTAGAGGCACCAGTATTTCATAAACAGTTTAAAAGTTCTGTGGATGGATTTAATTGTAACGTTATGTTATAGCCGAAGGACAGATATGCGGTCGCTATTTTTAGACGACCAGCTGTGGGCGGGGCTGGGTGGGGGCAGATGATCCGCGGTGGAAGCAAAACGTCCATAGGGCTGATACGATTAGAGCCGAGTGGTGACGAGCTGTACAGGGCAGTAAAATGTGGTGGAAATGAGCCATAAGAGTGCTTTCTCACTGGTGCCCTGGTACCGTTCCCGAGCACACTTGTCCCCAAATTGACCCCAGTTTCAGAATGTTTGATGAGTGTGAACGTTGCATTCCGAGCGCTTTGGCGTGCCCGGGCACGGAACACTTGCGAGTGTGAACGCCAAACGTTCCAAACCACATAGACAACACACAGGCGAGGATAAACTCCAGGCATAGTTGATGACGCTAGTGCACTTTGTTCCGTTTCCGAGCGAGGAAGAAATGTTGTAATGTGAAAGCTGACCAGCGGGGAAGAGGGGAGGGGGGGGCAATCGTTCCCGGGTGCGGAACGGAAGGGAACGAAAGCAATCGTTCCCAGTGAGAAAGCACCCTAACTTATCCATCCATCCATCTATCTAAAAATGTACTAAATGCACAGCAACAGGCCAATTATTTAGAAATAATCAATTGATTAATAATGGCATAATTGACAGCATTCATGAAACTGGTGACTGGCTGTGTTCATCAGGATGTTGCATGTAATGAGTGAGCTCTTCTACCTGTGCTATGTGCTGCAGACGGGCGGTTAGATGGCAGCGGGTGGACTAGCTTTTAATTTGAGCCATTGCTGTATAGTCAATTTTTCACATCAATAAGTATGACATAAGTTACACCTATATGTGTTGTGCTGTTGGGGTTTAAAAGCCTCATACATAAACCATGGGACGAATGTCTACAAAAAGCTGAGAAAAATACTGCCCATCTTAAAGTGGCACAGAATACCGTAGGCTTGTTTCTGAGAGACACCAAGCAATATCATCACTCTCACTGCCATGCAAAATTAGATTTACTGTACATCAGAGAGGCGCAATAAGAATTATTGACGAGCAATCATTGTGATTGCTATGAGGACGAAAGACTGATTCTTGTTCATACTTTGTCAGAATGAGTTCAAGAGACCTATGGCTACATATACTGTATATACAGTAACATACTGTATATGGTAGGCTATAGGTTACCGTGTAATCCTCAGAGTCAAGTCCTTTCATCACTAAACAGAAATCATGTAGCTCAGCCATTCCCAACCTGTGGGCGGCGAAGGTAATGTAAGTGGGCCGCCAAATCATTTGCAAAACATTACGATTTTTGTTGTTGTTATTGTTGTTATTGTTATTATATTATAGGCTATATGAGAAGGCATTTAGCCACTGTTGATTGATACCGTTATTTAATTTGTAATGAATTACTTGTTAATTAGCCTATTGCAGACAGCCCCTCACTTTTAGTTTCTGATTTCTGTGTGGTGCTGATGGACAGCTCCTTTTATCGTTAAAATAAAAAGGGCTCTGAGAACAGTTTACGTACTGTTTACGATCAGATGTGGGTCCGCAAACATTTTTGAGATTTTCAAGTGGGCCATGAGTCGGAAAAGGTTGGGAACCGCTGATGTAGCCAATGTTGTTGCATATTTTAAGGAGATGCAAATTCAAGAAGGGTTTATGGATTGGCTGTCAAGACCCTCATGGTATCGACATTGTTAGTGGAGCTGGGCATTTAGAAAGGTGGGTTAGAATTATATTGTATACAAAAATATATTTTCTACAATAAATAACCAAGCTGGTGACTGAGTTACCAGTCGAATTGTATACACAAGTAGCATGCCTGCATTCAGCTTGATGTTTCGTTGTGCTGGTTCATCAAATTATTGTAAAGTAAAAATAATCTGCTGGTCGTTGGGGGGGATAGAGCCTTGAATAAAAGTATGTTCTCCACCTCAAGTGGCTTTAAATTACTCCTGGGGATCAAAAAGGTCACATTTTATTTTCCCCACTTTGTTTTTCATTAATTGCAATTTTAATATTAGATGGCTCAGACCGAGTTTATGCGCATCAAAGCCTTAGCCCCCCGTTCACACTATACGCCGAAGCAACGCTCAACCTAAGCTGAACCAACAAGTGTCATTTAGGCGTCCTTGTTAACAGGCGAGGCCGTTCACACCACCCGCGCGCGTGCCTCGCTGAAGCCACGCTCACGCCTTGCTCAAGCGATCGTTCAGGATTCACGCCTATTTTCCAAGCGTGACGCGTGAAGCCAGGCATGAAGTCAATGGGAGGTGTGGGCGGGTTCAGGCATGCTGAGGAGGCGCTGACAGGAAAAGAAGGCTTCTTGTGCGAACGGTTAGGCGTCAGTTCAGCTTGTGCCTGCTTCAAGCTTCAGTTCTACTTACGTTCGGCGTCCTGTGTGAACAAGGGCTTAGTGCTATTCAACTAAATTGTTCAGGGGGCCACATTGTCAGAAACCTAAGGGGCCGGGCGCTGGACCGTTCCCAGAGCTATTAATCCCATTATATGTACACTTGACACAACGCGCCACCACAATTTTCAAAACTTGCATTTCACTACATTGCCAAAGTAAAATTAAATTCTGTGCAACAAAATCTGTGTTAAAGCCCCAAAAGTAAATACATTTGAAACAAATCTAAGTATTCTACAACATGCCAGCCATTTGAAATATAATTTGGTCAATTCTGACCTCTCTTAGCTACACCACAGCATTGTAAACATTTATAGTGCATCACGAAAGGAAAACAACTGTAAACATTTTCTTGTTTAGAACCTAGCACAGTATTAAATACTGAGTATCTCATGAAAAACTATTAATATTGCATATTTTGTGTTTAGCTACGTCTCACAGCATTGTAACATTGTACTGCAGCAAGAAAGGAAAACTACTGTAAACATTTTAACCATATTTCTTGTTTAGAACCTAGCTAGCTACAGCACACATCTCCTGAAAAAACATTTATAATGCATCTTTCGTGATTAGCTACATCACAGCGCCATCTCCTGGAAAACATTAATATTGCACCTTTCTTGTGGCTACATCACAGCAATTTTTTATTTTTATTTTTTTCTTTAGAACTCATCCGCCGGTCTGACTTGATTGGCGGGCCGGATTTGGCCCGCGGGCCACCAGTTGAATAGCCCTGGCTTAGTAGTACGACAAATGGTCAAATTCAGGTAAACCAATTTTCCATAACCCGAGAAACATCCAGAAGAGCCAGCTGAGAGTTGACATAGTGCTCTGATCATTTCCATTCAGCAGGCTATCCTGGAGGAGGGGCTGTGTGTGTACGTAATGCATATATGCAGGTAGCAGCCGCCTCACCCAGCCCAGCGCCCCCAACAGGCAGCCTTTTAGTGCGGATGGCATGTTTGCTTCCCGGGGATCCAGTAGACACCTAACACAGCAAACCCTACTTAAAATCGGAGCATATTCAGGCCAGTGGAAAGATAACAGGATTGCACATGAGACCTGCGCTAATGTCATCTGAAGGGCATTGGGATAAACAGGCACTTGTCTGTGCAGCAGGGGGAGTGAGGGATTGGTTGGAGGGAAAGTGGGGACTGGGGATGGGAGATAGCCAGGCTCTTCCAGGCAGATGGCCTCCCCCAGCTACGGCCCCACTGAAGCCTCCCGCCCCCTCTCTCCACCCAACTTTGGGGCCTCATTCCGCCTCATATTGTTTTGTATGAAGGCCAATGTCCTTATTTATGATTTTTCTGTTCAATGTGTGTGCTTAGAGACTCCAATGGTGGTGAAGTTGCCATGACTTTCATTAAAGCCGAGGCCGAATGAAATATGGATGTGCAGGGAGTGAATTAGAGTGATGGAATGGGCCAAATATTGCCTTTCTGGCGCCTCGGCGATACTGTCTTGGGGGGATAGATACTCAGGCCTGAGGAAACTACACCCCTTCTCCAAGATCACCGCATTCATCAGCAGGCCGGAGAAGTTTGCCTCCCATGCAATGTTGATGACTGTTGTGCTGTTGAGTATTACGGTGTCTAAGGGAAAAACTACAGTCGGAGGGAATTCTGGAGGTTTCCTCAGCCCTCCTTACCTGTGACGAGATGGATTTGACCTTAAGAAGAGGAGTCTAACAACTTCAATGTTACTTCTACAAATCTATTATGTCTCTGACATTCAAATACCAGCGGTGCTTAAATTGTAATGTGCATTTAATGAGAAATGACTCTGAGAATGAAAAAGGTACTGTACGTCATTAAATCCTCTGACACCTTTGTCATGTATCACACAGAATACCAATGTCATACAGTATAGGTGACAAATCTTTAGAGGACAAGAACTATACATCAAATCTATAAGAGCAACGCTGATTATAATTCCTTCAAAAACTAATTTGTAATATCTTGCTGTGTGGAAAAGATGTCAATCCTTGACAACAGAGACAAAAGTGTACATAAGAAATACAAAAGTAGGCAGTGGGCCCTATTAAAAAATCCAAAGCACTCAGGTCTCCATAGAAATTAAAAAGCCAGCAAGGGCCAGCAGCTCGATAAGTCACACTCTGTTGGTTGGTCCATTTGGTTGGTGGTTGGTCCGTTGGTTAGTCCACAAAAATCAGATATTCACATATCTGCTTCCAGCTATTGCCAATTTGCGCTTGCTAATAATCCTGGAGATGAAAGTATATTGCATATTTGCGTTGCTGATTAACTTTGAAGAATTGTGAAGTGAATTCACTAGAAATCCCTCTTCCACAGAACTATGCAGAAGGCTGTTCCTCTGACTGCTCTCAATATGTAAAATGAAAACTCATCTGCCCCTGTTGTGTTTGTTTTAGTAGTTTTATTCATATACCTCTACTTCTCTCAAGGTCTGTCTGTGTACACAGTTATTCAATTTATTTTCCAAATCCAGTTTGGTTCACATATAAACTGATAGAGAGAGACATTGAAGGTTGCACACACTGTGGCGCACATGGAAAGTCTGCTTCCATGGAGCAACTTTTGCAAAAGCAAAAAGTGTATTGTTGTAGTGGTGGTGATGTGGGAATGGTAGGCTGAAGTGGGAAAAGAAAGCTTAATTGAACAAACTAATGAGTAGTTCTTATTTCCATTGGGGATGTGCCAGTGAGATAGTTTGACAGTTTATCTGTGATAAATAAATGCTTTAAGAGCTAATTAGCTTCTAGGCCCTCAGGGGAGGGAGGGGAGGGGCTGTTGAGTGTCCAACTGTGTGTGTGTGTGTGTGTGTGTGTGTGTGTGTGTGTGTGTGTGTGTGTGTGTGTGTGTGTGTGCGTGTGCGTGCGTGTGTGTGTGTGTTGCTGTCTTCAAGTCATCACTAGTCCACTGCTGTTACACACACACAACCATTCCCATGGTTTAGCTGCCCTAAAACAACATCCCATGTCTGATTATGAGGAGAAGGAGAACTTCACCCATCTCCTTCTAAAGTACAGGAGCTGCTCAACAAACTGAACTCTTCTGACTTCATCTACAGTATGGACATTACGCTTCATCTCAGCTCTGTATGTGGGCATCACGCAGTCTGCTGATCATTAGGAGAGTAGTGCTGTTTTACCTCTGGACCATCTCTACAGTACAAGAATTGTGTTTTTGTTATAGCTAAATCTATTTCATACAGGTCATCCTGGACAATGGAGAGCAGGATCACACAAACTTCTCACTTGGGATCTCACCACGTACAGTATCATTTAATCCCACCAACTGATCTGAAATGATATAGACAAAAGACCTGTCCACAGTTGTTGATCTTGACCGTACTTCATCAGTGCATCATGCAGAATGCTCGCCTGTGCGAACCATTTAGCTATATCACAGTATTTAGGGCCCTTGCTCTAATCTGTGCTTAGCTGCTGGAAGACGTATGGTGCAGCCTGTGCTGATAAGAGCCTATCTGCCACTGGGACTACATTGAAGAGTCAGAGGTTGGCCCTATCTCAGCCTCGGGGCAGGCTTTGCATCTGGGCGTCAGGGTCCAGCGTCCCCATCTACACATGGCAACTCAAGTTCTGCGAGGCAGGATCAAGTCATCACCATCACTTATTGACTGTGGCCTCTGTGCAGTTACAAAACCCAGTCGATTTCTGGTCAAAATGTCAACTATAATACCACTGTTTTGGATGTGTGAGTCCCATTTTATCCTCCTGGACAGCAGTCAATGATTTAGGTTGCTGGCTGGCATATTGTTCCATTATTGAGATGTTTGTGTTGAGTAGGCAACTGCTGTAGACTTTTTAAAGTTACTCCCATTGCGGCACAATACCATCTCTGAGGAAACCTCTCACTCCTTATCGAACGCTCACTTTCAGCACAAAAGGACAACTTTACAGAACACAAGTGACACGAGGCAATTATGCTATTTTCAGAGAGTTTGTTGCATTCAGTCTACACAAAATGAACACTGCAAGTCTTAAAAATCAAACTGCTCCCAAAGGTTTCTGAGAATATAACTCAAAAGGGAAAAATGGCTGGAGGCCCAATGTCAAAAACTGTGATATTGTGATATGGCTCCAAAAATGACATGGTCTTAAAGTGGGCATGTCTGTGACGGAGACTTGTGGGTATATACCCATATGAATTTCCCCTTGGGGATCAATAAAGTATATCAAATCAAAACCCATTCTCATTCAGATATCGTGAGGCGAGAGGTCAAGGAACCCCTTTGAAAATGGCCATGCCAGTTTTTCCTATAGCCAAGATTTTTGCCCAACTTTTAAGTATTATTTAGCCCCCCTCCCAACAAACTAGCATGGCATTGGTAATATATATATATATATATATATATATATATATATATATATATATATATATATATATATATATACTTTAGACATGTTGTCAAAGTCCCCAAATAGCAAAGTACAAACTGGTTGAAAATGTTTGATGCAGACTATAATAGAGGTAAATTAAATTAAAACTCAGTCATACTGCAAGACATTCTCTATATTGTCAGGGAATCTGCTTCTTGTGAATCCATTATGCCATGGTCAAACATTGGAGGAGGACTATGCGTCGCTACACAATGACAGTGGGTTGAAGTAAGGATTTGAAGAAGGGAACACGCAGTACAATATGCAGCGAACATGATAATTATAAAGTGTTTCTGACTCCGTCACCCCAGAATGTCTTTCAACAAAATGAAGAGAAATCAACAAGACGTTCGTCTGTTGTGAAGGAGCGTAATCCTCTTGCCTCCCTGTGCTGCTCTTTCTTCTCATGACAATGATAATTGCGGTTTTTGTTGGACGGCTTTCAAGGATTTATCTCCTTTTTTCGTATTAATGACTTTCTGAAGCTTTTAAATCCAAAAAGTTTAATTCACTGTTTTCTCTCTGTGGCCACTGTGAGTTTTCAATTTGTCATACTTTTATTTGAAATACCTTTAAGTTGTGATGTGACGTTCTTCTTGATGTTCTGTTGTGAACATATCTCTATTATTCAGCCGCCTGTGTGTTACATTAAATAGGACCCACTGCTTTATTTTCTCATCAGAAATACACTGTATATTCTGGGGTTGTCCTGGTGTGGAACTATGTGCTGGCACAGTGTGTGTGTGCACATACGTACAGAACCACATACCAACTAAATTGGCTCAGTTCATGCCATGCTGTCACGTCTCTATACATCCTTCCCCCAACTCTCCCAAACATGCATTATGATTTTTCAGGAGGCTGGATTGCCTGCTCCAAAAATAAAGCATGTCATGCGCTCTACAATGTTGCTTCATCACTAATTAGCCGCCTAACACAGATCCAAAATTCCAAAACCGCGACTAAAACTGCCGGATAAAACATCACCCCTAAACTAAAAACAGGCATTCAATGATCTGGATTGAAATCAAAGAAAAAACCTCCTTGTCACCAAAACCCTTGTTGGACCAGCTTTTCAAAAATGTCCTCCATGTTGCAATTCCGGGCCAATGAGTGGCAGACCACAGAGTGTATCCCCTTCATTCAAAACCCGAGCCCTTCTAACCAAGCTGGCTTTTTAATCTGACCAAGCCACCTGTGAGGGCTTGTCAGAACTTGAGCCCACCCACGGCACGCGGGGGCAGAGCTGGGCTTCATTTACTGAGTGGCTGGTTCTGGCCCAGTTCTCTCTCTCTCTCTCTCTCTCTCTCTCTCTCTCTCTCTCTCTCTCTCTCTCTCTCTCTCTCCTTGCTCTATCTTTGCCTCTCTCTACTCTCTACACACAGTACCGTGCAGGCATGGTGCATTATGGGAGCTGGCTGCCTGCTCCTCCACATCACTCCATGGCTGCAATTTGTCATTTTTCACAGCAGATGAAGCCTTTTATGAAACCAAATGAGTTCCCCTAAAACGAAGCGACACAAAAGCCCCGTGATTAATTTGCTTGTTAGGCTATTGCAGCTGTCACCTGTGGAAGACATCTGGACAGCAGATTGACTCATGCCAGCAGCGGGGCTGAAACATGGCTACTCTCTACCCTGCAGTCAGCCTTTCAGCGGGCTTTTAAAGGCACTTTCCTCACTGTTTGAAACAGCCCTTTTTCTGAGGGGTAATTAATAAGCATTACTTGTGATTGACATGGTAATTAGTTGCATTAATGTGGTCATAAGAGGCTTTGTATGGTGGAGGAGGTGCAGTGAACTGATGAGGGGTGGGCAGCCGACAACGTTAGGAGGCGAGGAATGGGCTCTATAGCAGTGTTGGGCAAGTGACTTTCAAAATGTAATTATACTACATATTACTACCGGTAGTTGCTTTCATTTGAAAGGAACAAGTTACTTTACAATATTACTTTCTGTGTAGAGTAACTCGTTACTTATTACACTACTTTTGCATTACTTTTACCAAAACAACAGCAGCAGCAGAATGACATCGCTGCCCTGGAACATCCCAAAAAATAATTTCAACCGCCTTGAAGTCAGTGTAAACCGTCTACAATTCTAAATGTTATTATTTTCCTTTGTTATTGTTATTTGCATAAAAACACAGTTTGATTAGGAAATGATTGTATCTTTTTTAAATATGTGCTTTGATTTATTTATTTTTAACTCAATTTGTAACTTGAGTTACTTGACAGTAACTGGTATAATATTACTGAAATCCTATAAGTAATAAGTTATATTACCGAGTTACTGCTAAAAGTAATATATTACATGTAATATGTTACTTTTGTAATGAGTTACCCCAACACTGTGTATGACCTCACCTAATTGGCCATCTGATTACTACTGTACCACTGCTTTGACAGTGTTTTTGTCAAAAATGATAAGGCCAAAGTAACATTGAGTAATTTCATCTCTGATTATGTAGTACATGTGAATTATTAATGATCAATATATAAGAATATTTTTTCCCCAGAAGTGTTCTTGTGGTGTGTTTTTTAAGAATGCCATCAGATGTACATGCACAGTGCATTGAGCATGCTAGCTAGAGCATGTTTGTGTTTTGACAGAACTTTAATAGACAAAGGCTACAGATGCTAATAGAAAGCCAAAGTCACTGTCACGCCCACTTCCGGTTTAGGCATACGCACCAGAGCCATTCGTCTGCCATTCTTTTTCCCATCCACATTTAGTAAAATGCTTATAAAATAGTCTTTCTTGGTCAAACGAAGCGATTCAGCTATATGTGGGATCATGAGAGACCACAGCACATTTCACTTGGACCAAAACCTCTCTCTATATATATGTATACTGTATATGTGTGTGTGATGTGTGTGTGTGATGTGTGTGTGTGTGTGTGTGTGTGTGTGTGTGTGTGGATATATATATATACACACACTATATATATATATATATACACACACACAGACACACATATACATACATATATATATTATATATATATATATATATATTTTTTATATATATATATATATATATATATATATATATTTTATATATATATATATATATATATATATATATATATATATATATATATATATGTAGGGCATCACAAGCCAAATTCAGGTCAGACCGGCAGTCAGTCAGTCAGTCAAATGCTGAGATATCGCATTAACGTGACCGCGAGGTCTTATATTGAAATAGGCCGTTGGCAACTAAGGGAGATGGGTTGGGTTAGGCAGTACTAAGGGAGATGGGTTGGGTTAGACAGTACTAAGGGAGATGGGTTGGGTTAGGCAGTACTAAGGGAGATGGGTTGGGTTAGGCAGTACTAAGGGAGATGGGTTGGGTTATTCAGTACTAAGGGAGATGGGTTGGGTTAGGCAGTACTAAGGGAGATGGGTTGGGTTAGACAGTACTAAGGGAGATGGGTTGGGTTAGGCAGTACTAAGGGAGATGGGTTGGGTTAGACAGTACTAAGGGAGATGGGTTGGGTTAGGCAGTACTAAGGGAGATGGGTTGGGTTAGGCAGTACTAAGGGAGATGGGTTGGGTTAGGCAGTACTAAGGGAGATGGGTTGGGTTAAGGTTAAGGGTTGGGTTGGGTTAGATGGGTTGGGTTCGACAGTTGTAGCGTCCTCGTCTCACAACTTCCTTGTCACGGGAGAGCCACTTCGAGGCCCAACGTGTCCCGTTTGAACTGTTCTTAACCCCGACCCAAACCATAACCCTAACCTTAACCAACTTGTTAATTGCCTAAACCCAACCAAGCTGTACTTGCCTAAACAAAACCAGGAAATGTGGTGCCGTTTTCAACCAGGAAATGGCCTCACGCCACTGGGTTACAGAGAGTCTCCTCGGTTGTCGCGACCTGGAGCTCGAGCTGCGGCTCGACATGCACACCAGTCTTCGGTGGCATTATTCTGTTTACTTTGACTCATGGATAGTGGAAGAGTGTGATGTTATTATTGCCTTAATCACATTATAATCCCATTTTTATGCCCATAAAACATGTGACTCTACTCAAACTAAGGTCTACTGGACACTCCAACTTAATGACTGCATTGTACACGTTCAAAAGACTTAATTTAAACTGCTAGCTCACACGTGTTTTCTTTTCTGTATCTGTGAGAGCTGGAACAGATCAGTTTATTGTTGTATGATCATGTCAAATAAAACACTGAAACAAGATGTTCCTCCTTGTTTTAGGCAGCGAGTGAGAGGAGCTGGAGTTGATACAGCCCACTGCAGAACACACACTCATGTAATGGTGAGCACGGGCTTATTTTTTAATTATCGAGGAATTAGAGGCTAGCACTGGTTTATTTATGTATCCTGGCTGTGTAATAAGGAGACATTCATTTTCTCAGAAAGCGGAGGCCTTGTTGGCATACGGGGCCAGTAAAATAAAATAAAAACACAACACAATACTCTGGGATTCACAGACCTAACATTTGATCAGGCAACTTTGAATGGTGTTGACAAGATCCTATCTTATTACACTATGTGTGTGTGAGAGCAATTTGCCACATCGAAGATCATGATCCAGCCTGCCAACAATGTACGTATTGCATTGCAATGCAATGACAAATAAACATTATTGAATGACGTCCTACAGTAAGTAAATGCTAAAGGTTCCATATTATGCTATTTTTATTAGCTTAAAGCTAGAATTATGTAACTTTTTTTCTTAGATTATTCTTTGGGCATTTTTGCCTTTATTAGACAGGACGGTATTGCAGACAGGAAAGGTGGGGAGAGAGAGAGAGGGGATGACATGTGGCAAAGGACCACGGGTTCAGTTTTGAACCCCACCAGCCAGGTGAACGCACAGAATAATGTCACTTTTCTATTGCAGCACCTTTGTCTCCCCCATCTGGCAGTGAAGGAACGTGCGCTGCATTCAAGTAGCGTCGGGAAAATGAGGTACCGACCATTTCCTTTGCTCTTTGTTGTCACACAAAAACTGTAAACAGCTATCAGCTAACAGCTAAACAGCTGTAAACACATCAGCTTTTTAGGGTCCATGTTGTTTCCACTTTCAGATTTAAAAGCTCATTAACACACCGAGGAAGAACAACTTTCCAACTTGGGAAATGGGACAATCCAAGCAGCATTTGAATGCAGCATTTGTCAAAGCCTAGCCGTAGCCTACTCCATCTGGGCTGTAAACCAGTGGATAAGAATGCACGGAGGGTGGTTGCCTCCGCAAAGTGCATTTGCAAATTTTTTGCCCAAGTGTAGCAATCAAAATCTAAAGTTTTTCACAAGCCATAACTCTGTTTACTTAGCAACACTTGGGAAACCGACTAATACCTGGAACAATCGTCACCATCTCATCAGCCACGCATGCAATGGAAATGTTTGCTGTTCCAGTAAATAGGACGAACCTTGGATATGAGATATCAGTTGGATATCAGTTCCGCGAGCCAGGAGCGAGCACTGCCCACCTGCTCATTTGCATAAAGTATAGCAGCAGATACTTTATGCAAATGAGGTCCGTGGCCCTCACGTGGCCTCGCCCTCCTCCCGAACTTGTACACGATCTTTTAAAGGAGCCGTCCAAAAGAAAAGAAGAGGGAGACACTGCATGGCCGACTGTACGCATCAAATGTGATCAGAAACCCATTTCGCCGAGCGAAATGCAGGAAGAGAAAGTTTCAAATTTGCCACCATCATGTTTTCCCCCCACATCAAGACTCTGTTCAGATGCTGTTCATCCAATCAGGGCCACACAGGCAGCCCTGATTGGACTAACGCTGTTGTTCGTCCAATCAGGTGCAGCGAGGAGCAAACATTGAAGCCCGCCTACAAGCGTGCAATTGTGTGGAGTGGGGCGGGCAGGCGTGAAAAACAAACAAACAAACAAACAAACGGACAAGTGGACATGTGGACATGTGCCGTCAGACTTCAGATCCCAGCCTCACTGCCTCTCCGCCTCTAATATCTCTCCTCTCATAAAAGCACGACCTGAAATACAAACACAACGTGGCATGTTGCCAGGATCAAATGCACAACCACATAAAAGCAGCATTTCCAGCCAAAGCACACACACACACACACACACACACACACACACACACACACACAAACACATTCGTACAAGCACATACACAGGGATACACACACACACTACACGACACGACACCGGCCGTCGCAGGGCTATTTCAATAATACCCAGCATGTATGTTTAATGGTGAGGGCCCAACAGGAAATGATCTGCAAATGAAACGAAGCAGCAGGTTATTACGTAGCACTCTGGTGTCAGCCCGGGCCTCCCCACCATTACTTTTATTGTAACTCATTTCTGCGGCCAGACTGCAGCAGGATTTAATGTTTCCATTCCCCACTCCTGCTCTGCATGACAAATTGTTTTAATAAACATATACCGGGTCATAATAAAGTAATAATAATCCTACCAGTCACCTTATATCACTGCAGTTAAATTTCCCCCCGTAAGCCAACACTGGTCACAATGACAATTACATGCTAGCCAATCCTTAGCAAGGCAAACACAATGGGCAGATTTAATATAGTTTGTAAATATGATTAGTGTGTGCTGTCGTGTTATTGGAGTCTAGTATTTACATTTCTCCTCTGGCTTTTTTCTTTACTGTACAGGATCAGCATTAAATAAAGCTTTGGCTCTTTTCCCTTCCTGTTCTCTTTCTTCTTCCAGAATGCCTCCCCTCGCTCCCCTTCACAACCAACTTAATGAAAAACACTGTTGACCGTTAATATTCCACGGATCAATCAACATTTTTTAATTTTGCGGATAAATGTGCTATTGTGAAATCCTCAAAGGTTCCTCCCACCTACAGTTGTGTGTGTGTGTGTGTGTGTGTTAATGCATGATTGTGTTCTTGTGTGTCTAAGCTTTGGTTACTTAGTGAGAATGTGTTCATGGCTCATGGTTATTTGCAGGGGCAATTTCATGCTACATTTCAATTATTGCCTAGATTTGTTTTTAGCTCCTCAAGTCGTTGCTTCTACCTGCAACTGACTCCAGACACAAATAGTTAGAGTCAGCGTAGCGCGTGTTGTTGAATACAGCAAGTTGCAGCTCGTTCAAGTACTACAGTATGGAGATTGCTATTGTCAGTTAATTTCCATTGCAATGCATTTAACCCATTCAGATGCTAGCAGACTATTTTAGTTCAATCAGAGATCACTATTATTTTGATTACAATGATTTATTAACATGAGCAAAGATTTGTTTACATGATGTGGTCAATGATTATGAATAAACAGTGGTTCAGTGGTTATGAAAAGTTCAAAGTCTTTGGCGATTAGACTCCATCACGACTCTGAGACGTCATCGTGAGACGTCATGCTGACGTCATCGTGAGACCTCATGCTGACGTCATGGTGATTATGGAGGGGGTAGTGAAGCCGTGAGTAGGATATCGCCCCGTTGGGTCTAGACCTGGTGGTGGTGAAGAACTCTTAACTTAAGAAGGGCTTCTGGAGATCTCCGACCTGGAGGAGAATGGGGTGGAGGAGGGTTGCAGCAGCATTGAAATGACAGCAGACAGAGTATGAAGCGTCTGGCATACTCTTCGCACACGCACTGGAGGCGGGGCTCCGCGGAGGGCGCGCGCACTCTGCGCGGGCCAAAACAGAACATAGTCAGTGCGCAGCTCGCTCCTCCCACCCCCCTCCTCCTGTGGAAGCTCCAGGGGAAAATGGCGGCGATTAGTGCCAGGCAGTCTGAATGAAATTGAATGTAACGTTCCCAATTCTATGTATTAACTTCTGAAAAACGACCCTCAACATTTGGGAAGGCTAAGCCACACAACTAGTTCGTTATAATCGAACGTCATGCTTCGAAGGAGACTTTACGATGATGAGGATGAGGACGGTGAGGACTCAATCACAGCAGATATCCGCTGATAGCCTATCACGGAGATCTCACGGGCACAGGCAGCAAAACCCGACGCGCTGATAGAAAAATCTCCATGGACGCGCCGCGCCGCGCTCAGGCCTCGCCCCCCGACACGCCCAGTGCGATGACGTCAAAATCGGCGCGCGCCCTATGCGCTTGGCTGGGCGCGAAGACTATGCCAAAGGCTTGAGAAGGGAACAGCTCTTAAAGGTTGCCGCTAAAGCTGTGATTGGCTGAATGGGAAGGATGTGGCCAACTGTGATTGGATTAGCGAAATCTCCGACGCCCCCTTAATCAGGTAGATGCAGGGCACCTGAAGGAGAGGGGAATGAGTGAGTGAGAACATTAAGGTGACTCTTTTAGAACTTTCATCTTTCAGATTACGTTAGTTATTTCATAGTTTGTTCATGAGAATTCAAGGTTGCTGCCTCTTTTACAGTAATGAGAGCTATGCAACCTTCTGAACTTGTACAATAAGATACTGTACTACCACATCCAGGCAGTAGATATGTGACAGAAAACACTCCTGCTGAATATGGATAGTTATTACTTGGAATTAGGTGTTATTTTATAGCAGGTATTCTTTTTATTGTATTTTACTGTATTTTCTTTGTTGGGGAACAGCAGTGAGAGAGACAGGTAAAAAAGATGTGACCTGGCAAATGAACTCCTGCAGTGCTACCATGTATAGCATGTATAGCAGTGTGAACAAGCAGGACACCCAGTGGTCCAGATCTGAAACCAAAGATACGGTGGAGGGACAATCCTGTACATGAACAAGCTGTCGTCTGCTGGACAGGCCTGCATGTGTGTGGTGAGTTGACTATTTCTGTGGCTCTTATTGCGCCTGAATATTATATTATATATCTTGACTCTTTTCCAACAATAGATGTTGCCTTGTGATATCAGTGCCGTCTGCAGGAGTGATGCGGCCGGGGCTGCTCTGTGCAGGACAGGGTGCTGTGATGTTGACAGAGCCTGCTCTGTGTTGCGTATATAGGGCTGCCTGTCACCACTCAAAGCACAACCGCTAATTGTTGTCAAGCGTCACCTCAATCCTGCCGGACACCCTCAGCAATCATAATAGGAAAAAGTGTCACTAGTATACTCTTTGCCTATCATTTAAATGGAGGTCTTCTCTAGCTCGCTCCTGGTAGCCTGTAGTAGCCTCAATCCCCCCCCCCCACACACATACTACCAAGCCATCCAAAAAACCAGAGTGACATGAAAGGCCTCTCATTCACCGCACTATGCACCATTGACAGTTGAATGAAATATTTATTTACGAAATCTAAAAACATATATTCACCCTTGACACTAGATTGTGAGAACGTTGACTTCTGAAGCACCACGCCGCCACCGGAGCCGCTCCCTTTCTTTAAGTGTCTACTTCGCCCTCATCTTTCATCTGCAGGATCTTTTCATCTGCTTCTATGTTGAAAACATGGAAACGGCAAAGGCCAGTTCTTTTTAACCCGCATATGAAACTGAAGTTCAGATTGACATAATGGTTTTTTTTGGATATAGTCACTTTGGAGCTGATTCGTCGGTTTTCTGTTGCTGGATTAGATTTGAGTCACCCACAGTATATTCAGGTGACTGTTAATCTAATCCAGACGGGTGCTGTAGCCAGAATCTACAGCATGGGTCCTTGATTATCTCGCCTCTCTCATAAAGAAAGAATTGCTTAGCTTATTTGTAACGCAGGCTTGATCCAATTTATCCAATTTTTCCTAACTGATAATATTTGAGTTGGCATCGGGAGTTTATGCTTCCAAATGATTTTGGCTCTCATCACCAAGGCCTTCTAAAAGACGCCTGACCTTTTAGAAATGAATTCATACGTCTGTAATTGTGTTTCATGCTTGTTTCAATGTTTTTTCTTTGCAATTGTGAAGAGAAAAGAAAAATGCTGTCATTTGTGGAAGCATGATTACTATCTCATGCTATTTTTCATTGGCTTGTCTTCTGGTATATGTGCAAGTATGCAGAGGCTAACCACATTATTCTTCAGAATGCAGACTGGAGGGCACGTCAGAGAGAGTTGATATGTGATTTCCAGTTGTAGGATATTGGATTTCTGAAAGAAACTAATGTGGGATTTGCTAAATTCCCAAATAAATATGTGTGGTTTTTCATTCCTGCTGCTAATTTGTCAGTTACTGCTTTCTTGAGAACCGCTCTTGGCTCCTTGTTCTAATGTGGGTTTTTTTTTTACCAAGGATCTGTTCTTTGTTCTTACCCTGTCTGGGCCGTTACCATGTTTCAGCACAGATAGCCCTTTATACTGAAGCCAAACAGGAAATAGAAGAGGCTGATTATTGCTTGACTTTGCAGCGGTCTAGCAGTTGGCTTGTCTGACCTGGTAGGTGACAGAGCCACTAGATCAGATCAGACATCAGATTTGACCATGAATAGTTTTAGCACCATGGAACATCGCTGCGCTAATTGCATTATACTGGATACCACAATTAAAGATGCTGTAAGCGATTCTGGAGGAGGGATTGAGTCAACACGGTTCTCATTCCTATAGTCAAATACTGAAGCTTTGGTTTGGTGCTCCAGTCCAGGACACCAACCCAGCGTCAGCTTGCATTCAGGCGGGGTCTCGTCATACATGCATGGTCAATGGGTCAGCATGGGGGAAATCCTCCCGTTCTCCCCATTCAGCATAGTTAGCATTTAGCTGCTAGCCCAGCCCAGGCAGAGAGGATCGGGGATTCAACCCCCGCAGTAAACGCACATCTGAACAGATGTCTATGTACCTGCTCTTGAATCCCCAATCCTGTAGTGTAGAGCCGCAGCACCTTGAGTCAGCCCATTGAGATATATGGGGGGTTTTCTCCCACCATCCAACATTCATCCTACTGACACAACGATACCGGAAGTAACGTTTTGTGGGCGTTCCCACACAGACCGACTGTATCATTTGACTACTTTGGAATGAGAACCGTGTTGACTCAATCCCCTTTGTGGAGTTCGCTCTCCTGATTGGATAAAGTGGGATGGGATCCCAGAGAAGTTTCTCTTCTGTCTGTTGTGTTTACTGACCAACCCTATAGGCCTATCAGTGATTGCTATCAGAATATAGAGCTATTTAACACTTATTTTAACAAAATATATCACTTACAGTAGCTTTAGCTCTTTCTGACAGCCCTCTTATGGATACGTCATGTTAAAGGAACAGCTCACCCTAAAATCCAAAATACATATTTTCCCTCTCACCTGCAGTGCTATTTATCCATCTATATCGTTTTGTGTTAGTTGCCTGAGTTTTGGAGATATCGGCTGCAGAGTTTCTGCCTTTTCTCCAATACAATGGAACTGGATGGCACTCGCCTTGTGGTGCCAAAGAAATACATTACAAATATACAATACAAAACTCAACAGCAATATCTCTTTCCAGAAATCATGACCCCGTTACTCAAGATAATCCACAGACCTTGTTATGAGCAGTTTCATGGAGGAACTATTTTCTTTTGACCAAACTACAGCCACTAGCTGCTAGCTAGTTCCTACACGAGACTGCAAAAGAAAATAGTTCCTACATGAAACTGCTCACAACAAAGTCTGTGCATTATTTTGAGTAACCAGGTCATGATTTCTGGAAAGAGACATTGCTGTTGAGTTTTTCAAATGTATTTTTTGGGTGCTTCGAGCACTACAAGCCGAGTGCCATCCAGTTCCATTGTATTCAAGAGAAGGCAGACATCTCTGCGGCCGATATCTCCAAAACTCAGGCAACTATCCCAAAACGATATAGATGGATAAATAGCACTACAGGTGAGAGGAAAAATATGTATTTTGGATTTTAGGGTGAGCTGTCCCAGGTAAAGCGGTACTGTGGTAAAGTACAAATGGTGAAATGAATTGCCACCTTCCTTCTGGATAGTTGGTCAGGGAACGACTCTATTCCAGACCGAGTGAGATCCTCTCCACCAAATCACCGAGTTCTTTCATTAGACAGAGAATAAACTCAACACTTCTCATTTAATCTGCAGGACTTTAAACTCAACATCTTGACATTCATGAAAAGAAGCGGAGGAGAGCGCGCGGCTTAGAGAGACCTCCCTGAAGGGCAGGCATGAGGAGAGGCAACCAGAGATGCTAATGTAACAGTGCGAGGGCGGTGCAGAGGTACTTGAGGCAGCAGAGAGAACTCATTTCAGGCCCCCAATCCGAACCCTCTCAGTCACTCAGTCATCTCTCCGTGGTCTTCTCAATACTAAGGACCTCTGTGTGTCTCTGTCTGACACTCTGTCTCGAACTCTTCATTATCCTGCAGCCAAATTCAACATCGGCCCCTCCCTTCGCCCCGGAGTGGCGCAGTGGCGAGGGCCCTCTTTGTCAGCCCAGAGTCAAACAAGCTGTACCCCCCCCCCCCCCTGTGCTCTCCAACATGGCTGGAATGTTTTCCTGTTAGTTTAAGTCTCATCTCAACTAATTAATATTTTTGCTTATAGCTGCTGTAGTTCCCGTGGGAGGCCCCTTAATTAATCATTTATAAATCTACACAGCCCTCCTAGTTTATTAGTCTCTGCCTTTGGCGCTGGCTGACTGCATTGGGAAACCGCAAATGATTAGTTACAGGAATGAAAGCCCCCCCCCCCCCCCAACCCATCCCACCCACCCCTTCTCTCCCTCCCCATGTTTCCAACTGATTAGGGCCTCACACAGAGGTATTTCCACGGCCCTGCTCTGCACTTTAATTCATTCAGGGCACCTGACATATTATTCAATCACCTCCCCCCCCCCCCCTCTCTCTCTCTCTCTGATTCTCTGCCCTATTGTCTGAACCAATGTTTTTGCTCAGCTGCGTTGAGGCATGGTGATCAGTTAGGGCTTTACTCTCAAACCCTGGTCAAAACAAAGGCCACAGCACCAAACATGGCAGAGGGAAAATATAACCACTGAATGAGATCACTTGACCCCCTCTGGGCTGTGGCTGGGCCCGGGCCCGCCGCCGAGACAGGGGTGATTTCTGGCCTTTCCTTTTGGGACCACGTAAGGGCAGGACCGGTTGACGGGAGTAAAATCCATCCGCGATTAATTCCACAGAGCTGAGAGGACTTGAAGTCGCGGCGCAGTGCTAAAGCTGTCTGGCTTTTATTGGAAAAGAGGCAATATTTCCATCAGTTTAACAGAAAAATAAATTAATTGAATGAAGTGAACGCGGCGGGGGAGGTTTTCATAATGTCTTGCCGCTCTCAGGGAAGAACGCCTCATGCAACAGGGCTCCTTCATCCAATTAGAGCTCAGACCGCTCCACATTCAATCTGATCGCTACGTTTTCACTCTTTTTGATCATCAAAGCGGCTGCACTTTACTTTGGCATACAGTATAGTGCACTTTACTTTGACATAATAGTAGTGCACTTTACTTTGACATAATAGTAGTGCACTTTACTTTGGCATATACAGTAGTACACTTTACTTTGGCATATACAGTAGGTAAAGCTACGTTTTTACCCTTTTTTATCATCAAAGTGGCTGCACTTTACTTTGGCATATACAGTAGGTAAAGCTACGTTTTTACCCTTTTTTATCATCAAAGCGGCTGCACTTTACTTTGGCATATACAGTAGTGCACTTTACTTTGGCATATACAGTAGTGCACTTTACTTTGGCATTTACAGTAGGTAAAGCTAGCAATAACTCCTAGAGAGATTGGCTAATGAAGTTATAAGAGTCACACTGTGCAGCTTCGGATAGCCTGCTACACATCAGCCACAGTTGAGCTTGCTTCTTATGTTGATCTAATGAGAGTGGATGTTGAACATTAAATGCTATTCCAAAGGAAGCATGCTGTAAAATGTATAGAATAATGGAGATGGGGGCACTACAGCGATATTTTGCGTTTTTAGGCCTTCACAGTCAGAGCCACTGTGACATCATTCCCTGCTTCCCACTGATTATGTCACCGATGATGTCACTATTGACATGACTGTCAAGGTCAACATTCACATCACTGATGAAATCACAATGCTTGAGTGACATCACTGATGACTGACGACATCACTCACTAATGACATCACAATTGCTCGAGTGACATCACTGATGACATCATCACTGAGGACATCAGTCAATGATATCACTTATTTATGCATAGAATTGGACACAATTGGCCGTGTCTGCGGGTGGGAAGCCGGTGCGGTATGGGAGGCGGTAATGCAACATAAAGGATGCCAACTGCCGTAAAACACCATGAGCCAATTGTGATGTCATCAGTGATGTCATGAGTGATGATATCACCAGTGATGTCACTCGAGCAAAGAGTACTACCATATTTGTGTAGGCTTAACCAGAAATCACTGCCATGTTGGATCATCAGGGGAAAAGGCTATGGGGTTTTAGAATGGGGATTTCACTTAAATGCATGAAATTAGAAGGTCTGTGGTTAACAAAAGTTTATGGGAATGGTAATTTGTGTTCAGCAGGATAATCTTCACAAACGGTGACCACATGGTATGACTTTTGAAACGTTAAACGCATTTATGTTTGAAAAGTCATAAAAGTGGTCTACATTTGTGAAGATTATCCTGCTGAACACAAATAATTACCACTCCCATAAACTTTTGTTAACCACAGATCTTATTTCATGCCTTTTCTCCTGATGATCCAACATGCTACTTCCGGACTCATTCCTGCGTGTACTCTATTTCATTCTTCTGCTGTTGTGCCTATTGTGTGAACATGGTTCAATAATGAGAAAAAGAGCAGACACACAGAGGAAAAATCAATCAATTTAAATGTGGGTTTTGGCCTTGTTACATTGCACTTTCAAGCACTGAACTTTTGTGTGTCCGTTGGAGGCCATGGGTTAATTAGGTAACTGAAGCACACAGCAGCTGTTACTGTGTAGATGGCGGTTGCTTGATGTACTCACATGTTGGGGTTGTTAGATTATTGAGATGACCGGAACAACTTGATAGTCTCTGCTGGTGTGTTTCCAAACAGCCGTCAGCTCTCAGTGCTTTCTGTGCCAAACCACACAACAATAACCAAAATGACTCCATAATTCTCACTGTACTTCTCCAGTCCTGCAAACCACTAAGAGCTTACATTAGATATGAATTTAGCTTAGGCCATTATTGTTTCAGGCCTCCAAAACCAAAATAACTCAGAAATATCATATTGTTTTCAGCTGAAGTATAAGACGGGAAGCCTTAAGGGAGGTCTGTTATTCTTACATTGTTGTTTTGATTAGATTTTATTTTTCAAAATTGCACAACACAGAGAGAGAGTGCAGACTTTTTGCACACAACTATAGAATAACTAAAAGCAATATCCTCTGGAGTGCGGTTTTCCTCTTGTACTTAATACTCACATTCTCCATTATTTCTTGCTCTCTCTCTCTCCCATCTCCCTGTCGCTTTGTTGAACATGCCTAAATTAAAACAGGTGAAATATTGAAATCTGTTTTATGAATGATGCTGCTTGTTGCATTTGATTTGTTCGTGCAATAATGAAACTCTTATCACTCCCTGAGCTATTTGGTTGTGAAATTGCTGCACCACAAAAACCTGACACATTAGAAAGCCATGATGTGTTTTAGAGGAGATATATGTGCAAGTGTGTTGTCATTCTGAGATTGCTTCTTTGAACGCTGAGAGACCTGCTCAAAAACAAAGAGAAAAATTACAACGACAGTAATGTGAGGTTTGTTGGGGGAAAACAAAATCAGGTTGCAAACTATACACCCGATTTCCCCGAATATTAGTTATATTACTGTAATATTGTCTCTGGTGTAGGCTATGTCTGTTTCCTCACAAGTCTTCCTTTTTTCACTGTCTTACACCCAAACGGTGCATATTCTTAAGGCGACTGTTTCAACCATGGCAGCTCTCTCATTGAATGTAAAATAAACCAAAGACTATGTTCACAAATGTGGAATTAATTGAGTTATCTTCTGTGGGAGATGATTTCATCTATATCCATATCTCTGTGTGTGTGTGTGTGTGTGTGTGTGTCTCTCTAAAACGAAGCCTAATAGTATTAAACACACACGCCAGCATCAATACATGTATAGCTTTGACCCTCTACAGATGCATTGAAAAAGGGATGACAAGTTTGCAAGTTGGATGAGTCATTCCTCGTGGCAGATGGCTACAGAGAAGAGACGCGTGGGATTTGTGACATGATGTCCAGTGCAGTTGCCCTAATCGACTCTAATAGAATCCCGATTTCTTTCACTTATAGAGACAAGAATCACTATGATATAGTGCTCTGAACGGGTGTACCATTGGCCTCCATTCTAAGGCGATACTAGCTTCACGACTGTAGCTCACTGTATACTGCTCGGACAGTGACGGTAAAGGCATGGTGTACCTTGGTTATGTGGGGGAGGGTATGGCAAATGAGCTAAACTCCCGAAAAAGTGGCGTATCCCTTTAAGGATGAGTGCCACTGTCCACGGCGATTTTGATGATTCTGGTGTCAAATGTGTAAAAAATCGATTTTGAAACAAATTCTTTGTTCTCGCTTAAACCGAATGTTTTATGGTCACTCACGATTCTCTGGAAGACTTGTTGGCTTGGTTTGAGCCTTAAAACTCGTTATATTTGGATTTATCTAAATATCTACGGAGAAAATGGATGCAGAACTTACTTCCGGGGGAAATTACGTCACGAAAAGTCACGTGCCTGTTGAGCTCTATGACGAACCTTTCCACAAAGTTTCGTGGTGTTACGTTAATCTTTTTGGAAATTAGGTGCCTTTTTGTGATTGGACACGGCCATTAGCCAAACGACAAAGTTAGCCAGTTCTAAGTTGGCCCATGACCTACTTTTCAAAGTGCATGCCAGGTGAGCACGCGTAGCGTTCTGCGAGCCCCTCGAGGGCAAACCAACGAGGCACGGTAGCAATGAGCACTGAGGAGGAGGACGACGATGGTGAGCAGACACGGTACAAATGAGTACTGAGGAAGAGGACGACGATGGTGAGCAGACACGGTACAAATGAGTACTGAGGAAGAGGACGACGATGGTGAGCAGACACGGTACAAATGAGTACTGAGGAAGAGGACGACGATGGTGAGCAGACACGGTACAAATGAGTACTGAGGAGGAGGACGATGATGGTGAGCAGACACGGTACAAATGAGTACTGAGGAAGAGGACGACGATGGTGAGCAGACACGGTAGAAATGAGCACTGAGGAGGAGGATGACGATGGTGAGCAGACACGGTAAAAATGAGCACTGAGGAAGAGGACGACGATGGTGAGCAGACACGGTAAAAATGAGTACTGAGGAAGAGGACGACGATGGTGAGCAGACCCGGCACAAATGAGCACTGAGGAAGAGGACGACGATGGTGAGCAGACCCGGCCCAAATGAGCGCTGCCAGTTCAGCAGGTGAGCCAGCGAGGGACGCTAGAAAGGAGCGCGGTCAATTTCTAGTTCTAAATAAAAACATAAATGTCCATCTTTATAGGCTATGCATTCACATACTGCTTGATGTCATGTTACTGTATAGTATGTGCAAAAATATGGTCCCTAGTGGATGAAAAGGAAACATAATCTGAGCAGTCCCTGCTTGATTTGACTAGTCACTAGTATAACCACAAAGTGTTACTGGCCGGCAAGGAATATTTAACTGGTAGAATTTCTGATTGGTTTTGACATTCAAGTTAAAATGCTTTACTCAGCTTATTACTGTCATATAAAATGAAATGTTGATTGGACATCATCCTGCACTGATGAAAACATGTCGTCTGTTGGTCATTGAATATTGCAATCACAAAATGATGACATATCCTGGCTCCCTTTCTCCACATGTCTCTATAATCCTTACTTTACCACACAGTGGATGAGGGATGAATCAATATTGAGATACTAAATTATGCATTTATAAGGATGGTGTGAGCCATTTTGCACTGAGAGCTACTACATGTAAAGCAGGGCCCTTCTTCCACTGGGCCTTCAATGCTGCTTTTGTGGAGTCATTGTGGGCCATTACAGTCAAATCAGACCATTTGGAAAATGGGTTTCTATTAGTGACCTTGGCTGAAAGAATCGCAGATGATCTACATCTAAACTAATGTATTTTGTCCTCGCAAGGACAAAGAATTCTGCTTAGAAACTGGCACCTCCCCAAATAGAGGCACCCTTTCATACACCACACTGAGGCACTCTCTCTCCCTCTCTCTCTCTCACACACACACACACACACACACACACAGAGTGTGCGATGTCAGTGAACAGCGAAAGGGCAGCAAATCACCCTGTGACACGGAGACAGAGGGAGAGCCTAGTAACCTTGTAACAGACAATCGCTGGGACCACAAATTAAATGAAACGGCTAATAAAATTACTTGGCATACATATACCGTCCACTTAATAAGAAGCAGGCATGGCCCCACTTTTAAGGCTGTTTGCCCACCTGACTACGGTAGTAGTAGTAGAACACTGATTTGGCACCTATGTCGTCCAGATTGAACCTCTGTCCAGATTGAACCCATGTCCAGATTGAAGTGGAAAACGACGTGCTAATCTGTGGAGGTATTTGGAGTAATTGGGTGTGCTGCCAGCTGACTGTTGAAAGTCTCTGCTCCACAGTACAGTCCATTGGCAGCTCCTTGGTATAATTACTCTGACAGAGCCTGTGGCCACAGGGCCTGTGAGCGGGGCTGCTTTTTAAACTGTAAATTATCAAGGATTAGCATTTATGAATTTAAAATCAGGACTGCGGTAGGAGACACTAAAGCTGCTTAGTGATTGCACACGGCAGCGTCTGAGCAGGGCGGCTCGACACCCCTTACTCTCCAAGCTGTGCACAGTGTGTGTGTGTGTCTGTGTACTTGTAAGTGTGTGTGTGTGTGGGGCCTGTTTATTCGGATGTGTCTCTACACAAACACAAAATGATTTGAGCGAATAAGGATCTGACATCTTAACATCAGTGCCATCACTGCGCGTGTGTGTGTGTGTGTGTGTGTGTGTGTGTGTGTGTGTGAGAGAGAGAGAGAGAGGGGGGGGGGGGGAATGCGTGGGTGCGTTTGCCAACTCATGGGCCTCTCTCCCCTGTCACTCCTTCTCAGGCTGGGGTTCTGCTCCTCTCCAGCGTGTCACACTATGCCGAATATCCAATGGGTGATTATGTTAATGTGGGACTTGATCCATGCTAAATTATGCATAATGGATTGATGTGGCACAAAGTCATCAATTACAGTAAACGGATATCAGCACTAAAAAGTGTGACACAGCATAATGTTCATTTTCTCCTCTTTTTGGTTTGGACTAGCAAAAGATAACCCACACACACACACACAGACACACATACACACCTCCACCTGCAGTGTGTTCTGGATGTCCGTTACCCAGTTCGTGTGTGTGTGTGTGTGTGTGTCTTTCTGTTTTGTGTGCATGCATGTGTGTGTGTCAGAGTTGACCTTCCTTTGTCTCAGATTTACAGTCATCACGCTCTTCAGCGGAGGTGTGAGTCCATGACTGGCATGTCGTGCTATCAGGCAGTGAGTGTAGGCCACAGGCCTCATATCACACCTCCAGAGCTGTCTGCACCCGGGTCGCTGAGGCTTGACCTCAAGCCTGCAGTGTTAACTAGTTGAGCCAGGTGGCAGGGGGTGTGGGTGGGTGGGTGGGGTGTTGGGGGGGTTTGCTGGACTGAGCATCAGAAACCCCCATGAGCTGATGAACAATAGCCTCTGCATTCATCCCATCCAGGCATGTCCTTCCTCCGGGGGGCAGCGAGGAGCAGTGGGGCAGCTCTCTTGTTTACAGCAGCCCGGGGGACCAACTTCGAATGTGGTCGTCACTGGTCAGATGATGATCTTCTGCATGTTTTTAGTGGGGGTCCATACCGATGTCAAAGCCTTCCTTCAACATCTTTGTGCTGCTTATTCTCTGTGTTGAAAGTTCCTCTCTCTCTGTGTAGCCTCACCTTGGACTCCCTCATGAAATTATGACATTTCAAAGAAACTTTGAAAGGTGCATTCATGGAGGGGGAAGAAGAAAATTGGGCAACACTTTCTATCAAGGTCATGTCTATAACGCATTATGAGCACATTCATAAGCCGTTATAATGCATTTATAAGGCTTTACAGAACACGTTACAACTACAGTACCATAACTGTAGCCAGTTATAAAGACACACAGAGAACATGCACTACCGTATCATAACCGATAATAAATTCTACGTTTCTGGATTGGAATAATAGCTTATGAACATCAATGAGGCGTTATAGCTTGACTTTGGGAGCTTTAAGTAAAGTGACAACACTGTATAAGGTTATTATTAGCAATTGTATGATGGTATAACAATGAGGAAGACTTAGGCAGGCACCCAGAAAATCTCCTCTAATGTTGGTTTCGCAGCCTCGGCCCATCTAAGGATCCTCTCCTACAATCTGGAGCATAAATGGACACATCTTATTGATTTTCTTTCAAGTCGGATTGCATTGATTTCTGTGAATATGGCCGACAAATCCAGCTGGTTGTGTCCACCGGGACAAAGTGGCGAGGCAGACTGGGAGCTGTGGCTATAGGCGTGCCACAGCAGGGGGCCAGGCTTCATTACACCAACTAACAGCCTGACGCACCCCCTCACCCCCCCCCCCCCCCCCACTCTCTATCCACTACTTACCCCCAAATTAAACTGAGAGCTTTTTAATTATTTATCAATACCCTGCACTCATGCTGGATCAATCAGTGTGAATGCTTTTGAAAGATAATGACGGGCCCTGCTCCGATGGACTTGTGAAAATTGATTGTGATTTTTTTTTTACCATTATGCCTTTAAGCAGGGATGGGCAGTAATGACAGTGGTGGGGTTGCTGGTGGTCAGAGTCGTGTAGATAGAAGAGTCGCGACATCTCCATTCACTCCAATGGACCAGTTTGTTTTACTCTCAAGAGTTCCAGGAAGTAAGGTTCTGGATTAAGCAGCGCTGTCGAGTTGCAGCAAAATGGACAGTTTGTGTTGTACTTTGAAAGTTTTTTTTTTTTTAATCAAATCGTACATTATCGGCTTTATTTTAGCATTCAAAAGTAGCGCGAGACCCCTTCCTGGCTGTTCACTGGCTAATGAGTCACACATTTTGGTTCCTCCGCTGATGCCACTCTCTAGAGGACACTAGTGGTGGTTAATGTGGGGTTTGGGCCACAACGTGCCCACAACCCGGCACAGGGTCTCCCTTCCCTGAACCACAAGTGGGCTTGAGTCAAAGCCAACGGTGTCTGTGCCGAGAGGCCTTGTCATCCTCTGCCATTAATCAAGGCCTTAAACAGGACCTGATCTTCTCATCACATCTCGCACACTACTGAGAGCAGCCCTCTTCTTCCTAGAGCCTGAAACATCAAACACCCTCCGTGGAGAACACTTCTCTGAGTCTGAGCGCATTGCACAGATCCTCACTGCTCCCAAGGTTTTAGCAAAAGCTTGATTCATTGTGCTTCTACAGCCACTCAATGGAACCTAAGCAACCTTAACTTTCTCTCCCTGCCGCCATATTTCTTCCTGGGTGCATCATGTCACGCAGAGTGAGGAGCCATTCCATCTGGAATTATTAGCCAGAGACATACAATGCAATCTAATTTCATACCACCACATTCAATCACGACGAATTCAGTGTCACACGGGCGGTAAACAAGACATGGAGCTGCAGGTATCTCAAAATGAATTATTGCTCAGAGATGAATTTCTGTGCCTGAATTTGATGAAATTAGAGAAATATCACACTCCTCCACTTACATTTCTATCCATTCAAGAGGTTGTGAATAACTCTGATATTGGATTCAGAAGATTGTTTGTGAGGGTAAAAGCCAACATAAAGCAGGACAATATAATGAGATTCTATATTAAAAAAAAAAAAATCCCCTGGTGGAGGTGGAATTGGATTATAGGGGGACTTATTTGTATGGGATATTGAGCACTGTGAAATAAATTCACACCTATTCAAATTGAAATCAGACCGATAGGTGCATCAGATAATCCTTTTTAAGACAGTATGAACTGACAGTCCAAGCCCACACATTGGAAATAAATAATCCATCCATAACAAAATAGATATAGCATACCTTGCCAGGAGCTTTTTTTTCCTCTTCCTCCCAAATATTTACCTGTCAAGTATGTGCTTCACCCCCCCCCCCCCCCCCCCCCCACTTCCCCAGGGGCATAAACAGTTCTATCCATATTCATAGGGAATTTGGGCCTGTCTCCCAATCATCACGTCACAAAGAGTCTTAGCAAAAGCGCCTTCCCAATAGCTCAGGATCAAGAAACCTGATTTTGTTTTGAATCACGGCCCTTTTTCGAGACGTCAGGCCGCATCAGAGAGGAAGCCGGTGATGGCTGCGGTTATCCGGCATGGCGGCTCCGCAGCTCCTCGCGGAATCTGTTTGAAAAGGCTTATTTCTGAGGGAGCGTTGAGACGTAAGCCTGCGAGAAGGACAAGGTTTAGTGTGAAGATGAGAGCCGGGGCGAGCTGCTGCTGGGAGAGGATGTGATGTATAGTGTGAAGATGAGAGGTGGGCTAGCTAGCTGCTGGGAGAGGATGTGATGTGCTGGTGCTCGGTGTCAGTGGTGAGACAGTGAGAGAGGCACTAATGTGAGACTGGATGAAGCAGGGGGAGAGGGGCTGAAATGCAACCTTGACATGAACCCAAACGAGATGGGAGCTTCAGACGCATTCTCCTGATGCTGCCGGCATTCATATGAGCAGCTTAGTGCTCTCCATCTCCCTACTGGCTCAAAGCAAGTGGCTACGGTGGTGTCCTGTCCACTCCGGGGCTGTGTGTGCACGGTAAGCCTGTTCAGCCCCGTGGGTCCGATGGCACTATGCAAAGTCTGTCACACAGCGCTCTGAGCTAATGAAGACCCTTGCAGTCTGGTGGTCCTCCCTTCATCTCCGGCCTGTGCGTCCTGTTGTTGGCAAATTAAGCCCAGGCGTAACGACAGAGTGGCACTGGAGGCAAGTGTTGACATATTTTTGAAGGCCAACTCTGTTATGAGAGAGCCACCTTCCTATGGCGTGAGCTTCCATCCCAGACCGTTTGTACGGTTTGTTTTAGAAGAGCAGCCCAACAGCGATTATTTGCCCACAAAGAGCAGACCGGTAAACGCTGGAGGATGTTGTCCAAGAGGGTTTAAACATCACAGCCTTCACCCTCATTCATATAGTAATATTTCATCTTCAATGTGTCTATTATAGGTCCTCCCAGTTATCATCTGACTGCTCTCTCTGTCTCCCTTTTTCCTTCTGTCTGTCTCAGTACATCTGTCGTCGGAATCTCCCCCCCCCCCCCTCTCTCTCTCTCACACACACACACACACACACAGTTCTCCCACCGGTGCGTGGCGTACCTCTGTGCAATTTCACCAACCAGCCCCATGTCTGTTGATTAATCACCGAGAACACATAAGGTCATGTGACTGGCCAGTAATTGTTGTTTCAAAACTAGCAAGGCCCCTCCCTCCTGCTGAGCCAATCAGGAAGAAGAGTAAGAAGGAAATAGAGAGACATAGAAAGGTAGAGCAGATGGACAAGTAATCATTGAATAGAAAGAGGAGGTGAATGGCAATATGATAGACTGATAGACAGGATGATGGAGCGAAAGAGAGAGAGGGAGGTCATGACTCATCACATCAGATAGGGGGCGATAGCTGTAATCCTCTGGGGCATTTTCTTTGACACCGTGTTCCATCTCTCAGTGTGAAGTAGCCAACAAACAGTTTGAGGAACCCACACCGACAGAGAAAAGTTATTTGGGTTGTAATAAGTGACCTTTCCGTGAGGCAGCACGCATGCATTTTTATGCCAGGGCATAAATAGCTGAGCTACATAACAATTAAGGTAACCTTTCTGTTTGAATAAGAGGCAATTGCTCAGAGAATTGAAATAACATGAATGATAAATTATTTTTTGTAACCCAGTGCGCAGACGGTGGAGAATAAGGAACAGTGAAGTGGGGGAGGGATGAGAAGCAGCGCCTTGTCTCAATTGTACATCCCAGTTATAATGCCTCGTTAAAAAGATTTTTTGGAAGGCGAAACAGAAGCAGACACAGTCTCTCTTTCTTAAAGGTAGACAGGTCTCTGTGGGATTCATTAATGTGTGTCCCGGCGCTAGTCTTCCTCTTACAGCACAATCGCGCCGGGTTAGCAGCAATCCAGAAATTACACCTAATTGGACAATTACTCAAACTCAGAAACCTCCCTACAATAAGCCAACGAGGCCCCCTAATAAACACCTTGTCTTCTCAATAAAAACAAGGAAGTCATTTGCGTCCACCCAAGAGGCCCAATTTTTATTTTATTTTTATCTGCGCTAAATTTATTTTTAAAATAATTGCACGTGTGCTGTGAATGAGAATATTAAAAAGGCGGCTGAGAGAGGGAGAGAGAGAGAGAGAGAAAGAAACAGAGAGAAAGAGAGAGAGAGAGACATGCAAACCCTACCTTAGGCCTGCTGCAGCCTCCTCTCCTGGGGGAGAGCTCATTTGTTCCACAGATAAGAGCATTGCACACTGCGCGACTGTAATATTATTACTGGCATGCCATAATGAAATAATTACGGTTTTGTCTCTTTCAACCAGCCATGCCCCCCCCCCCCCTCCCCCACACACACACACACACTGGTCAGAGAAGTATGTGAAACATTAATTAAACAATGCCCGTGGTAATATAGATTTCCTTCAGCCCTGTCCTGCAGCCACCCAGGGTCTCTTATATTGGCTTCAGACAGTAGCCGGTCGTACGGTTATTATGAGGCTACGTTTGTTGGGAGGTTGTCCTATTGATATTTCTTCCCCTCTGTGGAGGAATATCACTGTGTGTGTACGTGAAAATGCCTTGACACAAGCAAAAGTATACCTTCTATTATACAGTACACCTGAAATTGGTTTATCTCATGTCACTTCACTGTTTCTGGGATTCCTAACATGTAAGGAGGGAAGGCCTATTCTGGCCAGCCCACTTTGACCTTTGCACTCTAGTTCATCACCTGGCTACCAGGCTTTTCATTCACTGTGTCCTCACTAGGATGTTGGACCTATCTGTCCCCACGTCACTCTGACCTTTCCATGCCCTGCACCAGCCCTTCTCTGCCCTGCACCAGCCCTTCTCTACCCTGCACCAGCCATCCTGCACCAGCACCAGCCCTTCTCTGCCCTGCACCAGCCCTTCTCTGCCCTGCACCAGCCCTTCTCTGCACCAGCACCAGCCCTTCCCTGCCTGCACCAGCCCTTCTCTGATCTGCACCAGCCCTTCTCTGTCCTACACCAGCCCTTCTCTGCCCTGCACCAGCCCTTCTCTGCCCTGCACCAGCCCTTCTCCTTCCTGCACCAGCCCTTCTCTGCTCTGCACCAGCCCTTCTCTGCCCTGCACCAGCCCTTCTCCTTCCTGCACCAGCCCTTCTCTGCTCTGCACCAGCCCTTCTCTGCCTACACCAGCCCTTCTCTGCCCTGCACCAGCCCTTCTCTGCCCCTGCACCAGCCCTTCTCTGCCCCTGCACCAGCCCTTCTCCTTCCTGCACCAGCCCTTCTCTGCTCTGCACCAGCCCTTCTCTGCCCTGCACCAGCCCTTCTCCTTACTGCACCAGCCCTTCTCCTTCCTGCACCAGCCCTTCTCCTTCCTGCACCAGCCCTTCTCCTTCCTGCACCAGCCCTGCTCTGCCCTGCACCAGCCCTTCTCTGCTCTGCACCAGCCCTTCTCTGCTCTGCACCAGCCCTTCTCTGCTCTGCACCAGCCCTTCTCTGCTCTGCACCAGCCCTTCTCTGCTCTGCACCAGCCCTTCTCTGCCCTGCACCAGCCCTTCTCCTTCCTGCACCAGCCCTTCTCTGCACCAGCACCAGCCCTTCTCTGCTCTGCACCAGCCCTTCTCTGCTCTGCACCAGCCCTTCTCTGCTCTGCACCAGCCCTTCTCTGCCCTGCACCAGCCCTTTTCTGCCCTGCACCAGCCATCCTGCACCAGCACCAGCCCTTCTCTGCACCAGCACCAGCCCTTCTCTGCCCTGCGCCAGCCCTTCTCTGCCCTGCACCAGCCCTTATCTGCTCTGCACCAGCCCTTCTCTGCCCTGCACCAGCCCTTCTCTGCCCTGCACCAGCCCTTCTCTGCCCTGCACCAGCCCTTCTCTGCCCTGCACCAGCCCTTCTCTGCCCTGCACCAGCCCTTCTCTGTACCACCATCAGCCCTTCTCTGCGACCATCTCCACTTCTTGCTACTAACGCGGGAGACAAACGGACAGATGAATAAATAATCATGGTTGACCTGGCACAACCAGGGACAGCAGGCGTAACACCTCCGCTGGCAAGGGTTCACCGAGATGCCACTCTCCTGCCGCAGCAGAAGACAACAAGAGAGAGAAGATGACAGGAAGAGGGAATGAGAACCCGCGAGAGGTGGACAATGACAAATGGAGTGGAAAAAACAACACAGGCAGCCATCTGAAGGGAAGACAAGAGTAAAACTCACAAATAATTAACTGGGTAAATATTGGAGAGCAGACTGACTAATTACTTCACACGTCTCACTGCGCTCTCATTATTGTTGCTGTCGCAGTTAACCCTTTCCTTTCCCACAAGGCGTGGCTGTACGATGAGCTACATACAGTAGCTCAGGAGGACCTTCATAATATCATGAAGCCATATGCCAAAATTAATTGTTGTTGTATCATTAAAGCTTATCAAACTTTCTACTAGTCTCTCATTTATTGAATATATAGTTAAGTTATACTTTATTGTCGCCATGGGGGAAACTCATCCTCATGCATTTGACCCATCCTCTACTTGGAACCTTCCTAGAACTAGGAGCAGTGGGCAGCCGCAGTGCAGCGCCCGCGGACCAACTTTAGCCATTGCCTCAGGGGCACTGACAGGAGTATTCACGCTAACATACATGTCTTTGATGGTGGGAGGAAACCGGAGCACCCGGAGGAAACCCACACGAACACGGGGAGAACATGCAAACTCCACGCAGAAAGGACCTGGGACCGGGGTTCGAACCCGGGACCTTCTTGCTGTGAGGCAACAGTGCCAGCCAATGAGCCACCGTGCTATCTAAAGTGGTTTACGGTTACCGTTATTCTGCATCCAGTGGTGCTACGCTAACTTTACTTTAGTACTGTAAATGCACACTGTAGCCATTTATTGCAAGGACATTGGTCTTTGACAAGAGCTGCATTCTTGTGTCATGACTACTCAGTAAAATGTATCAGATTTGAGAGCCTGGCGTCAATATACCATGATATGACACCATGATATGACACCATGGTATAATGACACCATGATATTTGTCATATTCCTGTCACGTTTCCCCTCTGTAAAGAATGGGAAATGTGGATCTGGGCTGTGTGTACCTCTGCTGGTTCATCCAACATTGGGAGTTACAACGGAAAGTCCTCAGGTAAACTAGTGGATCTGCTCGCACAAGGACGTTTTTCCAATAATCTGCAAGGCGATGGTTAATGACAGCAGCTGTGAGGCAGGCATGCACCACTTCCAACCTGATTTAAGTTTAACGAGCCACTCCAGAGTGCTATTGATTCAAATCTATATTTGACAGGATACACTGCGAGCATATATTAAATGGATAAGAACACCTCTTGTACACTCAGAGAGCTTTGCCAAATGGAAGCGAGGGCATTTAGCGAGATATAGGGTGTCTCATTTGTTGAGTGATCGGAGTTATGCCAGTGGGGAGTGTGTGGATGAGACACCATGTTATACCTTGTTTTTGACAGTTACTCTGCAAAGAAGAAAAAGTGAACAAATTAAACATGCACCATAATTCTCTTCCCCCCTGTAACCGGCTGGCAGCATGCTTTGAGGATTTAGAATGCATTTTTTCTTTTAATTATTCCTCACTATCAAAGTGAGTGATGAGATTCATAATGAACTCTATATTTCCGATTTGCATGTTCCTCTGTAACTGCCGGGTAGAGGCAGGTCTCCGAGACGGATCATATTTTCCAGCACTTGGAATAGGCATATTGCCAAAATCTTACTTTTGAAAATAAAATGAAAAAGCTCAGACTGGTGGGAGGGGCTAAACAACAACACATCATAAGATCATGACAGGAGGTGTGGCTTAACACAACCAGTAAGAAAAATGCTAATGTGTGTGATTAAAACCACAAAACGGGCATTACTATCTTACACTTGACAGATGCTGCCAAACTGCAGAGTTGAGAATAGTGCGGAATTGAGTAAACATTGACAAAAATATGTTGTGTTTGACCCAGGGGAATAGTTAAAAAACAAACAAATTTAATATTATATATATTTATTAAACTAGTCATCAGGGACTGATGTTTAGTTCTGAAAAGAGCAGAAAAATATCAATTTCTCAATACAGCGCTTGCAGCATAATCCAAGTCTCTGAAGCCGATCGAAACAGTAAGTGGAAAAGAGCGATATTATTGACACCATTATAGAGCATATCTTCACTACAGCTGGAAACGCGTTCAAAAACATTGCACATGTGCACTCGTGAATCTCCTCCACTTCCTTGTATGTATCATGCAAGGCTATTGGTGGTCTTGTATATTAGGATTTGCAAGTTTGGTCCACATTATCACTCTCATTTTTCCCACGGCGCTGGAGGTAGGCCAGGCCGGGGAAGGGGGCAGAAGATGCTAAAGTCGGGGGGCGAGGCTAGGGCATACGCCCAGATCCACACTTTCCATTCTTCCAGGAGTAGCTAGGGATAGGAAGGTCGTAGATAGTCGGGGTTTGAGGGGTGGCTAGGGGGGAGTGTATATGGTTGTGTGGGTGGTGGGAGGGGCCATGGTGAGGGAAGGAGGCGGGGCTAGGGAATAGGGGCCGTAGCTAGGGATAGGATGGTCATAGAGAGTCAGGGTTCGAGGTAACCTAAGTACCCTAAATACAAATGACTTGCAGCAACATCGTGAGGTCATTCAGCCTCACGGCAAACTGCTATGCTAGGTCCGCTAGTTAGCATAGCCATCAAAAAAGCAAAGTAACAGACACTTAAGCTGTGCAAAAGCCCCAAGATGGGGACGGCCACGCTAGGGCTTCAAAAGGGGAGTCCACAATGGGTGAGGTCACAATGACCATGTTTTGTATACGGTCGATGTGTCTGACTGATGACAGCTGGTGGGACTGGAGGAATCTGGCCAGTGAAGCTGGAGCTACGCCAACAGCACCAGGCAGACACTGTGGCTTCTGTTTAGATAATCCTGCTGTTGTTTGATGGAAGTTACTAAAACTATGTTTGATAAAATGGGCTTTTTTATATTGTTTTTGGAAGAGTAATTCCCACTAATTACAGCCACCAATGAAATGCAATAGCTGTATTCCATTACTTATGACAGACTTGTTGTCAAGCAGAAATGAGGTTAAGGGGAAAGACAGAACAATGGGTTTCTTCTTCTATTGCAGTACTGATTCTCAAGGTGAATTGTAAGTCTGCAAAAGCAACAAGAGAACACAAATGTTGAGGCACCAAAAAGCTGACTCGGCTGTATTTGAGTTCTCTGAATCCCTCCGAAGTCAACTCCAAATCGCATGTAGAAGAAGACAGTGCTTTCAGGATCAATTCTTCATCACAGGTTATCTAATTAATAGTGATTTAGGACACCAAGCATGGTGTGAGACTGAGCAGCTGACATGTAAAGAGGGAGACTGATAGCAACACAGGACGGACAAGCCCGTCGTTACTCGTACTGTAACAGACGACCACCACAACACAACTATAAAAAATGTGTAGTTAGTTATTAATGACTTTAAAAAAGGATTGTGAGCTGGCTAAATTACTGCAGTATTTTTCCTCTCTGCTAATATTATGCATTTCTGGTTGTCTTAGATTGTGTTCCTGTTGTTAAAACCTGTGTTGCTATTCAACACAAGAAAATAACAAATCACAAAAATCATCTATTATTTAGTCATGTTAAGTTTGCAAATCTGAAACACTATGAATTTGCATGCGCTCTCTCTCTCTCGCTCAGTTCTAATTGGGCCAACTTTTCATGAAGTTATCTCGTTAGGAATACAGCGTCTAACGTGTTTATTAGCGTTGTGCAACATTTGTTGCTACAACTTTGAGTTTCCACGCCGTCTATTTAACTCATGCATAATTTTATTTTGCTTATGTATGTATCTCTCCCGATTAAGGAACTCTTTGCCCACAATTGGTCTGTGTGCTGCATATCCTGTGCCAATTGGAATATGTTGAAATTTAAAACCATAAAATGTTGTGATGATATGAAGTGAATATAAGGATCCACGCTCTCTGGCACTACAAAAGCTATTGTTTAACTCCCATGTGTATTCCAAATGGCAAGCCTAAGCTTTTAGACAGGCAATTGATACATTGAACTCTCTGTATAGCACACGTCCTATATAATCACCTACAAACATAGATCAGTTCCCGAGCGAGACCATAGAGCGATCATTTAAGAGCAATTAGGAAAGGAAATTGAATAAGAGCTAAGGAGAGTGAGTAGAGGAGAGGAGAGGAGACATCAGTCGGGACGGGAGAGGGCGGCCTGAGGAGTTTTCAGGCTACATAGAAGCAGGGCCGCTGGAACTCTTTTTTAAGTAGGGGGTGCTGCAAGGGCGCCGCCGGGAAAAAGTGTTCATGTTTTTTGGTTTGGATGTTTTTTAGACATATTTAGTATATTTAGCATATATTACCCGTAGTATATCGAAGATATATTCTGTTTTGTAACTGCTTGTACACAGATATATTACTTCTTATTAAATATTGACTTAAAACTCCAAGTAGCTCCCCCTTTTTTCACTTTGTATACTATTGCCTTTTGAGCTGCTTTGGTCCACACTTTTTGTGATTTCCTAGACACATTTAGAGGAATATCTAATTTCAAATTAACATTAGGATTATACTGTCATTATTCAGTATTTTCTCATTTTCTCACTCACTTTTATGTCACCACCTGCTCTCCCTTTAGGTCGTTTTACACTACAACAGACAGCAACACAGGCAGAAACACTGAACTTATTATTATTATATTTTATTATCTTATTATAAACCACACATTGAAAATTCACCCTCTTTGCTTTTCTCATAGTCTTCAACTAAACCCCAAATAAGTAGTATAAAACATATAAAACACATTTTAATCACATATATATTTTTTATTGACATTGCAATTCCAATAGAAAATAGCAGAGGGTGCGGCAGCACCTGCAGCACCCGTACTTCCCGCGGCCCTGTATAGAAGATGGGGTATGACTCTTACCTTTTCTGAATGGAGAGGGATGATTATTGCACCACTGGAACCATCAGAGAGGAAGAAGAGGAGTTGAGGCTGGTGTAAGAAGGGAGAAGATGGGCTGGTGTATCGGGCTGGACTGCATCTGTAGGTCCCTTTGGAGTCTGGTGCCATTGAAACAAACACTATTGAACTTTATAAAGGACAGTAGATAACTTTAAGTCTTAAAAAATACTTTTGTAGACTTCCTTCACATTTTAGAAATACTGACTGGTGAACTTTTCCCCCCAGAATGGATATTTGTGTTTTCGCTCTTCAAATATATTTCTCAAACAGAGTGGATAAACACGATGAAAAGGTGTCCCGACAATTTCCTATGAATTGTACAGTGTAAGACACTATTTTGTAATCAAGTGGAACCATTTGAGACCATTTCCAAACAAATATGTAATGTAGCCTATTTTCTTAATGAAAGTGCTGTTGGACCACAGCTTAATCATATCAAGCTTCAAAAGCAGACCTGTTTATATTATTTTTAGGCCTTACTGTTGACAAGAAAAGCCTTAGTGTAATTAGCAGTAGCTATAAGTAGCACTAATTTTAAGTAGCACTTAAAGAAATTGCACCGACGGGTCAATAATGCGAGAGTACTAAAAAAAAAATAGATCCATTGAACAGTATCTGAATCACAACCAGAGTAAACATGAGAAACTCCATCATACAAAAACCGTACGCGTGATGCGAGCTCCACGATCCCCCTAGAGGGAGGAAACAGAGAGACGAGCGGAGCCATAGCAATTTGTGTGTTCTATATCCTTGCATTTATATGATCTTTAAACTTTTTCCCCCCTTCTGCTTCATGGTAAGCTGTGTGAAATTAAATTAAAAACCCGGCTTGATTATACAGTATATGCCTTTTTTGAAGTGAGGATAACAAATGTTTTCAAAATACACGATGAAGTTGGAGACTGTTTTCCACCACCAACCCAACTGACAGCTTCCTAACGCCGCCACATTAAAGTGCTTTTCCAGCGCGTGTGATGCAGCTTTAACTAGCTCCCGTGGGCATTGTTAGTTATCATCGCCTCCTGCTGGAGCGAGCCGCGCTGCGGCCCCGCTGAAAGCAATTTGAGCCTTCCTCCCAATCAGCGGTGCAACATGAGAGATGGCCAACGAGAACAAACGGGCCCAGCTCAACCACTTCCCACCCCCGATCTTATCTGCTCCTGTCCCGAAAGGGCCTACTAACGCAACACCCCGCCCCCCCGCCAAAATGACATGAGATGGTCTGCCCCGGGCAACTCCCAATTCATGCAGATATCCCTCAATTAGACTGATAGAGACGGACCAAAACGTCCTCTGAGGGCATTAGACATGAGTATTTATGCCGCAGAACATGGGAGAGACTCCTTCGGTCGAATGCGGTCGAAATACATGAAAATGCCACTGTGAAGTCCTACCACAGTGAAGGGGTTTCATGGTTATATATAGCTATACTATCTAGCTTTGCATTTTCTGCTATGGCATTACAGTCATACCTGCATTAGCTAATGATTCTGAGTGATCAGCTTCATCCTGCGGTGCATTTAGTTCTTGTGTTTCCCAGGATATTCGCAAGATTCTCTCCCTTTTTTGGCCAGCGCAATTAAGCGGGCCCTATATCTGGCTTTGTCCAGTCCAATTTGAGTGCCGATTTGCGTGCCAATGCTCGTGAACGCTTTATTGCGCTGGTTTCTGATTTGCCCAGTTTTTCCTCCTCAATTGTACTTGGCCAATTCCCTGCTTGGCTGTCCCGGTCGTTGCTCCACCCCCTCTGCCGATCTGGGGAGAGTTGTAGACTAGCACATGCTTCCTCCGACACATATGTGCAGTCGCCAACCGATTCTTTTTTACCTGACAGCGAGGGGTTTCACCGGCAGGATGTATCGCGTGGGAGGATCACGCTAGTCCCCACAGTTCCCCTCACACCCGAACAGGACCCCCGGCTGACCAGAGGAGGCACTAGTGCAGCGACCAGCACACATACCGGTACCCTTAATCCGGCTTCCCACCCACAGACACGGCCAATTTTGCCTGTATGGAGGCCCGACCAGGCCGGAGGTATAACACGGGGGCTCGAACCTGCGACCCTCGTGTTGGTAGGCAGGGAATCTACTGCTGCACTACCCGGACACCAAGATTCTCAAATGGCTTATAAGACATTGTTTTTAGATGTGATTCCTCATGACCAGTACTGCATATTCATGGTGATTAGCATGGACCTAATGCTAATGGACCAAAACCACTGAAGAAGAAAGCAGAAAGAAAGCATTCCCCACGGCTATAGAGTCAAGGAGAAGTTTGAATGCTGGCATTCTCCTTTATTTTTGACCATACCTTATACATGTACATAACATACCATGTTTAAATATTTTGTGTGTGTGTGTGTGTGTGTGTGTGTGTCTGTGCGTGTGCGTGTGTGTACACTGTATGTATGTGTGTGTGTCCGTGAGTGAGTGAGTGCCACACCCGTGTCAAAACAAGTAATTTATGGTCCTCTAAACTGAATCCAAATGTGAAGAAATCAATTAATCTTAGTGAGGACAGTCCTTTATGTGTTTTATCCCCCACCGAGCAGGCAGCAAACGGACCGCTACTGGTGTCCTCAACACTAGTACGCGTGCGCGCACACACGTGCACACACGCACACACACACACACACACACACACACACACACACACACACACACACACACACACACACACACACACACACGCAGGCTAATCTAGAAATGTGTACACTAGACATGTTGACAGTGATACACACAAAGGCAGCTTGGTGCCTTCATGGTGAGTAAAGCTCTAACTCTTTAGTCCTCCTCATCCACCATGGCTTTCTTAGGCCAAGCGAGGCTCCTTCCTCTCTCTCTCGCTCTCTCTTCCTGTCCCTCTACTTCCTGGTTCCAGAGTGCTTGTGATTGATCTAATGTCAGGTGTCAGATAGCCCAGGTGGAGGAGAAAGAGAGTGCTCTCAGACAGGCTGAATTATGTGGCTGTCCCAGGTATTATTACAGCTTACCCATTAAGGAATACACTAAACATCTTCCATAAATGAACTCAACTGATACAGCTGTTTTCATCAATGCTGGCTAGTTGTTGGGTTCTCTTCATCACTTTATGGTGTGCAATGCCAGAATAGATCGCATTACAGGACTATAAAGAAGAATGTTGGTATTTTTCAACCTGGACCCTATTTTCCTATAACTACAGTATGTGTGTCCAAGTGACTCATCGGGGACACCAATTTCTGAATTTGGTCCAGAGCAGAGCCGTGTAATATAGAAGAGTCGCGACATCTCCATTCACTCCAATGGACCAGTTTTTTACTCTCAAGAGTTCCAGGAAGTAAGGTCCTGGATTAAGCAGCACTGTCGAGTTGCAGCAAAATGGACAGTTTGTGTTGTACTTTGAAAGTTTTTTTTTTTTTTTTTTTTTTAAGAATCAAATTGTACATTATCAGCTTTATTTTAGCATTCAAAAGGCATGCGAGACCCCTTCCTGGCTGTTCATTGGCTAATGAGTCACGCATTTTGGTCCTCCGCTGATGCCACTCTCTCTCTATATTGCTCTGGTCCAGAGTATTGACCAAGATCGCTTCACTGGCAGCCGCGCAATGGGCTGGAACCGAGGCAGGGGCATATGCAAAGCATCCATATACTTCACTAAACAAGCTTGATTTGACCATGGACAGGCTCAGATTGATATTATGAGAGAGAGACAGAGACAGAGACAGAGAGAGAATGATTATCCATTGTTAAGTGATGTGACGCTTTGCGTATGCCCCGCCTACCTCAGCTCCAGCCCGTTTCGCAGCTGCCAGCTGAAGCGATGTTGGTCAATACTAGACGAAATTCAGAAATTGTTGTCCCGATGAGTAACTTAGACAAGTTAGGAAAATCTAGCGTCGGGGTTAAAAATGCCAAAATTCTCCTTTAATATGTAATAGACACTGACACTCCTCTCGTAGATGTCATTGTTTTCTCGTTGTGTTTTTTCACCCGTTACCTCTCCTCATAAGGTCACGGTAGGTAGCGCAGGCAGCAGAGAATTGCGCACATTTGTCATGGCTCCACCTCACCGCTCTAAAGTTTTATTTCGAGGAACCAATTAAAAGCACTTTAATAATTGATGGATTCAGTATGCTTGTCTGTTTATATTGCTGATTGCATGCATCAGAAAATAATCTTTTCTTGGCACCATGGGTCACAATTGAGTTTGTGCAGGGTGATGATTAAGATAAAACACATTTGTGGCGCATTGAGGTAAAGTGACCTGCCGCTCTGCTCAGATAAGACTCCAATTAATCCAGGCTGAATTGCAGTAATGTAAAATAAAGATAATTACTAAATCACCAGGCTACATTGCTTTGATAGATTTTTTTGTTACTCAATGTTATTGCTGCAAGGAATAAGAAATTAAATGGATTATATCACAGCCTTTTCAGATGGATTACAACTGCTTTTAAATAACCGCGAGAGCAATTTCATCAGCCCTGCAATTCGAGAAGCCACTGACAGGCACTGCATGATTCAAATTGAACTTGCTCTCATCATTTTAATAAAGCGCTCCAGTCTTCACCCCCAACAGGCAGACACACACACGCACGCACACACACACACACACACACACACACACACACACACACACACACACACACACACACACACACACACACAGTACACACTAGCAGTATTCAATCGACAAACGCAAATAAAATGTACAGAAATGTGCGACTCTTTTCAAACACGAGGCTAAATGTTTTGCTTTATTCCATGGGACCGCTTAACAATGAGATAGTTGGTAATGATCCAGCACCTCATTTTGAAATGTGTGCGTGTTTCCAAAAGAGGCTTAGAGCGTACGTGGGAGACAACGGAACATCGGGACAACTTTTTCCACATATCTTCAACAAACGGGGGGTCCTGCGAGGGAGGAGGCATCATAGGAATTGTGTGTTTATTGACTGTTTGAAGTTCAGGGGTTTAAAAAACAGTCAATTGTGGACAAGTAATCAAAGGCATGTGATGAGAGATTTCACGGCTGGTTATCTCCAGGTCCTAGCTGCTGCTTCTGTGTGCGCTGGGAGATTGTGGGGTGCTGGCTGTGCCAAGCGCCCAGGGCTGCTGCTGCACTGCCTGCGCGCCTTTAAAACCACGCTGGCACGGAGCCCCCTGTCGGAGCCAAGGCCTGACTCTATAAGCATTCATTATGGCAGCCATTAGAATAAACATCTCCAACCTCCCCCTAGACCAGCCCCCTCGCTTTTAAGTGACGAGGCCGCATCCAAGCTGCAAAATGAGAGGTTCTATTTATTTATTCATCTCTGTATTTAGACATTTCAAACATAGCTCTCCTACTGTTTTTACATGAAGAGCTTTTGCATGTTCCTCTCTCCCAGTGTTCCCGTCTCCACGGAAAGCTGTCACCAGAATGCCAACAAAGAGTGGAGGATTGCAAAATTGTTCCTCTCTCTTCTGTAATCTGTATACAGGGACGAGGCAACACGGGGTGCATTTGTGGCAAACGTTAAAGATAATCAAGAATTAATCAATATTATTTAATTCCTGCAAATGAGTGCTCTTTATCTCAGTGACCCCCCCCCCCCCCCAACACCCCACAATACAGCACCTTAAAGGGACAGCTCACCCTAAAATCCAAAATACATATTTTTCCTCTCACTTGTAGTGCTATTTATCCATCTATATCGTTTTGGGATAGTTGCCTGAGTTTTGGAGATATCGGCCGCAGAGATGTCTGCCTTCTCTTGAATACAAGGGACCTCGATGGCACTCGGCTTGTCGTGCTCGAAGCACCTAAAAAATACATTTGAAAAACTCAACAGCGTTGTCTCTTTCACGAAATCATGACCCGGTTACTCAAGATAATGCACAGACTTTGTTGTGAGCACTTTCATGTAGGAACTATTTTCTTTTGCAGTCTCATGTAGGAACTAGCTTGCAGCTAGCGGGTGTAGTTCGGTCAAAAGAAAATAGTTCCTCCATGAAACTGCTCAGGTCTGTGGATTATCTTGAGTAACGGGGTCATGATTTCTGCAAAGAGACATTGCTGTTGAGTTTTTCAAATGTATTTATTTGGCACTTTGCGCACCACAAGCCAAGTGCCATCCAGTTCCATTGTATTGGAGAGAAGGCAGAAACTCTGCGGCCGATATCTCCAAAACTCAGGCAACTAATACAAAACGATATAGATGGATAAATAGCACTACGGGTGAGAGGGAATATATGTATTTTGGATTTTAGGGTGAGCTGTTACTTTAAACTAAACCAGAAATGATTTAAAATCAATCAAAAGTAGCTCACTGGAGGAATCTTTGTTTTGGTCTGAAATTAAGGGGACTCCTAGTATACATTAGCCTCTGTACTTGTATTAGTAGTGAAGAGAGTCTCAAGATGCCATCTTGTTCTCACTCAGGAATCGGATAGTCAGGAAAATGATTGGTTATCTGAAAACGACTTCAGAGATAGTGAAGGAACCAAATCTATATTCATCAAAAAAAGCTATATCCACAGAGAGCAATATACAGTAATAATTTCATCAGATTTGTTTGACTCCATCGCTGGCCTCGATCAAATGCAGAAACCGCCCTGAAGTCAGCCTGCATTCAAATGAATTGGTGCCGTAATTTAGAAGATTTCCAAAGGAGACGGTAGCCGAGAACCTTTGATCTAATATGATGCCCATCCTTCAGTGCTGCAGAGATGTTTACCAAAATAACACTTATTTATAAATGGAGCAAGGCACATGTGACAGGCTGTGTATTAGCATGGAGGCAGGAATGAGCCTCAGGCTCACACAGGCCTGCTTTGCTATTGGTGAAGGATCTCAGCTTTAAATCCCTCAAATGTAAATATCTCAGTGACCTAATCTGGAACTCAGACACTGGCCTGGGGGACGGGGGAGGGAAAATATCTAACCCAGTGGTTCTCAAAGTGGGGTCCGAGGACCCCCCAGGGGTCCTTGAGGGGGTTCCAGGGGCCCCCCAGAAAAAAGGGAGATCATTTCACAAGTAACACAATGACAGAATGTATGTAAACAAAAATTCTTATTAGATGGGGGACCCTGGGACTAAGGGTGGTTTCACACTGGGGGAGGCAGGACTGTTTCCAAGCACATTTGTCCCCAAATTGACCCCGGTTCCGGTTCGTCAGTGTGAACGCTGCGTTCCGGACATGGTTCGGGGAACGCTTCATGCACGCCTGCGTGCAGTACACTTGAGTGTGAGCACAAGCGTACCCAAATACTGAAGTGGACTGCTATTTCGTTACTGTGTGATGCAGTTATATGGTTTGGGCTTTTCTTAGCCTGGGAATCTGATGCTACCTACCAGCTAGCTCATTTGCAAATGCATTGCAGTGCAATGAAAGAAACAATAAACTTATACTTACCCACAGAAACAAAACTCCAAACCATAGGAAACTGGTCTCCATATAATCCACTTTGTGAAATGTGACGTAATGAACCTAATCTTCGTTGTTGTGTTTATTGGCGGTTCACAAGCCAAAAGGTGCATATCGCCACCTATTCGTTTGTGGATAGTAGGGTTGGGTACCATTCACATTTTAACGGATACCGGCACCGGTATCGGGATTTTGGTACCGGTACCCAACGGTACCTTTTTTTCTGTACTTTACTCTCTCCGTAATTACAAACATGTGATTTCAGTTGTAAAAAAATTAATCCAAACTTTTTCAAGATTGTTATTTATTTAGATTAGAACATTTTACACACGGATGCGCCCTCAGCAGGTACCGATAGATTTGACTTGAGTTGGTACTCGGTAGTACCGATGTCATGAGGTCGGTACCCTTAAAAGTACTGATTTCGGTACCCAACCCTAGTAGATAGGCAAGTGTTCCCGGGCATGGAACAAATTTGTAATGTGAAAGCTGACCAGCGGGGGTGAGGGGAGGGCAGGCAATCGTACTCAGGCACGGAGCGAAAGCAATCGCTCCCAGTGTGAAAACCCCCTTTGTCTTATCAAATGGGGGTCTGTGGTCTAATTTGTGTCAGTTTAGGGGTCCTTGACCTGGAAAAAAGTTTAAGAACCACTGCTAACGCATAAACTCATCCCACTCAATAATGCTGAGCTACTGTACAACATACATCTCTCTCCCTCTCTCTCTCTCTCTCTCTCTCTCCTACTCTCTCACTCCCTCTCTCTCTCTCTCCCTCTCTGTCACACACCACATTGTCTCCCTTTTGAATGTTTTGATAGTCTGTCTTGGTCTCACTTTCTCTCTTGTACAGAGTTACTTGTGTGAGTTGTTGACTGCTGCTGGCCTCACTTTGCTTCTCTGGCTGTATTAAGGGGCGTATACAACCCAGGCCACCTCATCCCTCTGTCTGCCTGTCAGTGTCAGTGTGCCTGGATCACATGTGGAGAGCAGCACGGTGACGCCTGACTGAGGCAGAGGGTGTAGGAGCAGTCAGTGTGGCCCAAGGCGTGCCACTAGACACCCAGGGAGAACAAGGGAGACATGGCAGTCTGATGACACTTGCTTTTGTGCATCATATCATTTTACCAATCATCTGCATTTCATTGATCTTGGACTTGCGACGCCAACACAGAGTGTCAGACCTGCTGGCCTAGTTAGGCTGAAAGCCGAGCTGGCTGCTGGGTAAAACGCCAGCTGATGAAACCCTCCTGTCCGTGGCCCGCTGACAACCCTGTGGCACTCCAAATGAAACGCATCACAGTTGAGACGCAGCCTTATTACTGTATGTTTCACACTGCATAGGGGGGAATAAATGTGACTTGATATATTTGCCCTTTGTTATATATACCCGGTGTTTTTGTTTTCGCTGCTTTCTTTTCTTGTCTTTTGTATTTTTCTATTGCACTGATATACAAACTATGTTTGTTGGGAGAAGAGCTCCAGCAGGGAAGATAGAAATCTCTCACATTGAGGGTTTCACTTTGTTATTGTTATCCTCTGTTTGAATTTTCAAAGTTTCAGATTAAACCTATTTCAGGTTCATATGTCTTTAACAATGTGGTAAACAAGTGAGCTCAGCTGTGGCGTGTGCTTCCAAACCAGGCCTACAGCACGAATCAGGCCTACAGTACAAACCAGGCCTACAACACAAACCAGGCCTACAGCACAAACCAGGCCTACAGTACAACACAAATCAGGCCTACAGCACAAACCAGACCTACAACACAAATCAGGCCTACAGCACGAATCAGGCCTACAGTACAAACCAGATGTACAGCACAAGCCAGACCTACAACACCAACCAGGCCTACAGCACAAACCAGACCTACCTCACAAACCAGACCTACAGCACAAACCAGACCTACAGCACAAACCAGGCCTACAGCACCAACCAGGTCTACAACACAAACCAGGCCTACAACACAAACCAGGCCTACAACACAAACGAGACCTACAGCACAAACCAGACAACACAAACCAGACCTACAACACAAACCAGACCTACAACACAAACCAGGCCTACAACACAAACCAGACCTACAGCACAAACCAGACGTACAACACAAACCAGACCTACAACACAAACCAGGCCTACAACACAAACCAGACCTACAGCACAAACCAGACCTACAACACAAACCATACCTACAGTACAAACCAGACGTACAGCACAAACCAGGCCTACAGCACAAACCAGACCTACAGCACAAACCAGACGTACAGCATAAACCAGGCCTACAGCACAAAGTTGTGTCTGGGTTTCTATTTAAGTCTTGTAATCTTTGATCCATTTGAGAGTTGCAGCACAAACTCCTGCTGTGTTCATTCAGTCTGCGCTTCTGCTATATTTAAAGTGTATCTAATAATGGACATTGAATGCAATAGATCCCATGACTCTGCATTATTAATGACTTTTCTGAGTCGGAAACCTCTTTCGAGAGGTTAAAAGCAATATTTTGTTGTCATCGAATATTTACCGTCAGCCTGTCTGTATTGATTCCTGTTGTTTCCTTTTTCAATAAATGAGGAGATACGTAGGCTCGTACTCTGAATATAAAATTGCAACACATCGCCTATCATTCCATTAAGTGGTGAAACAATAAGAGGAGGGGGCAACAGGAAAAAACAGAAGAGTTTGTTGGGAATTAAGCAAAATTTGATCATTTACTGCTTGATGCAGTAGAGTGATGTTCCTCCTCCTAATAATAACTAATAATGCCAGGCAATTAGTAAAGTAGCTAATAATGCCAGGCAAATTTACAAGTAAAGTAGCTAATAATCCCAGGCAATTAGTAAAGTAGCTAATAATGCCCAGGCAAAGTAAAGTAGCTAATAATGCCAGGCAATTAGTAAAGTAGCTAATCATGCCAGGCAAATTTACAAGTAAAGTAATGCCAGGCAAATAGTAAAGTAGCTAATAATGCCAGGCAAATTTACAAGTGAAGTAGCTAATAATGAGAGGCAATTAGTAAAGTAGCCAATAATGCCAGGCAATTAGTAAAGTAGCTAATAATGCCAGGCAAATTTACAAGTAAAGTAGGTAATAATGCCAGGCAATTAGTAAAGTAGCTAATAATGCCATGCAAATCTACAAGTAAAGTAGCTAATAATGAGAGGCAATTAGTAAAGTAACGAATAATGCCCAGGCAAAGTAAAGTAGCTAATAATGCCAGGCAATTAGTAAAGTACCAAATAATGCCCAGGCCATTAGTAAAGTAAAGTAGCTAATAATGCCAGGCAATTAGGAAGGGCTGCAGCTAGAAAACAGGGAGTGAAGTTATTGCTCGTGTGGATTAGGCAGCATTATCCAGCTGGTGGAGAGGAGAGGGCTATGACACTGAAAGGTGGTGTTATACGAGCACCAAGGACAATGCCTTAAATGCCACACTTCAGCAGCAAGAAGGGATTTGCCTGTAATTAATTTCAAAAGATTCCTGGCGTCCATGTTCTGAAGGCCAGCCTGGTGGGAGGAGAGCTCTCCAATAGCTAAAGCCCTGAGCAAATGTTCAACATCATTAATGATATCAAGTACGTTTTGCTCCCTCTTCCTTTTATCACTGATCAATTCCTGGGAGTGTTTCAGCTGAAAGGTTCAAAGGTATGCAGAGAGCAATTTCATTGAACCTCCCTGCAACCGACTTATTTATGGATTACAGTATACATGAATAAGCAAACTCCTATTTTTTGTCAAGGGTTTCGTAGTCTCGTTTGCCAGACTTCCTGGCTGCATGGAAACAGGCTGCTGGTATAAGCTCTGTCATTGGTGCCGTCCATTTCAGTCGGCAGCGGAAGAAAATCCCTTTCCGCTCCCTGCGAGCTCTGCCATTGGCTCCGACCTGCTCTGACTGACCGGCTGCGACCATATATGGATTTCCCTCCGTGTCGAATCTGTCGATCTCAAATGCCTGCGCCTGTGTGTGAAACATCAACAACAATGCTAGCTCGTTGCTACACACTGAAAAAGATTGGACCTGGAATGTGCCTGCTTGGTACTTTTGGTGCTTGGTTGTAAAGGTAAACAGAGCCTTTCCCCCTCCGCTATACCAGAGTGCCAGCCAGTACAGCTAGACTCTCCCCCATGGGGTGACTCTCCCCCATGGGGTGGCTTTAGCTCAGGAGGTAGAGCGGGTCAGCCAATGACGCAAGGGTTGGCGGTTCGATCCCCGCTCCCTCCCAGCTGCTGTCGCTGTGTCCCTGGGCAAGACACTTAACCCTCCTTGCTCCCGATGGTGTGTAGGCACCCTGCGTGGCAGCCTGCCGCCATCGGTGTATGAATGGGTGAATGTAGACTATCTACTGATTGTAAAGCGCTTTGGATAAAAGCGCTATATAAATGCAGGCCATTTACCATTTAGCATTGTAGGGAGAGAGTCTGGCAAGCGAGACTAAGGGTTTCGTCCCCGAGACCTCAATGGCAAACCAACAAGGTATGGTAGAAATGAGCGATGAGAAGGAGAAGGAGAACGAGGCACGGTAGGAATGAACACTGCCAGTTCAGCAGGCGTGGCGAGGGATGCTAGAAAAAATGTGCGCTGAGCTCTCTGTTATGTATGTATGTATGCATGTATGTACATACATACATATACCATATATATATACATATACCACATATATATATATATATATATGTGTGTGTGTGTGTGTGTGTGTGTGTGTGTGTATTGTGACAGCGTTGTGAACTATATATTGTTGTGACAGTGAATCTACTGGTTTGTCTTGTTATTTACTTCGAAAAGCATGCAAAGCCAACTTAGGGCACTTTAGAGAGAATGTGTTAAGTGTTCTCTCTCAGCTTCTCTCTGTCTGTTTCCCACAGTTTGCACATACACTCCATGCCATGCTTTCACTATATGAACAGAGATACAGAGGCTTCGGGGCAGTTTATCTGAGTTCTGCCATCTGACGAAAGGGTTTAGTGGAGAAGAGGGATGTGGTTCTGGATGACAGATTTTAATTACAGGAACACAGGCTAGTGACACTTGAATGACCAGTTTCGGCTTACCATCAGCCAATCACCACTGATAACCAGATGATGAGCACAGTGCGACCAATTAGCTGTGAAAGGGCAGCTGTGCCACGGCGGCTATAGTAATGCCATGCCACATGATCCTCACTGTAGGTGCACAGCTCAGACAGACTTGGCTAAATGTGTGAAACAGGTCTAGGTACTGTATCAGATTCTGTGGTTTAGTAACAGGTTTAGGTGTACTGTATCAGACTCTGTGGTTTAGTAACAGGTCTAGGTAGGTACTGTATCAGACTCTGGTTTAGTAACAGGTCTAGGTACTGTATCAGTCTCTGTGGTTTAGTAACAGGTCTAGGTACTGTATCAGTCTCTGTGGTTTAGTAACAGGTCTAGGTACTGTATCAGACTCTGTGGTTTAGTAACAGGTCTAGGTACTGTATCAGTCTCTGTGGTTTAGTAACAGGTCTAGGTACTGTATCAGTCTCTGTGGTTTAGTAACAGGTCTAGGTACTGTATCAGACTCTGTGGTTTAGTAACAGGTCTAGGTACTGTATCAGTCTCTGTGGTTTAGTAACAGGTCTAGGTACTGTATCAGTCTCTGTGGTTTAGTAACAGGTCTAGGTACTGTATCAGACTCTGTGGTTTAGTAACAGGTCTAGGTACTGTATCAGACTCTGTGGTTTAGTAACAGGTCTACTGTAGGTACTGTATCCGACTCTGTGGTTTAGTAACAGGTCACATTTCCGGTCTAGCCTGCAAGCATTTCTGATTCTCATTGTTATCAATGGTTCATCCTATTTTATCGGATGACCCTGTATCAAGATTCTGCAGTTCTGTAAAATTCAACAATGTTGACGTTGATAGTTAACCACTAATTGGGTCTTTATGTATGTAATAATAGTCTAATTATTGCACTAATGATTTGAATTGTTAGCACGTAATATTTTTTTCTTGGTATTCACCTTATGTAGCCACGCCCATTTGACCTGGTTGTGTGGTCGTTCGACGACTTCTGGCAAAAAAAAGAAAAGAAAAAAAAATGGCTGGCTGCTCCAATATAATCTAACTCTGAATTAACTAATAGTTTAGCCAATTGTGTGTAACATACCAAATAAAAGCAAACGGCAATGTCTAAAAATGCAACGCCATGTAACTGGCTCGTTAATTCTCGCATTCCAGGGAATTACGTTAACGTCTGCGGGTCTTATAGACGTAAGTGGCTCGAGCTGTGCTCGGAGGACAGAAAACCTTCTGAAGCTTTCTTTGTTGGAGTCCGGGTATGTTTTACAAGAAAGTGCTCGTCATTGTCGACGATAACGTTATCTGACCTGGCTAACGGTGGATACTCCGCTTGCTTGCTGTGTACCGAGCTCAAAGTAGTAGGCTACGTTCTTTGTTTTACACCCTGCGCTGTCCGCTACAAAAACAACTCTCTTCTTCATGACGTTCTTTCATATTTGGCGCCGTGACCAGGGGGGGGGGGGGGGGGGGGCTCCTTATATTGGATTTATCGAAATGTCTATGGAGAAAATGGATGCCGAACTTACTTCCGGTGCAAATTACGTCACGAAAAGTTACGTGCCTGTTGAGCTCTATAGGGCTACACTTAAAAAAATGTGAACCATCCCTTTAAGAAGCAAGTGGTGTTCAGAGAAACACCTTTGTACACGATTTATGTCAACACTTGTGTCCGATGTTATATACTGTCTGCTACGAACACGCATCGCCATGAGCAACATGAAATCGTTTACAGCAAAGTGTACAACAACTTTTCTCCAGCACGCTCCTCTGCTCGGCTGCTCATGTGAGTGCAGTTAATATCTGTTAACCGCCATCATATTGGCTTTAGACCAGTGGGCTGCTCCAGTATTGCAGCGGGGTGTGCTAACACACCAGCAGTTGGTAAACAGCAGCACCGGAGCTGAGGCCTCTCCCGCTTTACACGGAGCGCGGAGTAGAACCTGCAGCAGATACTTTCTCGTTATTCTCACGTCGCAGCCTGCTGGTCTGGAGATACATAGGCATTTGGGCGAGTGGCTGGGAGTAGTGCAGTGTGAATGGTAACACCCAGGACAAATTACATGGCGAGAGGAGAGGTTGCCTCTCCACCGCTGAGCCATGGTGGCATCACAGGGGCGGAAAATGACAATTCCTTGAAAAGGTCATACAAGACGCCCGGCACTGTGATACGAGCTCACAGCCAATCTGACAATCTTAATTCAAATCATGACATTCCCCCCCCCAAAAAAGTAGGAACGTTTTCATCTCCCCGTGTCAGAGCAGCAGTCTGACCTTTAGCATGCAAGAACTTCACTGAGTTTTAACAAATGCTAATCAGAGCCCTTCATTAACACGTCTCCCCTCCGCGTTCCGCAGACCACCCCGCTCGCAATTTATGCATTTCACACTGAGATTCAAAAGAGTAATAGGATTTCTGTTATATTCTATTAACACACCTATATTTTCCATGAATTGAGCTGTCTAAAATGACTTGAAATGATGGTTTTCAGTATGGCATAATGGTCATGATGGAAATAGGAATGGCTTTTGTCAGATTTTATTGCATTTTCCATTGAGTGTTTTTAAATGGCCTGGTAATTTGAAGTCCTTTGTAGCAGTAGAATTCGTGTTCAGAGATGTTGCAGTAGTTGTACTGCAAAATTGGTCTAAAATCTAGATTCTTGAGGTTATTAAGGTTATTATTGCTGCCCTCATTTTCACCATTGTACTATTTAGCAATAGGAGAGCTAAGCTGGGAGGAAAATAATACTGTCCATCGAATTTCATGCCTCAACCAGCCTCCTACCAGCATGCTCAGTGCCCCCACCTCCCAACCTCACCACTGCCACCATCACTGCAGATGAAATGTCATAGAATATTCACCTGCACTGATTTACTATAGAAACACTATTTCCATTTCTGTGCATATAGGTCATAATTATGCATTTTAATATTTTGAGCTTCAGTCTTCACTCATTTTCATTCTTTTTTTAATTTTTATTTGACCAGTAACATTATTTCAAGGTTCATTTACAGCACAGTATATAATGAGTTGAAAGTATATTCTACACACCAATAAGCAATAGAATAGCAAAGACATACATGCATATTATTCAACGGTGGATTTTTAAGCAGTTTTTTGAGGAAGCAAGAACAACTGCACACATGCTTTTCATACCAAAGCTTGAATTTTGACAGCTAATCTTTGTCACTTCCCACCTGTCATGGGCCTCTGTCATTACCGACCATCGCCGAGTGCCCCCCCTAAAGTGGTTTGGTCTGGCTAAAGGGATGAAATGATGTTGGGATGATAGCCAGTGAAGTACTGTAGCCTGCTGTAGGCCTGTTGTAGTTCTGCTGTAGCCTGCTGTAGGCCAGTGAAGTACTGTAGCCTGCTGTAGGCCTGCTGTAGGCCAGTGAAGTACTGTAGCCTGCTGTAGACCTGCTGTAGGCCAGTGAAGTACTGTAGCCTGCTGTAGGCCTGCTGTAGGCCAGTGAAGTACTGTAGCCTGCTGTAGGCCTGTTGTAGCCTGCTGTAGGCCAGTGAAGTACTGTAGCCTGCTGTAGGCCAGTGAAGTACTGTAGGCCAGTGAAGTGCTGTAGCCTGCTGTAGGCCAGTGAAGTACTGTAGCCTGCTGTAGGCCAGTGAAGTACTGTAGGCCAGTGAAGTGCTGTAGCCTGCTGTAGGCCAGTGAAGTGCTGTAGCCTGCTGTAGGCCAGTGAAGTGCTGTAGCCTGCTGTAGGCCAGTGAAGTACTGTAGCCTGCTGTAGGCCTGTTGTAGCCTGCTGTAGGCCAGTGAAGTACTGTAGCCTGCTGTAGGCCAGTGAAGTACTGTAGGCCAGTGAAGTGCTGTAGCCTGCTGTAGGCCAGTGAAGTACTGTAGGCCTGCTGTAGGCCAGTGAAGTACTGTAGGCCAGTCAAGTACTGTAGCCTGCTGTAGGCCAGTGAAGTGCTGTAGGCCAGTGTACTACTGTAGCCTGCTGTAGGCCAGTGAAGTACTGTAGGCCTGCTGTAGGCCAGTGAAGTACTGTAGCCTGCTGTAGGCCAGTGAAGTACTGTAGCCTGCTGTAGACCAGTGAAGTACTGTAGCCTGCTGTAGGCCAGTGAAGTACTGTAGGCCTGCTGTAGGCCAGTGAAGTACTGTAGCCTGCTGTAGGCCAGTGAAGTACTGTAGGCCTGCTGTAGGCCAGTGAAGTACTGTAGCCTGCTGTAGGCCAGTGAAGTACTGTAGGCCAGTGTACTACTGTAGCCTGCTGTAGGCCAGTGAAGTACTGTAGGCCTGCTGTAGGCCAGTGAAGTACTGTAGCCTGCTGTAGGCCAGTGAAGTACTGTAGGCCTGCTGTAGGCCAGTGAAGTGCTGTAGCCTGCTGTAGGCCAGTGAAGTACTGTAGGCCTGCTGTAGGCCAGTGAAGTGCTGTAGCCTGCTGTAGGCCAGTGAAGTACTGTAGCCTGCTGTAGGCCAGTGAAGTGCTGTAGCCTGCTGTAGGCCAGTGAAGTACTGTAGGCCTGCTGTAGGCCAGTGAAGTGCTGTAGCCTGCTGTAGGCCAGTGAAGTACTGTAGGCCTGCTGTAGGCCAGTGAAGTGCTGTAGCCTGCTGTAGGCCAGTGAAGTGCTGTAGCCTGCTGTAGTCTAAGATGACCAGATTTCTCAAATGAAAATAGTCATAGTCTGGCAATCAATATATCATTAAAATATCCAATGTTATTACCTATGAAATAATAAAGGGGGATGATTCCGGTTTCATTCATTCACTGTGCCCCTTTACAAAATGTCAATGTGTTCTCCACCAGCATTGACCTGGCCTTCTGAACCTACAGTGCCGGATGTTTTATGAATAGCCTCAGATCTCAAAAAGTATTTTCGGTGGAGTCCTAATTGCCTTTTCAATGTTTTCCTGGAAGAGCAGGAAGCAGCAAAACATGAGATTTAAGAATGAGCCTGCTAGAGCTACAGTCATATTGGCTGCAAACGCCAGTAGAAAATCGGACATTTTCAGGGACAGCTCCAGCCGGGGACTGTCCCCGAAAATCGGGGATGTCTGGTCACCTTACTGTGAAGTACTGTAGCCTGCTGTAGGCCAGTGAAGTACTGTAGCCTGCTGTAGGCCAGTGAAGTACTGTAGCCTGCTGTAGGCCAGTGAAGTACTGTAGCCTGCTGTAGGCCAGTGAAGTACTGTAGCCTGCTGTAGGCCAGTGAAGTACTGTAGCCTGCTGTAGGCCAGTGAAGTACTGTAGCCTGCTGTAGGCCAGTGAAGTGCTGTAGCCTGCTGTAGGCCAGTGAAGTACTGTAGCCTGCTGTAGGCCAGTGAAGTACTGTAGCCTGCTGTAGGCCAGTGAAGTACTGTAGCCTGCTGTAGGCCAGTGAAGTGCTGTAGCCTGCTGTAGGCCAGTGAAGTACTGTAGCCTGCTGTAGGCCAGTGAAGTACTGTAGCCTGCTGTAGGCCAGTGAAGTGCTGTAGCCTGCTGTAGGCCAGTGAAGTACTGTAGGCCAGTGAAGTACTGTAGGCCTGCTGTAGGCCAGTGAAGTGCTGTAGGCCTGCTGTAGGCCAGTGAAGTACTGTAGCCTGCTGTAGACCAGTGAAGTACTGTAGGCCTGATGTAGGCCAGTGAAGTGCTGTAGCCTGCTGTAGGCCAGTGAAGTACTGTAGGCCAGTGAAGTACTGTAGGCCAGTGAAGTGCTGTAGCCTGCTGTAGGCTAGTGAAGTACTGTAGGCCTGATGTAGGCCAGTGAAGTGCTGTAGCCTGCTGTAGGCCAGTGAAGTGCTGTAGCCTGCTGTAGGCCAGTGAAGTACTGTAGGCCTGATGTAGGCCAGGGAAGTGCTGTAGCCTGCTGTAGGCCAGTGAAGTACTGTAGGCCAGTGAAGTGCTGTAGCCTGCTGTAGGCCAGTGAAGTACTGTAGGCCTGATGTAGGCCAGTGAAGTGCTGTAGCCTGCTGTAGGCCAGTGAAGTACTGTAGGCCAGTGAAGTGCTGTAGCCTGCTGTAGGCCAGTGAAGTACTGTAGGCCTGATGTAGGCCAGTGAAGTACTGTAGCCTGCTGTAGGCCAGTGAAGTACTGTAGGCCTGATGTAGGCCAGTGAAGTACTGTAGCCTGCTGTAGGCCAGTGAAGTACTGTAGGCCTGATGTAGGCCAGTGAAGTGCTGTAGCCTGCTGTAGGCCAGTGAAGTACTGTAGCCTGCTGTAGGCCAGTGAAGTACTGTAGGCCTGCTGTAGGCCAGTGAAGTACTGTAGGCCTGCTGTAGACCAGTGAAGTACTGTAGCCTGCTGTAGGCCAGTGAAGTACTGTAGCCTGCTGTAAGCCAGTGAAGTACTGTAGACCTGCTGTAGGCCAGTGAAGTACTGTAGGCCTGCTGTAGACCAGTGAAGTACTGTAGGCCTGATGTAGACCAGTGAAGTAATGTAGACCTGCTGTAGACCAGTGAAGTACTGTAGCCTGCTGTAGGCCTGCTGTAGGCCAGTGAAGTACTGTAGGCCTGCTGTAGACCAGTGAAGTACTGTAGGCCTGATGTAGGCCAGTGAAGTACTGTAGCCTGCTGTAGACCAGTGAAGTACTGTAGGCCTGATGTAGGCCAGTGAAGTACTGTAGGCCTGCTGTAGGCCAGTGAAGTACTGTAGGCCTGATGTAGGCCAGTGAAGTACTGTAGCCTGCTGTAGACCAGTGAAGTACTGTAGGCCTGATGTAGGCCAGTGAAGTACTGTAGGCCTGCTGTAGACCAGTGAAGTACTGTAGGCCTGATGTAGGCCAGTGAAGTACTGTAGGCCTGATGTAGACCAGTGAAGTACTGTAGGCCTGCTGTAGACCAGTGAAGTACTGTAGGCCTGATGTAGGCCAGTGAAGTACTGTAGGCCTGATGTAGACCAGTGAAGTACTGTAGGCCTGCTGTAGACCAGTGAAGTACTGTAGCCTGCTGTAGGCCAGTGAAGTACTGTAGGCCTGATGTAGGCCAGTGAAGTACTGTAGGCCTGATGTAGACCAGTGAAGTACTGTAGCCTGCTGCATTCATGTTGTATTTGTCAATCGTACTATAGTCTGCAAAGTGACAGCTGTACCTGCCCAAAATGTTGACTGGCAATTTTGGCAGAATTATTACGGGACACGATTCTTGCTCAAATAGAGTAACAAATGTCTGTTTCTTTTTTCTCTAACCGTTTTTACTGTTTTAAAACTGGCTTAAAAGCAGGATGTTGGGGTCATTCAAGGCGCTCGAATGTGTATCATTCATTATTTTTAAAACACCTTGTTGTGTCTTATGATATCATTCTCCCTTGATATCATTCTCCCTTGTTTCTATCTGAGCTCTGTGATGATTGTAGCTCTGCAGCCTGCGTGTGGAGCTGGAGCATCACCAGCAGTAAGGAGGTATTAAGTTGTGTTTTTTATACATTATCTAATGCAGTAAAAGTAATAGAATGATCTCATATGAAACAAATAATATTTGTGGAATTATAAGCAAACCTACTTTTTAAGTTTTTGTAGTTGTTCTGATATTGGTATGGTGCTTGCATTGCTGCAGATGGATATATATTATGTTTTCTGTCTTGCCTGAAGATCCATTTTTCGTTGTTGTTTTCCATATTTCTCTGGATTATGTTTGGTCTTCTGCTATACACATTGTAGAGCCATCTAGTGGGTGCATCATTACCTGTGAGTTCACTGGCTTTCTGCTCAGGTGTTTGCAATCATCTCATGCTAAATAGGGGAAACCTTGTGCTGGTGGCCGCCCATACCCTGGCTCTTTTAACATGCTTTTAAACCTTTCAAAATGAAATAGCCATCTACAGTAAATAAAGGCTTTTTACTTTCTTCCAGAAGAGTGCCTTGGACCTTTCTTTTTTGAACCTTTGTGATCTTCACCAAAGAGCACCTTCACCGCACCAGTTTTGGACTTCCGAGCACTTTTTTCTTCTACATTTCAAGTAAGTTGCTCATATTCCACATGCACATCTAGTGCGGTCCTACGATGCAGCAGAATACATCACTCTCCGTTCACCTGTGCGCCACGGTTTGTGTTGCACGGAAACAATCCAGCGCCCTCGATGAAATCCAAACACGGGGCAGCGATACCAGCGGCCCGCTGTTTGACTCCCCCGAGTGGACCGGGGGAGATAGGGCGGCACGCCTCCCTCACAGCTGGGTGCCCAGATTAATAGGCAAGATAGACATATGTATTTACTCATCACTCTGATTGTGTATGTCTGGGCCAAAGGCTTTGTGGAAGCAGGTCAGGATTCCAGATGATTGATTGAGAACCATTAAAAATGAAGATATGCTGCGAGGGCCTGGTAACAGCATAATGACATCTACTCATCTCCATAAAACTCACAGCCAGAGGGTGGAGGGGCCGGGTAGAGAATGGACTCTGAAATATGGAAATCTACCTACTGGATAGCACAGAATTCCCCATTCTCCTCTCTCACAAACTATCGCACCACTTCAGAGAAACACAGCTTTGATATATGAAATGCCGGTGTTGCTATAATATCCGCTGGTGAGAGTTCAGACTTTACAAGCAGCAGCAGCACTTGAGGATGTGACCCGGTGGCATGCATATCGTCTGTCTCGTCGCAACACTGCTCTCGCTGAGGTTAATGAGCTTGACACCTGGCTGGCGCCCTTGGCCTACTCGACGGACAGGGTTACCTTGCACTCCTCCCTCGTCGTCTCCCCATGCCGTCAACCTACAGCGGGTTGAAAACGGCTATTTCACTTGGCACACACACACAGCCAGGGAAACCTAGGCCTATCAAGTAGCACGGTGTGGTCACCTGCACTCTGCAGGCTGGTCAGCAAGGTCACACAGGACAAGCTGCATCGACTTGATTTGTCAGTCAGAGTCTGTCAGGGATGAGTTGCCTCCACTCTGTCTCATTCGTGATCTTTGTCAAAATGATCCATTGCTTTTGTGTTGTGCGCCCCAGACTTTCATAGAGACACTTCACTACATCATTCAGAAAGCACACCCAAAACGGGGGGAAACAAAAACTCCCCCCCAATCCTGGCGTTCTCCTACAGTATGTCACGTGTTGCACACAAATATCATATATACGGAAGATGAACACTCCAACTTACTTCCTTTTAGCTATGTTTAATTCAAGGAAAATGACTCTGGTGTATGGGAGTGAATGGAGAGCTTTCCCCCGTGATGGGCATGACCTATTTCATGCAGTGTCTCTATAAGGTGCTGCTTAATCAATAGAAGGACTTCAAACATGGCGGCCTGTAGTTTTCAGCAATCCTGATTCTTTAATGAGCAACACACACAATGCAGGCTCATTCGAGGGCCCCGATCTTGGAATCCGTGGCCTCATGCATTCTTAATGGAACATGATTGTAGCATTAACAGATGAATATGCAGCCAGTCTTTTCACACACTTGTCTCTGCCCTAAGTGAAAGTGCCTCAAATTAAAAGGCTATAGAAATCAATAAGTGGCATCCATGTCTCCTAATGCACCACTCACACCATATGCTCTGTCCTTGTGTCTGAATAAGAAGTACCCCCCCCCCCCCTCCCTCAAATGTTATCAAATATTATAGATCAAGGGTGGGCAACTGGCGGCTCGCGGGCCACATGTGGCCCCTGGGTCAATTTGGGGGGGAAAATAATAATTACAAGGCGGACATTTTTGGTTAGGTTAGGTTAGGTCTGTGTTTTTATTTTACTGTACATCCCAGAACATGGCGCTAATGGCGTTAGCATTGTCCATCCACATACTGTTTCACGTTAGCATTTGAGCTAACGCTATTGGAACAAACTATATCCAGGATGCACATTGCACATGCAACATTACTAATCTGATTAGTATGACATATGTGGGTGATGTACCCCATCAAATTAAGGTAGCGGGCTGTTTTAAAGCTAGAGCAAAGTTTCTGGTGTCATCTGAATGGAAGAATTACTCAATTTGAATATGAAAAATATAACCGTTGCTATAATAAACTTGGATTACCAGTCCTTTTCATCATCAAATTAGTAGCTATAATTGGGAGTGATGGTGATACAGTAGGCTACTGGTGGAAGTGCACGGTCACAATCTGGCCCTCTGGTAGCCCCCTACCCCCTGTGGCCCCCTCTATCATCAAAGTTGCCCATCCCTGCTGTAGATGGCCTTTCTGAAGGGGCTTAAAAGTTAGCTCTAATCCCACATTAATGGCTTATCTAGCTCCACCTCTTTTTTTTTTAAAGTGAAACTTATCACGCTGAGCAGCGCCGTCAAGAGATATTTCACGCATGCATACATATACGTTTAAATCTGAGATATCCTGCGACAAAGATGTGTTGACAAACAGCGTGCAAGCAGGCAATTACCACTGACAGGATGCACTTTGAGTCTGCAATATATGCACATTTATTTCACATGAACTAGTACTCCTATAATGCACCCTGGATGATATCGCTGAATGAAGAGAGTGTATAGGGTGTTGGGAGTGCTTTTAATAATACATCTTTAAACCGCATCAAATAGAAGTCCTCTCAGAGGGAGCGCGGCCGATGATTGGACGACTCAGAATCTAAGCTTTCTGACACGGAGAGAGATGGGGCTCTGAGCCGGCCACTCCAGGTCATTTCCACTCAAACAATTTGATATAGATTTGATACTGGCAGGAGACTTGTTCTTGTTTTATTCCTCTCAAAGTTGTAGTTCCTCTCTTGGTATGTATGTACGCCTCATCCTCCTTCGATTGGAAGCTTTATCCTACACACACACATACTCCCAACACATAGATTTGTACGAGCAAAATGGTGAATCTGCAGCGCCGGCGAGCGAGGCTGCGGAGGACTGCACGAAGAGAACTCATTAAAACTCTGACAGACTCACACACACACACGCTGAGAGTCTCAAGCTCGCACAGGGTTGAGATAATTTGTAACTAAATCCAATACTGTTGTCTGGCAACATATTTCTAATTGCCCTTACAAACACCCACATACACACACACACACACACACACACTCTCACACACACCATGGCAACCTCAATCTCCCCCCTCATACGGTGAGAGTCAAAACTGAAAAATAGATGAGATCTTTGTCACTCAAATGGCTGTAGGTTCCTTAAGTGCTGTCAGAGCGGAGATGAGGCCAGCATGCATTATGGAGGACATGGGCTTGCTTAAGCGCCTCTGCTCTCCGCCTGGTCCGCGGCACAAAACTGTCTAATGGAGCTGAGCAGGGTAATTCCTGTAGTAACGCAGGATCCCTATAATAATATCTAAAGTTGGGAGCTAATTAATCTCAGAGGTATATCACAGGCTTATAGGGGCCTTTCTGCACTGTCTGGGCCTGCTAATTCCTTCCATCTGGGTTTGCTGAGGAGCGTTTATGGGAGTTTACCAGATTAGCTCCGACACAGGATCTTGAAAGGGACGTGCTTGTTCACTTCAGATTGGAGATCTGCCCCCCATCGCATTGCAATGTGGGGGAGAGACTAATAAAGCCCTATTGTCTGCTGCTCGTGTGACAGGTTTGACTGCGGCGCTATAAGTGGAACCCTTTCCACAAAAGAAAAACCTTTTCTTACTGACGTGCTGGAGGAGGGCATGCGTGATAGCGTTTTAATCCGTGTACATGCCTTTCCAATTTCACTCCGCACTCCATATTGTGATTCAGCCTATTGCACTTTCTTCAAGCACTTACAGAAGAAGCTTATACGTTCCATGAACCGTACACTAGATATGCATCTGTGTAGATGATCCAAAAGCTGCAGTATCCCACATCTTGAAATTAAACTTTCCTAACAATATTATAGTTGATTAGATGGCAGTGATCTCTGGCTTCTCGTTACCACTAACATACACAGAGTGTTCATCGTGGCTAATTTGGAATAATGTGGCGCACATTATTTGTCTATTTTTGTCTATTTTTCTAATAGTGATATTATGTCTTGCCTGTTCTGGTGGCATCTAGACCTGTCCTGACAAGACCAAGGTCATCTGTTAGGAGCGTCTGCATAGGGAATGAGGGCAGACTCAGCAGGAATGCTAGAGAGATGAGATGATGCGCTCTGGTGCTGGTTTAAAGTCCGGCCACAGCCCCACTTCAAACCCTGCCTCTGTCCGGACTGAGGAGGAGCAGACGAGGAGAGGCCAGACCATGAAGGACAGACAGAGAGAGACAGCTCTTGATAGTGAAACAGAATAATAACATAAGAGACAAAGCGGTTGATGTGGCACCGTTTTCCACCCCGTGACTCTAATCATTCTCAAAACCATGTCCCCTCTCTGTAGAGCACAAGTTCCACTCGTCATCCACACACACACACACCACACATTCAAATCACCTACAGTCGCTGCTGCTGCACTGGGATCCCGAGTAGACTACGTTAGTTAAGTGAATTTCTCCATGTGCCATCTTGGGTGGGCACAAGAAGCCGTCTCGCCTACAGTTTGTGTCAGTCACAGCTGGCAATGACGAATTGTTAAGGTGGTTTTGACACGGGAATGTAGGACGTAGTCACCCTCTAGCTTTTCTCCACCCATTAGGCTCTGAGGGGTACTTGACAGGGAGTGCCATCAGCGCGCATCAGCTCAGGCAGTGCCGCGCTCTCCTCCCCCGCAGATGCACCTTGGGCCAGCAGCACTCTCCTCCTCGTCTTTGTTCTGTGCATCTGTTCAGCGTCACATGACAGCACTGATTAGCCTCACTCAGACTCTTATTACCACGACCAGAGTGTAGCAAGGCAACGCAAAGACACACACACACACACACACTGATTATACTTGAACTATGAACTTCTATCAGATTCTATTGACGTGCTAACCCCCTAACTCTTCTCATCGCTACATCGCTAGCCTTAACTTGCACCCTAACCTTAACTTAGCTATGAGTCGATCCTTAACCCTAATGAGGTCTGGGAAATGTTCCTGGCTATTGACGATTTATCCAGAGGAGCAGAGCGGCGCTGCCTGCGTCTCCACTCCGCATCGGGCTGAGAGCCACGCTTTGATTCTGATCTTCTTCATCACATCTGCAACCTTCTCCTTAATGTCGAGCTCTGCGTTAATGACCTGAGGATAGATTCACTGCCTAAATTCAGAGTGCTTTGAATGCTTCCTTTCTGTTTGCTACTGTTTGACTGAATGTGGATTTGAATTGTAAGACATTTGAAGGTATACACTTTTGCTTCGTAAAAACAGAAGGGATAGTTCGGCAGTATCTTTTTTAACAATAATAACTCCAGACGGCCGATATTTCTGGGTTTTCCGGTGTAGAGCGGACATCCGCGCCAAGATGTATACGGTCCGACGACATCTCATTATGCCGTATGTGCTCCAAAATGTCACCTGGACCGGTGGACCTAAAACGGCTACAAAAAAGTAGCGTCCTGCGTCAATCGGACGTGTAAACAATGACCACGGCGCACATAAGCAGAAATCTTGGCACGGAAGTCTGCTCTACACCGGAAACCCAGAAATACGACTCTAGGTTCCTGGATTGGGTCATTACCAATTGGCCATTTTGACGCGTTTCTCATTGTGACAGGCTCGTCTCTCTTTAGCGGAACTTCACTGGTTTCCACCAGTGGCCACGCCCACCCCCTTTCCCAGGAAGCTGCGGAAGTCTTTGTTTAACCTGTAATTCCTCTAATGGCCACTCGGGGGAGGGGGCAGTAGGCAGATCTCCCCATGTTAAAATGCCCGACTTTGTAACAGGATTAAACATCTTTCCACTTAGGGGCGAAACACGGTTTTGGTCGATATAGCTAATTTCACCTTTTCATAACAACTGTAGGGGGGGGGGGTCATTTTTTATATGACTCGCCCGTTTGGAGTCAAATAGATGATAGAAAAGGGGGTGATTGACAGATCGCCTGTCCAGTGATCGCGCAGCTTGCCAATGACGGACCAATAGCAGGCGGAGCTGCGGCTCTGGGAAACTCCCATCTCGCGTGAGGTGCGGAAGGACTCAACCCATTCCCTCCAACTCTGCTGACGAAAAAAATCAAGATGGTGACGGCCAACGTTTGAACTCCGCCAGGTAGAAGAAATAAAATTGGATAGATACGTCCATATTATTTAGGTGGTTTCCACAAGTTTTGCCGCACGCACACACACACATTGTAGGATTAGCGATAAACATTTTGTTGTTTTTTGTTGTTTCCTTCCCAGTCGGATGTGTGTGTGTGTGTTTGTAGGGACGGGTGGGCAGGCAGCCGCGGCTCTCTGTGGGGCTGTGTACCTAGCAGGGTGAACTTCTCCCACTCGTCTTCACCAGGCTCCCCCATTGCCTCCTGGCGGATGCTTCTCACTCTGATATGTGTGTCCCAGCCCACCTGTTCAGGCCTCATTACTGTCAGGCCCTGTGTTAATAAATATCCAGGTGTAGAGCGCTGCTCGCTGCCTGTACTTCATCACCGAGGAGCTCAGTCTGCCCGGGCCCCCCTCTCCTGCAGCAGGGCTGACAGCCACCATGATTACACTGTAAGCACTGTAGTTATTCACCTTCTGCCCAAACTCCGACACTGCACTCCATCTTGCACGCTGGCACGGAGACACGCACACACAACACTGTTCTCGCACATGAACACACGCGACCGCACACACACACACACACACACACACACACACACACACACACACACAAACTGACAAACAAAAACTTACAGATATTTGCTCTTTCATGCCCATTACACCCCCCCCCCCCACACGCACACACACATAAACACACACACACACACACACACACACACACACGCACATACACACACACACACACACACACACACACACACACACTTCCTTTACAAGCACTGCAGCCGTAAGTTAGCGGGGCTACACGGACGTTACTGGCGTTTGCACTATGTGACTGTAAAAATATCCCTACAGCACTCTGTTCTGTCTGTGGCTGAAGAGTACACTCCCCTGCTTTGATGGGAAAAATAGCTCACACTTTCAAATCATTATTTTTTCTGTAGGTCCACAACACCCATGCTTCAAAAGCTCAATCAATTATGCACGGCATCGGAAAATCATCGCTTTTGGAGTACGACCAAACACTTTTCCCCCAACATGCCAGTGTGTTTCATGGATGTGTTTTTGTTGTAACACTGGTGTGTGTGTGTGTGTGTGTGTGTGTGTGTGTGTGTGTGTGTGTGTGTGTGTGTGTGTGTGTGTGTGTGTGTGTGTGTGTGTGTGTGTGTGTGCGTGCGTGTGTGTGTGTGGTGTGTGTGTGCGTGCGTTTGTGTGTGGTGTGTGCGTACATGTGTGTGTGTGTGCGTTTGTGTGTGTGCAACCCCAGACCACACTGAAAGGGGAAAAATGATGCAGCCTTCCATTTGTCTTCTCTGAGCTGATATTCATTGTGTCTTGAAGTCTGTTGAATGTTTCATAAATCAACTCTTCCATTTGATTTGATTTTTTTGTCCCTCTGCCGATTCTGAGTCTGCAACCTTTTTTGCTTTTGTGTTGAAAATGATTTGCATTAACCCCTGTTGGCCTAGGCCATCTTGTTGTAGCTATCAAGACAGCTTTTGCTTTTGGAAGTAATGGTTCATCCATTCACCAGCACCTCTTTCTACCGCAGTGCAAGCAAAATATACTTACTGAAGAGTTAAAGGGACAGCTCACCCTAAAATCCAAATATATACGAGGGATCAGCCGAGCAGCATTTTGGTAAACAAACCGCGTCACTGCGTGGCAACGGCAATGGAACCTTATGGAGCCCAAGTGGCGCGAGGCTTGATTGTCTGACTCTAGCCTGCTAACTCTGTTTACATTTTAAAAACTGCGACAGTTCACACAACTTTAACAGAACATGTATATATTATACATCAAACTCTTGAGCTACTTCTGCTCTCACTCAGAATGTCAAAATATAAGCGATGTCATGTATAGTTTTTGAGATATTAACGTTTGTTTGGCACAACTCATACTATTTCTGTCGCGGGGTTCTGCATTTCTGGGTGGCAAGTGACGTCACGCTGATTCGTCCTATTCCCCTCTCACCTGCAGTGCCATTTGTCCATCCATCTATATCATTTTGTGTTAGTTGCCTGAGTTTTGGAGGTATCGGCCACAGAGTTTCTGCCTTCTCTCCAATACAATGGAACTGGATGGCACTCGGCTTGTGGTGCTCAAAGTGCCAAAGAAATACATTTGAAAAACTCAACAGCAATGTCTCTTTCCAGAAATGATGACCCGGTTACTCAAGATAATCCACAGACCTTGTTATGAGCAGTTTCATGGAGGAACTATTTCCTTTTGACCAAACTACACCCGCTAGCTGCTAGCTAGTTCCTATATGAGACTGCTGTCATTTGTTATAGTTTTAGTAACTTTGTGTTTCTCCGATATTCTAACTGTGTGTGCAATATAATGGCACAATAAGGCATTATATCTGCACATTATGTATTTACAACATTGTATTGGTCTGCATGTCACCTCAATCACAATAATGTCTACTGTACAATATCGAAAATAAAATAGAAATGCCATCAAAAACGCTGACCTCTTAAAATGTAAATTAGCAGAAGCGAATTTCCATCAGCTGCTTAATCATGTTGACATTATCATCCATCTGTTTTTGCATTGCTTTTCAATAATGTTAATGAATTAATTTTTTGTTTTGTTTTTGTAGGTCATTTTTAGATTTTACTTGCATAAGTAAGCGGGCAATCACATTGAGTCGAGCGATACAGCGATTCGCCGCAGGGTCGTGCATCTGTGTGGGAGTGTTACAAACCCCTCCCCACACACACACACCCACCCACCCACACACACACACACACACACACACACACACACACACACACTTTGGGATCATGTTTTTGCACCATCATAGCCTATGGTTCTGATGCCAGCTCTTGCTGAATGAAACACGTTCAGTGGGTGGAAGTAGCCAGTCCTTCAGCCAATCAGCGTCAGATCCAGTCAAATCCAGAAACTCCACTGTTGCATATCCTGATTTTGTTTAATTGTTGTTATTGAGTTTATTTCTGCAATACCTGCACTGATGGCTGTTTAACGTTGACGTTACTGTCGAGGCAGCCATTACTGTTTTGCCAGCGGTGTTTCTGATTGGCCGGTTATGATGGCAACTACGAGGCAGGTCCCTGATTGGCCCGTCCGCATTGTGGATTCTGAAGAACCCCCCCTTCCCCCGGGGCAGAAGCCAGACGGTCTCGCAGAACGAAACACAAATGTGAGTTCACGTGACCGGATGGTTTACCAGGCTACCAATCCGGAGCGCCGGACCGAATGTGAATTCTCCCTACAGGAAGTGTTGTGGAAGTGTAAAATCCTGGCTGACATAATTGACTGAAGCTATAACACCATCTACTGTGTCTATTACAGGTCAATAAGATCAATGAGTAAATTTTTAAATAATAAAACTACACAGGCGACGGTAACAAAATAATCTCTCGTCTCGGTCACATCTGACATCTGAAATCAATACAGTAATGCAGCATTTATTCATAAAGTTCAGTGTAGGATCCAGAGACAAAACATATTGTATTAATTTGTTCAAGATCAACACAAAAGTCTGCTATACTTGATGTTGCACTTAATTATGGTCTGCAAACTATCTGGGCAAGCCTTGGTGTCACAGTGTTCCTGTCCCTTGCACAGCGTTGCCTCATTGCATGTATGAGGTCAGTGTGAACGGGGTGAGGCGGGTCAGCCTCGGCCCGTGTGTGGGCTCTCCTCTCCTCCCAGCAGCCTGGGGTGGCGATGGCGGCTGCCCGGGGAGTGACAGGGAGGACACAACCACTTGACTCTGGAGAAGCAATCAGACTCTGAGGGGTTTAATGCACTGCCTTTGGGTCTGAGCCACAGCAATTGGGTTTGATAGCCGTGTCATTATGAGAGGAGGCCGTCTGGAGGTCTTCAGCGGCCAGGGATTAGAAGAGGAGAGGAGGACGAGGAGAAGGAATTGATGGGAGAAGTGGAGGAGAGAGCGAGCGAGGGGGATCGCCGGGTCTCACCGCATTGGGCCCAGGCCTTCCTCACCTCCTCCACTCCCTCTCATCATCACCCTCACACTCCCCTCGCTGATTTCCCCTCATATTAGTGACACGGGCCTGGAGAGCAAGCCAAGACAATACTCTAGGCCAGTGGTTCTCAAAGTGGGGTCCGGGGACCACCAGGGGGGTCCTTGAGCGGGTTCCAGCGGGTCCCTACTGTAGCAAAAAGGGGGGTAATTTATTTTCACTACAATTCCATACATAAGTAACACGACAGTCAGAATGTTGACTATTTTGGTCATGGGTTTCATACACTATCTGTAATAAAACATCTAAAAGCTCAAGTTTTATCAGATGGGGGACCCTGGGACAAAATCTTATCAAATGGGCGTCTGTCCCTGGTCTAATTTGTCAGTTTAGGGGTCCTTGACGTGAAAGAGTTTGAGAACCACTGCTCAAGGCCACTCCTGCATTGTGTCCCTTAAGTGTTTTTTAAGCTTGTTGTACACCAGACATTTTAATTTACTGCCATGCTAGACAATTATTGTTTATCGCCTCGACAATAGCTAATTAAGAGGATATGGGTGACAATGTCTTCTTTCTCTTTCGGCTTCTGCACCGCCTCCTCCCTTTACCCTCTGTAATAATCAGTGTGAGATTCAATGTGAGAGAGGCAATCTCAGCACAAAATCAGAGAAATTACAAGACTATACTTAGGCTACAGAAATAGATACAGTATTATGAAATATTCCAATCAGGCTTTTGAACACCACCAATGACCTCCTGCTCTCCTCTGATTCCGGCTACTTCAACATCCTCCTCCTCCTCCTCGACCTCAGCGCAACCTTCAACACCATCAACCACTCCATCCTCCTCATCGCCTGCAATCCTGCATTGGTATAACTGGTTCAGCGCTCTCATGGTTCAAATCCTACCTTTCTGATAGATTCCACTACATCTCCATCAATAAGTGGAAATCCGACACCACCCACCACCAGCTGCGCTCATCTGCGTCTCGACCTAGCCTCAAGAGCAGCTGCAAGCAATCGTCCTTAATGCCGATCAGGCCTGCCCCCCTAGCCGAGCCAGCCAATAACATTAACCCATATTCATCCAATGATGGCTCATGACAGTTATGACAGTTAGACTAACCAACGACAGCCTATGACAGTCAGCTACCCGTGACCGTAACAGTTGCCACGGACTAGAGTTCCATTGCTACGCCGACAACACCCAGCTCTCCATCTCCACCAAAACCCTTACTCCTGCCGTTCTCTCCACCCTCATCAACTGTCTCATTAAAACAAACTGCAATAAATCAGAAATCATTATCATCAAACTCAAATCCCACCATCTCTCCTTCCCAGGACTACATCGATGGTCACACAGTCACAGGTTCCCTCGGTTCGAAACCTTGGCGTCACTCTGGATCCCACCCTCTCCTTCAAGTCACACATCAACAACTTCACCAAAACTTCCTTTTTTCATCTCTGTAATATTAGTGCCCCCCCCCATTCCTTCTCAGCTGCTGAAACATTCATCCATACCTTCATAATCTCCAGACTGGACTACAGCATCCTGTATGGCCTCCCTTCCACCATCCTTCAAAAACAATACAATACAATCCAGCCTGGTTGCTCACCCACTTCCGCTCCAGAAAACACATAACTCATGCTTCAACACCTTCACTAGCTCCCAATACACCACCAGATCCACTTCAAAATCCTCCTCATCCCATGCAAAGCTCTCAATAATCTTGCCCCCTCATACGTGACAAACCTTCTCCATCGCCATTCCCCCACTCATGACCAGCCTCCTGAAGCCCATCACCAGGACCAAGCAGCACTGCACCTTGGGGGACAGAGCATTTGCCATTGCCGCCCCAACCCTCTGGAAATCTGCTTACTCAAGTATGGAACAGAGATCCTCACAAGTCATTTTTTGTAAGTCCAAGTCAAGTCTCAAGTCTTTGGTCACAAGTCCAAGTCAAGTCTCAAGTCTTTGAGGGGCAAGTCCAAGTCAAGTCTTTGGTCGCAAGTCCAAGTCAAGTCTCATCATCTGCTGCATGCCATCCGGGATGCTTAGAACACTGCATAGCTAAAAGTAAGGAAGTCAAAGCATGTACTGTATTATCCTCACTCCTTAATCTATTAGAATACAGTATCAGCATTGATTAGATAGACATTTCCTTCATGTTAATGCACCAAAAAATAAAACAAAGATTGTTCACATAGTCCCAAACCTCAAGTCCAAGTCAAGTCGCAAGTCTTTGAGGACGAGTCTCAAGTCACTGTGTGTGTGACTAAGTGCGACTCAAGTCCCAAGTCTCAAGACAAAGTCCCCATCTCTGGTCTGGAACACATAGTTCATACCGTTGAGCGAGACCTCAGAGTGTGTGTATATCGGAGTATGTGTGCATGTGAGTGTGTGTGTGTGTGTATGAGAGAGGGAGAGAGACAGAGAGAGAGCGAGAGAGAGCGAAGTCGACCTGTGATGGTTGTGATGGCAGATGCTAGGGTAAGAGTTGTCATCAGCATTCCTGGAGCCTTATGGAGGAGAGCCAGGTACCTGGCTTTGATTGGGCCTGCTGTGGCTGTGCCGTTTGCCACAGCACAGCTTTGATTAGTGCCTCCATGAAAATGTATGCCCTCTGCTCAAAGAAAACTGGGGGAGTAACTACCTGTCAGGAAATTCACAAACAAGGCTACTTAGTGCACAGGGAACTGTATATTTTAAAGTCTAATATTCCGCCGCCATCCTCATTTCACTTCATTGTGGGGGCTTGCCAAATCCCTGCTGGTAGCCCACCCCACCTCATCCTCTCGATGGGTCCCCAGATAGGGAGGAGGTGCACTGCTGCTACCCCCTACCCCCAAAAAAAGAGAAGGCGCCCCTTCAACCACACAACAAAGGCGCGCCGCCAGATGCTGTGAATACCAAAAATCCCCTGCACCGGCAGCATCAAATATATAAATTAATCAAGAGCGCAGGTAAATAAATAAATAAATAATGTATACGAGGAGCTAATTAAATGTGTTTATTCCTGTTATCATATGCTGCGCTCATTTCCACCACTTGAAGTCATGAATCATTAAGTGGCTGCTAAATTGGTCTCTGGGGCCGTCCTAGTGGCAGGGGGCGGTCAAATCGTGTCTGGCAGAAGGCAGGTGTGCGGCGGACGGACGGATGGCCTGTGCTCCTGTAGTCCTCGGACAGCGGCGCCTGACAGAGGGGAAGCAGGCGTCACGCTGGGAGGTGAGTGGCCGGAGGAGAGCCCGGTAGCCGAGCGGCTGACAGGACCGCCCGTCACCGGGGCCGGCGCCGCTTTGATTAATGAGGGCATTTGAAAGACAATTAGTGGGAGCAGATTTGCCTTCAACTACCTTATCAATCAGAAGCCTTTTAATTCAAAGTGTAGCGCCCCCTGCACCAAAATGAGTGTCTAAGCGTTGTGTATCTAGCAAAGGGCAGACTGCCAGTCAAGAGAAGGTGGGAGAGGAGGAGAGAAAACTTCACCCCTCTCTGAGGACTTGTTATGGCAGTTAGCGAGGCCTCGGCAGTTAGCAGCGGTTGCTGTGTTGAACTTGTGGTTGCCAACTCTGCACATTAAGTCAAGTGAGATACTCCTACCATAACAAAATGACAGTTACTATTCCTTTAAATGGTTGAATGCATACAGTATAGGCTCTTATTTTTTGTATCGCTATCATATAGTTTGTGCATTATACAATTTTCTGCAGTGCAAAAACAAGATCAGTGCATGTGCATGCAATATGTATATATATATATATATATAAAATATAAGCACATGCTATAGCTGACAAGAGTTGGCAAGCTTTTTAACTCTCTCAGTTGCATGCCAATTGCTTTGCAAAAGGGAAGGAAGACTATTCAATTGATCTGCTATCACTTAGGATGCGGTCAGATCATTTCTTTGGTAATGAGCAGTACAGATGGAGGTCAGGCCCAAAACACAGTCTCAGCTATTTAACGCTGTTAAAGGCCTCGTCCAAGACGCCGACCAAGTTAGTTTCCATGTATCTTTCTCACATTTCCCACTGCCACTCATTATTAATAAAATGTTCAATACAGAGGCTCTTTGAAACAACTTAGGCCACAAGAATTGATTCTATATGAAGCAAATCCAATCATGGTAATGTATGATAATTTATTCCTATACTATAAATTAGAGTAGACTTTCCTTTGATGTTTCATAAGATCTGTCACCTAATTAACGAGTACTGAAATGAAAATCTCACAAAACCAGCTTAAGGTCTCCCAGTATTAACTATGAAAGCCTTCAAGGCACATCTCACTAGCAACTGACAGCTGGAAAGGTCGATCTTCAAGAGAGTTCATGACAGCACAGAAGTGTGTTCTACAAATATACATCGCGAGAATTTACCTCGCTGCTGCAGCATTTCATCTTGCTCTATACAGCTGCCCTCTTGCACAATTACACTTGTCAATCATTTGAACTCAAATGATTTGAACTGGAGAAATGATCTGCCATTGTGCTGAATGGTTGTCAAAAGTACCAATCTATAAGCATATATCGATGAATTTGGAACAGATACAATACTCATTTGCAACAGTAATGGTGCCGACCAGAGCCCATTGAGAGTAAAGAGTTGCATCAACAGAGAGGCCATTTACACCTGGCGTTAACATGCGTTTTCTGCAATCTGATGGCAGAAATGGGTGTCAATCCGCATAAAGTTGCTGTATCCAGATTGAGAGGACACATTGCATTTACACTTGTGTTCAATGTGTACACAATGCATCCCTGACTACCTACGGAGGTGGTCCATCTTCAAAGTGTCTTGGGGGCGTTTACACCTGTACTTTCAAGTGGTAAAGCACAATCTGATTGCAATCTGATGGCAGAAAACACCTGTTAATGCCAGGTGTAAATGGCCTCAGGGTCAAAAACGTGACACACACTGGTCACATGGTTCATGTAGCTCCGATAGTTGCAAGCGGTCCATTTGAATCTATTGTTTTGTATGGGAACAGCAGGCTACTAAGAAGTGTGGCTTTGGGTTTAACAAACAATATGACAAATGATTTAGAGTGTTTTAAATGGGTGAGAATGATTCCTGTAATATTTACTATTTAATATTATGATCAAAAAGCATCTCAAAATAGAAGATTCGAATGATTAAGGCTTAGCACCTAGTAGTCGATGTGCTGCTTTGGCTGCCTGTTCACTGTATTACAACATAATTTCATCATTATTATTAAGATAAGATAACATCCCCAGGTATTAATTGAATAGCAATCCATCAAGATAGTCTCTTCAAGTGCTGTGAAATGACCAACCACTAAGGGGCAGTGAATGATGTTCAGTGCTGTCATTGGAAGTGACTTGTGAGGAGTCTATTCAGTTTATGACCTAAGTAAAATCTTTTCACTGTGGTTCCAAATGTGGTGTTTGATCTCAGACAACTTTTAAATTCTAACATGAAAACAATATAAAAAAAAATCCTGCGTATTGTATCCAAGTTAGAAATTCTAGTATTGTGACAACCCTGGTGGTGAAGAGGGTGAAGATGTGTTTTCATAAAGCTGGAAACAAGTCAAGAAGTGTCTCTATTGATTCCACAGCCTGTAAATAAAACAAGGGCAATGGGTGAAAAGAAACAAACAACACGGGTCAGAAAACACCTGGGGAGGAAAATCAATAGGTTCCCTCACTGGTGGGTCTTCTTTGGTCCGACTATTCTCTGTGGGTTAGGCTGTCTGCAGGCAGGGAAGGAGCGGAGGCCATGGTTAGGCTGCCTGCAGGCAGGGAAGGAGTGGAGGCAATGGTTAGGCTGTCTGCAGGCAGGGAAGGAGTGGAGGCAATGGTTAGGCTGTCTGCAGGCAGGGAAGGAGCGGAGGCCATGGTTAGGCTGTCTGCAGGCAGGGAAGGAGAGGAGGCCATGGTTAGGCTGCCTGCAGGCAGGGAAGGAGTGGAGGCAATGGTTAGGCTGTCTGCAGGCAGGGAAGGAGTGGAGGCCATGGTTAGGCTGTCTGCAGGCAGGGAAGGAGCGGAGGCCATGGTTAGGCTGCCTGCAGGCAGGGAAGGAGTGGAGGCAATGGTTAGGCTGTCTGCAGGCAGGGAAGGAGTGGAGGCAATGGTTAGGCTGTCTGCAGGCAGGGAAGGAGTGGAGGCCATGGTTAGGCTGCCTGCAGGCAGGGAAAGAGTGGAGGCCATGGTTAGGCTGTCTGCAGGCAGGGAAGGAGTGGAGGCCATGGTTAGGCTGCCTGCAGGCAGGGAAAGAGTGGAGGCCATGGTTAGGCTGCCTGCAGGCAGGGAAAGAGTGGAGGCCATGGTTAGGCTGCCTGCAGGGTTCCATGTCGCTGTTCCGACCTCTCGCTGTTCCGACCTCCCCTCTCCCAGCCCCCATGCCTAAACCTAATCTCCCCCAGACCCTAACCCAAAACCTAACCTCTCCCACCCCGACGCCTAAACCTAAGGTCGGCATTGCGAGTGGTCGGCATAGCGGGTGGACACCGCCTGCAGGCAGGGAAGGAGTGGAGGCCATGGTTAGGCTGCCTGCAGGCAGGGAAAGAGTGGAGGCCATGGTTAGGCTGCCTGCAGGCAGGGAAGGAGTGGAGGCCATGGTTAGGCTGTCTGCAGGCAGGGAAGGAGTGGAGGCCATGGTTAGGCTGTCTGCAGGCAGGGAATGAGTGGAGGCCATGGTTAGGCTGCCTGCAGGCAGGGAAGGAGTGGAGGCCATGGTTAGGCTGCCTGCAGGAAGGGAAGGAGTGGAGGCCATGGTTAGGCTGTCTGCAGGCAGGGAAGGAGTGGAGGCCATGGTTAGGCTGTCTGCAGGCAGGGAAGGAGTGGAGGCCATGGTTAGGCTGTCTGCAGGCAGGGAAGGAGTGGAGGCCATGGTTAGGCTGCCTGCAGGCAGGGAAAGGGTGGAGGCCATGGTTAGGCTGTCTGCAGGTAGGGAAGGAGTGGAGACCATGGTTAGGCTGCCTGCAGGCAGGGAAGGAGTGGAGGCCATGGTCAAACTCCACTTGATTAGTGGCAGTTTAACACACACACACACACACACACACAGCTGTGGCTCAGGAGGTACAGCGGGTCGTCCACTAACCAGAAGGTCGGTGGTTCAATCCCTTGCTCCTCCAATCTGCTTGTCGAAGTGTCGTTGGGCAAGATACAGAACCCCAAATTGCTCCCGATGGTTGTGCCAGCACCCTGCGTGTATGGTAGCTTGCTGCCATTTGTGTGTGTGTGTGTGTGTGTGTGTGTGTGTGTGTGTGTGTGTGTGTGTGTGTGTGTGTGTGTGTGTGTGTGTGTGTGTGAGAGAATGTAGGCATTATTTTAAAAGCGCTTTGAGTGGTCGGGTGACTAGAAAAGTAGCGAAAACGCTATATAATTGCAGTCCATTTACCATCTCTCTCTCTCTCTCTCAATTGTCAACTGTCAAAGCCAGAAAAATAATGGCACCGTAACCCCGGCGTTACGTTTCAGATTTTTTGCTGTTCTGTCATTTATGTGATAATTAGGTAGTTAATTCTGAACAATGCTGTTCATGCTACATACCAAATGAACCGGCTGAATCTTGCGCATGGAACCATGTCTTCCTTTTTCAGATCAGATCAACACAGCAGAAGTTATAGCTGTCTTTGTACAAAGACAAAAACAACATTTCAGATTATTGGGCTTTTTATAATGGCTTTTTGGAAATCCGCCTAGGTATCTCCCTACAAAAACCAGTGCCAAATACTGATGTTTTGGTATTTTTTCATCTTCTTTGAGTTGGGATGTGGTAAGGCCTGTGGCTATGTCTCCATTGGGTTTCTAGCCATAAATACAACAACCACAGGTAACTGTTTACACTCTAAAAGTGTTTTTTATTCTAGGCGAGAATCAACCACTGTGTTTGAGCTGGTGTTACTCAGGGTCAGTAAAACATAGTCATTCTGACACTTGGAACAGAAACTTCAAAGTCTTACCTTTCAGAAAAGGTCAGGCAGTTGTCTGTAACCCTAGCGGTTCAGCCACAGTAAAGCATTTTAATTTGGGTATGTCGTTTTCACCATTTTCTTCAGAAATAGGTGGCTTTAGAAGAGGACACACACACACACACACACACACAAAACAATGTATACGTCACATCATGATTGAATCCCTGTACAATCCAACACCATTGGTCAGTACAACAGAGAGAGTCTTTATTATATGTATGGGGAAACGCATCTTAATCAGCTTGTGGACATCATCATCTCTGTGGAGAAATGACATCATCTTGAGAGGCAAACATATTTAACGGTCCCGTTTTGGATGTGTCATGTGATGTATTTGCTGTGGCGCGGTTGAGGTCGGCGTGTTATGGACGCTCCCTGTCTCTCTCTCCTCTGTGCTGCGGTTGAGGTCGGCGTGTTGTGGACGCTCCCTAGCTCCCTCCTCCTTGTTCCAGCTTAGCGGGCAGTAAGGAATGCTGCCTGCTGCCCTCCATTTCCTATTAGCTCTTTTATTTCACGGGGAATTTGCTTCCTGCCTGCTGTAATTGGTATGTAGGCACCTCCTGATGTGGGCATTACCACTTTTAATACAATCTTTTACGCAGGTGAGAATGTGCATATATTACCCTTTCAGCAGCACATTATTTGATTGTCATTCTCAATTATTTACCGATACACTGTGTGAAACAAAGTGAAACATTGTGGCTAATGTTATTAGCAGTGTTGGGGGTAACTCATTACAAAAGTAATATATTACATGTAATATATTACTTTTAGCAGTAATTCAGTAATATAACTTATTACAATAGGATTTCAGTAATATTATACCAGTTACTTTGTCAAGTAACACAGGTTACAAATTGATTTACATTTTCTTTGATCAAAAGCACATATTTAAATAAAGATATAATCATTTCCTAATCAAATCGTGTGTTTTTATGCAAATAACCACTATAGATGAGAATAACAAAGGAAAAAGATAACATTTTGAATTTTGGACGGTTTACACTGACTTCAAGACGGTTGAAATTGTTTTTCGGGATGGTTCCGGGGCGGCGATGCCATTCTGCTACTGCTGTTATTACAGTGAAAGTAATGCAAACGTAGTGTGATAAGTAACAAGTTACTCTACACAGACAGTAATATTGTAAAGTAACTTATTACTTTCAAATGAAAGTAACTATAGTAGTAATATGTAGTATATTACATTCTGAAAGTAACTTGCCCAACACTGGACTTATTAGCTGGCTACTTGTGGGTCTTTGAACTGTATCCGCACCCTAACTGCACAGACTCAAAACCTGGCATCACTTTTTCCAGAAAAAGTTTCTCCAAAAACATGGACCGGCTCCATAACAGCAGGATGCTTTGCTTGTTACACTAATCCGACGATTTCTTTAATTTACTGAATGTCAGTGCTGTTGAAATATAACCACGAACACGAGCTGTAATGAAAACCAGCACATTGTGTTGTTAGCCCGGAAAAATGTCTTCTGGAGACTCTCTTGTCCCTGAAGATCCCATGTCCATGTGTCAACGCTGGCCCCGAATTCACAAAACAATTTGGAGATTTGTTTTTATTACTTCCAGTAACAGACAGGCCACATGCAGCGTACAGTTTAATAAAGGCTATTTGTTCGTGTTTGGGAGAGAAAGAGATAATTAAGTAATTAAGTCAGCGCTGCCCTTTTAATTCATAATATTGCTTGGGTTTGGTTACTGCAAATTGCTCGTCAACTCTGTGTTTAGAATTCCACACGCAGGCGGTACTGAATGGTGCAGTCGCAATAAGCCCTTTCTCCAGCAGAGGCCAAAAACCCGGGTGCCATAATGATATTCATTTTCATACAGGAGAACATTCTAATAGGCAATTAAGATGATCAAGCCTGCCAAAGCTACACGTGAAGAACGGAGTCCTGGTGCCAGCGCTTACGTGGCCTCCTTCCTCCTCTGGCCCGGGCTTTGTCTTATGTGTGTGCAGAAGAAGGAGCAGGGAGGGGAAAAGGCTCCAAAAGCACAATATAATTGAACTTTCCACATTATTCCTTGCTAATATGTGCTGCCACTTGGTCTCATTAGTGGAATGATGTGCTCTCCCGTTCTGGAATGAACTCTTTGCCCGAGTAATTAAGGCTCCTAAAGTTTCTAGTCCTTTGTTTAAAGGATTCGTCCTTGTGCTCTCCATGGCCCATCAGCTGCCTAATTAGCAGGGTCTTTGTGTGATTAAAAATTCTCACAGAGATTCCATTGGATATTTTCTTCTTCTCCTCTCTTAATGAGTGTTTGTGGACAGCTGGGAACGGGCGCCGGCTCCCTCCTCAGAGGACCTCCTGTGCATCGGGCCAGACCTCTGTCAGGGCCCAAGAGTGAGAGCTGTCATTTCCGTAATGTGCATGGAAATTGGTCAAAAACCTACCCCCGGCGCCCCCCGCAGGAATGGAAATGCCTTGAAATATAAATGAGGATGAATATTCATATTTTTTTTTCCGACTTCAGTAAAAAAAAAAAAAAAAAAAAAAGGGAAATGCTGAGTATTAATATACATGTCTGTCAGTTAAATCAGCGCTAGGAACTTGTTCTGCTATCTGCCCATTTATGCAGGACCTTGGCTTCATTTGCTATTATCCTCAGGTTCTTTTTCTCCCTAAAGTTGGGGTCACGCTCTCCACTGAGAATTGCACATTGGAGGCTTTCCTTTTGTAACAACTCCCCCACTTAGTGAGTGTGTGTAAGGGAGAGACAGAGAGAGAGAGAGAGAGAGAGAGGGCCCTGAAAGAGCCAGAAAGGCACTTAATGAAGCCCACTCGGAAGTAAGGGAAGCAGGGGTCAAACCCAAATGAAAGGAACAAGGCAGGCAATGTGTGCAGTTGGAGGATAGCAGAAATCCAGAGGGAGAAAAAGGAGGAACGATGGGAGAAAAGGCCTGGAGAAGAAATATTCCACATTGGTTTAGCTGCCTGGGACAGATGCCCTTCAGCCTCGCAGCGGTTTCCCCACCTCCCCTCTGTCTTAATTTGACTCCTTTTGCAAAGTGATGAGGAAGAAGAGATGTTCATGTACTTGTCCGTACAATACCCTGGATCTATGTCTCAACAATGAGCTGAATTTGTTTTACCCAACGGTTCATATGTCTGAAACAAACACTGGCCCATTCTGAGGTAAGAGGATGGCCTTCACAGGCAGATTTTGTGTGGGTCCGTCGTGCTTTGGTAAGGCCAGAGGCAGAGAGAAAATCAAAGTGACGATAAGGACGTGGTCTGCACAAGGAGAAACTGTTGAACCAAGCGGTTCTGCTGAAGTTTAATTACAAAGTGGAGCGATGGATAGATTTCTTAAAACATCATTATAAACAGAGACAGGCAATAATGAGCTGCGTGGCTGATTATAGTTCTATTTAAAGACCCGGAATCTCCAGAGAAAACAGCGAGTGATAGGACATCTTACAGAACAATTTACACCTGAAAAGGGCACGTTTAGCCTTGGAAATAAGAATCCATTGAAATTCTGCAGGAACAAAAGGAAATGAAAATGATTTCTTGCCCCTTTTCAGTACGATTTTCATAAGCAGTGCGGATGTACTGAAGATAAGTGCCGGCGGTGAAGGTTAAAGAGATGAGATTGATTATCAAATAATAAATCAGCGCAGTGATGATTTCATTTGCTGGGTTTATGTGCTGTATTTGTTGATGTAGACTGTGTTTTTGACTCTGATATTCTGTCTCCTCGCTGTCTTCTGATATGCAGTTTGCCTGTTTTGATCTACCAATCTTTTGATGTTCTAATTCTCATTCTCACAACACCCTCATATTATTCAGGTGTTTTTTTTTCTCTCCGTCCATGTACCTGTAGACTTCCCCATAGGAATAATTCCAGAGCTAAAAGTTCCCCCCTATTTGGATGGAGTTAAATTTCCCTACGTGGGCCTTTGGGTAATTTGTTTGTTTTTAATTAAAATCTAATGTAGCTTTCTCAGGGCCTGACAAGCTCTGCCCAGTGACTGGGGGTTATTTAATAAGCTGCAGTGCTAAAGGTTGTTTCATTAGGTGTGAAAAGGGCTGATAACTCAATAGCTAACGGCCAAAGATCCTCTCTGTGTCGCTTTCCTGCCTCTCTTTAATCTGTTCTTCATTCTGTCTGGCATGCTGTTGCAGTACAGGGGGCTTCACAAAACGGAAAAGACATTCATCACCATCGGGCCTCCAACAAACCAGACCAGGGTGACAGAGCGAGCCGAGGAAGGAGACGCCTCCCACTGCAGAGCGCCGCCGCTGCAACACCTTGTGTGTACGGTCTGTTTGCTCCTCTCTACATTTCATATGCTGTAGACTACTTGTATGAGTATAGTCCTTTGGTCAAGAGATCAGGAGTTGGTAGCATCCCAGCAGCTCACTGGCCTGCGGAAAACTACAAGAAGCCCTGCACCAATCACATTCATTAGCTTACAGCAGCAAGTTCCACCCATTTACTTTTTTAAATTGTAAACTCTTAATCTAATGCAATAATTATAGCAACGCCATAAAGCTATAGGTTCTAGTCCAACAGGACATAGGTGGCAAGAGGCACATTACCAGATAGCTGTAAGGTTTTCTGCGATGTTGATTCATATTGGACTTCAGCGATCAAGTTTAAGATTTGTTTTCAGAAGTTATGAATATACAGGGCATAGCATAAAAAAAAACTATTTTGGATTAGGTAAGTATTTATAGTCGTATTTTGAATACTTAACGACTGTATGCTAAAGCGTTAGCATGTGCACCAGACACGGAGAGGATTTTGGTAATCGTCTTGTTGGGTAAGGTGACCAACAGGCCAAACTTTAAAAAAAAAAACATCCGTGTAGTCAAACTTAAGTCTTTAATCTGGAAGATGGAGGCCTAAAGAACATGATTAACAAATGAAATCTCAAGCTCCTGAGATATTGAACTGGGTTTTTATACGAAAAGCTGGCCTGCATGGCACGTCCTGGCCTGCATGTCCTGGCCTGCATGGCGCGTCCTGGCCTGCATGTCCTGGCCTGCATGGCACGTCCTGGCCTGCATGGCGCGCCCTGGCATGGCAGCCCAGCATGGCTGGGATTTGCATTTCCATACAACAGGGCTTCCAGCTTGAAGGTGTGTCTTTAACTGATGACGCGATGGTCTTTAGTCACAAACCACAAAGCAGCAGCATCATCGGCTGTGTGACTGTAAAGCCCAATTTATACTTGGTCTGTCGACACTTTCAAGCGTCGCCGAGAAGTGTTTCCTACCTAGTGAAATTTCTTATGTCGCTGACTATGTCATATAGTGTCGCGCAAGTGTGATTGGCTATATACAGTAGAAGGCACGCGCGCTTGACTTCCTTGTTTTGGTTCTCGCTGTATTGAAATCGATTGAAATGAATATGAAAATGTGTCCCCGCTATTTCTATCGGCCTGTCCTGGATGTATGACTTCGTGAAAATCACAAAGAACACCGTGACCAACTTCCCAGAGAGAGAGAGGAGGTGAGTTGTGTTATGCTGCAGTCGAACGTTATATCAGATTGCAGGGACAGCGCTGTTTATGTCCAACGTGGTTAACCATAAATGCAACACCATGGGCGACAGTTTATTTTTTTTGTCTGCGACCATGTGTTGAGCGACACTTTCCAATAAGTAGATAAATTAGGCTTAACTAGTCACTAATGGGCAAAAGTCGCGGCTGAAATGGTTGGTAAACATTGCATTTCCTATAAGTTCTTCTTCACAATAAAGGCCTTCCGCTAGTTTGTCGGTGGATTTATTTTGTTATTATTAGCAGCAGCAGCAGCAGCAGCAGGAAATGTTATTTATTAGCTCAGCAGTAACATACATGTAACATGGCTCAGAGTAAAATAAAGCAGATATCTGAATTGAATGTTACACCAACAAACGGAAACACAGGAGCGAAAGCTTCAAACCACAGAGGTTCAGTTAGGAGCTACATAATTAGTGAGAGCTAAACACACAGAAGCTTTTCAAAACGCCTTTCTCTGTGCTCCCTCCACTCCCAGACAGGCATGAGAGTTTCACATCGCAACACAGCTGTTTGAGGTGGAGAAGGCGGGTCGTCGCGGGTTGGCTGCGGTTGGCGAGACGTCACCGCAGCCCACTTGGAGGCGGGTTCGGCGCGCTTTGGCCCCACTCCGCGGAGTAGGTCCATCTCGAGTGCGTCACGGCTTGGCACGTAAGAAATTGTAATGGAAATAGTCATGGAAATGTAATGGAAATCTTCTGCTTCTACTGAGCAAGAAGACACAGTAGGCTACAGGGCTTTGAGATGATGTTTTTTGACTATTTTCACTATTCTCCTCTCGGAAGTCAACAGACAAATTTATCTCAAATGATCTCTATGCTGATATGCATTGCGTAATAACAAGTTTAACAACATTAATTTAATCCTTTCATAATTCATGTAGTCAACCATGGATCATGAATCACTATGACCCAAAGTACCAATCACCAAGTACCTAGCATGGGTTGCAATCAACCGCGTTAAAACATTTGCACTTTTTTTTAAGGACGAAGGTTATCTAAGTTTGAAAATGAACTATTTCCCCTATTTTACAGAGTTTCAATAACTGCTGAGTGCACTGCTTGACCTGGATTGTTATTGTGAACTTTGTGATGCCTTTACTATTGTTTTGTTACTGCTGAGTGTTTGCAGATCATGTATAAATAATAAGCCATAAACAGAAGATCTGTAATGCAAGGTAGGCCATAACAGTATCAGTATCACTGGTGGTCTGCTGGGTTGCTTGGCTATGCTGAGGCAGTGTAGCACAGTGTGGTTCTCAAAGTGGGGTCCAGGGACCCCCAGAGGTCCTTGAGGGGGTTCCAGGGGGTCCAAAAGGAGGATCATTGATCTTCACTAGTACTGTTTGACTACACTGTAATTCCATCCAGAACACAATGGCAGAATGTATGACTATTTTGGTCATGTGTTTCATACACTTTCTGTAATAAAACATCTAGAAGCAAAATCTTATCAGATGGGGGACCCTCATACAATGTCTTCTCAAATGGGGGTCCGTGGTCTAATTTGTGTCAGGTTATGGGGTTCTTGATGTGAAAAAGTTTGAGAACCACTTGGTGTAGCAGCCTACTGGGCATATCATTAACGTAAGAATCCACCATTAGAGGTGTACAATGCTGTCTGTTTTTTTATTCCACCTTCAAAATCTGACAGGCCAAGTACATTGCAGGCCCTCTTTTTTCATCCTGAATAGATCCTAATTTGCTGCCAGAGTTGAGTGCTCCCCCTCCCTCCCTCCCTCTCTCTCCCCCCCTCCCTCCCTCCTTCAGGGAGGACTTCTGAAGCTCTTACAGTAATAAGGCGACAAGTATGCCTTCATGTGTTGAACTACATCAAGCCCACTAATCCTTGTAGAGTGAAGCCGCCCACTGATTTAGATTGTCATTATGTGTTTCATAAATGTTCCACTCTGAGGTTTTATATTCAAAAAATGTGGCGAGGTGGGGGCGGAATGGAAGGTGGGAATGGTCCTTTCATTACCGTTCCTCCCTCTTTATGCAGAGTTTAACAGGGCAGGGTAGATGTGCTCACTCAATGACTCTGTTCCACCTGAGATGAAAGGGCGATTTACATCCGCCGATGATGATGATGATGATGATGATGATGATGATGATGGCTGTGGGAGCCAGCATGGTTTCCTGGCGACCAGGGTTCCCCGCTCACTGTCATTGGACAGGCTTTAAGGAGCACACTGTTAGAGCACGGCACACATTGTGACCATCACACCTAATTGACCAGAGGGGCTAAGCTTTTAAGTGAAACAGAAGTGCATAACAGCCGAAGAAATGAAGCTCGTCCCGCCACATTACCAGACGGATGTGACCGCACAGAGTCAGACCGAGCAGGTCACCGCTTTACAAGTCTGAAGCTATATTATTGTCCAATATGAGACAGACTGCTTGAACTTTAAATGTGTAAACTAAAATGAGACTGGACCAATCTTGATGAATGTAAAGCCCGGAGGCATGGCTTCTCCTTGCCCTGCTCGTTCTCTTATTTCACTTATTTCACTCTTTGCACACAGAGTTGATAAGTTGATTGCTGATAACTCTTATTCATTTCAATGAGTAACCCAATTAAAAATGGAGTTTTATCTAATTTGATAGTTGGACATAATTTGCAGTTTAAACTGAAAATTCTCAGTTAATAGTGTGGTATATTTAATTTCCCACTTTTTTCTGGAATATTGGATTAGCAGGGTTTAAACTTTGTCTTCCAATTGCACAATTCTGTTGGGCTATTTTAATTAGCCAGTTTTGCTGCTCAGAGAGGTGCATATACGGCAATATCACATATCCCAGAAAATAATTGAATAATTAAACTAAATGTACAATTAAAGCAGTGATTTCTTAAGCAGCTACATTAGTACCACTTGTCCTGAAAAGTGCCTGTTGGAAAAACCTAGTGTAAATGCACAAACAATATTTGGTCACTTGCAGTGGTTTTGCAGCTAGTACCCAGCTTTGTAGCAAACTTGACATGAGAAAATGGAGCCAGTGAAGCAGGCTCCTCTATTTTTCATGAATAAGGTCACTTATCAGTGAATGTAATGTCACCAAGTTCTCTTCATCAATTCAATAACAGCGTGAAAGTGAAGGAAAAAAAATAGTTGGGTCATTTCTTTGTAATACACCCCTGGGCTTTTTATTATGACTTCATTTCCCCTTGTAATATTGGAACGTCTCTATAATTGTAAAAGTGTAATAGACTCTAATAGAATTTCATTTTGAACCCTGAATGGTCTCTGCCATCTCTGCTCAATTTGAGTAGAATAATGATTTTTAATGTCCACACATGGCTTCCTGTGACCTTATTCAATCTCTGGGCTGATCAGGAAATATATTGATTCAATTACAGCGCTGATGACAAGCGAACAGAGGAGAGGAGGGGAAAAAAGGTCAGCATATATTTGAAAATGTAAATCTTAACAATGTCTTTTGGGTTTGCTGAAAAAAAGCCATTATCAAATGTCATTTGGCTCCAGTGGCATCTAGCCCTCTGCGTTTTTCTCTCACACCAAAGGGAATAGTAAGAATATTTAGGATAGTGGGGTTTTCCATTATCAGGGAATGCAGTATGTTCAGAGCACGGCTATTTTGCTGTTTGCACTGATTGTAGGCTATAATGGCAAACATGTTTCTTTAGCATATAATATCCACAATTGGCCTTTTGGAGACTTATTAATGACCTTGAGGTAAAAGACTTTGAAATGCTTTTGCATGTACAATGCTGTTCTCTTGCTGCAATAAGCTGGTCTCAGTAAATTAGCCTGACAATTTCTGTACTCAAACATTGAACAAAGCTCTCAAATGTATTCATTCTCAAATTACACGCACACCACACCAGGGTTCTACTAATTATTTGTTTGGTCATTAAAAACCCATTAAAATTAAATTGTTCATTTGCATAGCACTGTGTGTTGCATCATAAATTATTAATTGAAAATAAATAAATGAATGCAATTAGAAAAATAAGTAATGTAACATATGCACCTACAGAGATCGTGTGCTTGTCTTTCTTCTGACATTGAGGTTTCGAGGGGAAGTTTTGCTGTGAATACTGTACCACCTCTCCCCTCGGAGAGTGATGTCCAATTGCCTAAATAAAGAAGTTGCAGCAGAAGGGGAGCCTTGTTAAAAGGGCATGGCTGTACATTATGTGAATTCCAAAGAGCCGATTTGAGGTGGTGCTGATGAGAGCAGAGCTGCACACAGCCACAATGGGGATACTGGTCAATTCTCTCTGCAGACAAAAGTGGGAAACATTTTTCTCTCTTCTGCTTTTCATTTTGGCTGATTCACTCCCCCCTCCCCTGCTGCCTGTCATTGTTTGGCTTTGGTCAATTATGAATAAATTGTCTTTTTTCTCTTGCTGACAAATATTTAAGCAATCCAGCCAAAAAAGGGCAATTTCCCTGAACCCACCTCGTTACCCCACATCTGTATGTGTTTTGTGGCTGGATCATCTTGTCTCAGGGCCGAAAGAATATTTCATTTCGTTGCGAAAAAATTACTCAACAACAACACTCCCAACTCCCACGCTTTACTTTGCGTAGGGTTCTCTTGCGGCCGGCGCTGCTGCTGTTACCGATCATGTCACTCTCGTCGTTTTGGTTACTTTATATTCCCACTATTTTCCAGTTCCCAGGATTGGTAAATGTGCGGGCCCTTTTCAAATCAGTTCATTAATGAAATGGGATTGGGAAAGGTTCTGAGCTAATGGATTAGACTGGGGCTGGCTGGTTCAGGCCTTTTACTGGAGGTCACATTTCATTTGCTGCCTATGTCAAGCGACCAGCGGCGGGGGCCTCTGAGGCAATCTAATCAATGTCTGCGTGCCGTAGCCCTCGAATGAATCCATTAAACGTTATGTGGATGCATCCTGCCCAGTGAAGAAAAAAGTCTCCTGATACCGCTGATAGAAATTAGCCATGAATTAAGAGAGAGCCTGGGCTCATTCTGGATGCCAGCCAAAGCAGAGTTAATAGGACATCAGAGCCTCTTGTGTGTTCAATCCCATTTGTTGGCCCGTGGTTTACCAAAGCTCCTCCTCTGCTGCTCCACGCCTGGCGTGAGACCCCCGCACACGCACCACCAAACTTCACTCGTTAAATAAAGTTGTGGGAGGGCTGGAGACTGGGGACAGGCCGGTAATTTAGGCTGGTGTGTGTTGTTGGGGGAGGATGATTTCTGAGGGCCTGAGCTGGGGGCTTGTGATTGCAGTTGGGGTTTTGGATAAGCTTAGTCTGTGGCCAGGGATGGAGCTAAGAGGACTTTAGCGGGACACTGGGGGATGCTCGTCATGTGGGCCCTCTTCAGCACCAACTTCATCTCAGCAAGTCCACTAATCCCACAAATTGATCTTCTGTGTTTTCTGTGTTTAAAGTGGAGGAGCGCCTCTGACCAAAAAACCTCATTGGAAAAGAATGTCTAAAATGGCCAAACCTGTCAGAGGGGAAGGTTGTACTATACTGACATTTTTCAAGCATTTTTTGGACGCACGATCGTTGTTTTCTGTATGCTTGAAAACACACAGCATCATATGAGGTAATTATTGGACATTGACTTTAAAGATTAATAGCCCTTGGCATGCCTGAGTCAGAAACGAAGTAAAAGCTTAGGTTTTGTTTTGTTTGTTCTGAAAATTGAAAAATAAAATGGAGAAAATAAAAGGTTAGGTTTTGTTGTTGTGGAGCTCTGTAAATTTGACTAGAATGTTGTTCAGTACAAACTACGTCCCTCAGTGAGGTTTTCTCTGATTTCCCTCCCAAATGTTTTCCATTTGTTCACCAATTAATCAGATTTGAAAATGGTACTTTTTCAATATAACAGTTTATAATCAGTGGTGTAGACACAATCTATTGTCGGGGGAGACGATATAGGAGCTTTATAATCAGTAATCTTAGACCTGTAATGATGTGATTTATTTTGGAGCAATTTGGGTAATTTTCAGTCTAATATAAATAATTTCCAGCAGACTTGTGATGTACAGATGTTACCTGTTTTAAAGTATTTCCACCGCCTGTCGTAGTTCAGTGAGTTAATGACCTCTTAATGAAAAATTCAAATTGTACCGCTTTAGTTGAGGTCAATGGACAACACTCATGACACGGTTATAAACTAATTTGAAAGTGTAATTGCACTTAATGACATCTTAACGCTTGCTATGTCATGTTTATAACAGGTTATGTTGTCTTGGTTATGTCAAGTTGTCATAACGAAGACATCTCAAACAATGTCAACATTGCATTAACAATGTAATTTACCGAATGACACTTAATGACAACAGTCATAAACATTCATAATGCCTCTTCATGTTCATCATGACAGGTGTCATACATGGTTACAAGTGTCATGTCAGTCGTCATATATGCACCCTCAAGTAAGGTTACTGATTAATCTTGAACATCTTTGAAAAGTTATACGACTGATCTCTGGTGCCTATAATGTAACTCTGGCTCTGCAGAGAGAAACACGCCAGCAAAGAGGAGCTTTTCTCTAGAGAACCAGCTGCCTCATTTGAGCCAGTGTATGCAACCAAGGCACTGACTCACCTTGACCAAAGCAGTGATAACCTCTAAATGAACTGTTTCCACCCAAATCAAGCAGCCAACCAAACGAACACAGCGATGGGCCGCTCAGAGGCACGGCCCCAAACTGCTGAGGAACAGACGCGCATACGTGCTGAACCCACTGGAGGGCCATTACAGCTCAACCGTCCGTTTCGTCAGGGCAGATAAACAACAATTCCCAGAGTCCACCAGTCCTCCGTGGTCCTAATTTACATGAAGTTTTGGCGCATGCGAGTGCTAGAGGTCAGTGTGAGTGTGTATTCACGAACACGCGCCCCTCACGCAAACGCAAGGAGAATGATAAGCAGAATAACGTTCCCGAAAATTCCACTCTCTGTAGGGCGTTCAAAAACCAACTTTCAAAACGCTTGAACGCACAAACGCACCATTGGATGTACACATACCGCTTGCATGCTTCCCAACAACACATACACAAAATTGCATGCACACACACACACAGTTATTCTTATGCCGTTACAGACACACTATATGTAAATGAGATCTAAAATGGCTCTCATGCTTGCCCTCTTCCTCCAGTGCCAGAGTCACGCATCATTGTCAGCAGCCAGCAAAACAAGATGAAATAAAATTCTAAGCCGTCCTGGCAGTCAAGGACACCATTCCCTCACCGTAATAGCCTGTATCGCCTCGCCACTCCATGTGTAGCGTTTCTCCATTGCTCTGGGCTTTTATTCGTGGCAATAAGCTCTTTATCACTCCTCAACACAATTCATTTAAAACCAGCGTCAAGAAGCAATCAAACCTTAAGTAAGAGGATTCAAAGTCAGTGTGTTATTGTTCAGCAAAGTAGCCTAGCATTACTTCATTTCCATAATGCACCCGCGGACCAAGATGCCAAATAGGTAATAATAAAGAACAGTTACACAAGAAAATATAAACAGTTCATATTTTCTCATTTTTTAAGTCCGCAATCTAAATGCAACACTTTATCCACCCATGTTGTTTCGCCTCTCCCTCTTCCCTGCATTTGTCTCTCTCTCTCTCTCTCTCTCTCTCTCCCTCTCCAGAATGACATTATGTTTGGGTTAGTTGTCTTTCTGCCTTGGACACCTATGATTTAGCAATTCTTGACATATCCATTACACCTCACAGATTGGCTATTCTCCTTCCTCTGTGTCTTGGCAACCTATAGAGATGACATGTACCTTTCCATTTTTTCTCTCCGTCGATGCCCTCGATTCACAGGTGGTGCATTTAGAAAGAAGAAGTGGATTCTAATTTCGGGAGTCTTCGCCCTACTATTAACTACAGCTACAGGAGAGACATCAATCTATTAACTATAGCTACAGGAGAGACATCAATCTTGACAAGGTCTTTTTGAACCATGTCTAAAAACGCAATCCCATTGTGTATTTTTCACCTGCTCTCTATGCCCTGACAGGAGACGGCCATTTCTTCATGCTGTTTTCACAATTTACTCTCTGTATTACTGTTGTCACAGTTTATAACAGTGTTGGAGAAGTGGTTCATATGTCATCATGATTAATCTTTAATGCATTGATTGCCGAGGTAGAATAGTCATCATCATCAAGTTCCTCATCGCCATTACTATCTTTTATACTATACCCTTGTTTCCCAGCATGCTTTGCTTCACTATTTACCCAGTTCCCATCCCAGAAGCGCTTCTTTCCCTTTGCATTGATGTTTACTTAGCAGATTGGCCTTAAGGTACAGGATGGACAAACTGATTTATTTCAATCAGAGGTCACTATTCTTTTGATGACAATGATTTATTAACATGAGCGATGATTTGTTTACATGTGATCAATGATTATGAATAAACAGATTATGAATGTTCAATGGTTATGAAAAGTTCAAAGTCTTTGGCGATTAGACTCCATCACGACTCTGAGACGTCATGGTGATTATGAAGGGCGTAGTGAAGCCGTGAGTAGAATAGGATATCGCCCCGTGGAGTCTAGACCTGGTGGTGGTGAACTAAGAATGGCTTCTGGAGATCTCCGACCTGGAGGAGAATGGGGTGGAGGAGGGTTGCAGCAGCACTGAAATGACAGCAGACAGAGTATGAGAAGGGAACAGCTCTTAAAGGTTGCCGCTAAAGCTGTGATTGGCTGAATGGGAAGGATGTGGCCAACTGTGATTGGATTAGCGAAAGCTCCGACGCCCCCTTAATCAGGTAGATGCAGGCCACCTGAAGGAGAGGGGAATGAGCGATTGAGAAACATTAAGGTGACTCTTTTAGAACTTTCATCTTTCAGATTACATTAGTCACAATGCACCAATGCATGCACATACGTATTATACACACACGTGACACATGTTGCCGTGAAATTTGCCCTCAGCATTTTTCCCATCCTGGCTCGTCGTCCTCCACGGGCTTTGCCAGAAGCGGTGGGCAGCTGCAGTGAAGTGGCCGGGGACCAACTTCTTCCAACCACCGCTGGTCAGACGACGATCTTCTGCACGTTTTTAGTGGGGGTCCATATTGATGTTATACTGTATGGAGGAACCCCCAGGGGAGCACAGGGAGAACGTGCAAACTCCACACGGAAAGGCCCTTTCGACGAGATAGCCCACCTGGGCATCAGGCACCGAAGGCATGGGGAGAAATACCCCCAGTGCCAACAGCGTTCCAGGCCAGAATCGAACCAGGAGCTTCTTGCTGTGAGGTGAGCGCGAGTTAAGAGCGTTACCACTACGCCGCTGTGCCCCTATTCATCCCCATGCATTTGCTATTTTATTAAGTCTTGAATTTGACATTCCTGACCGTAGACATTAATTGATCCAGTGAAGGAGGAAGTTCATCAGGAAACCCCACCCCTCAACCTATGAATGGATTCTGTATGACCACATGGCCAAAAGGTCACTTATGGTCCCAGGAGTAAGTCTGGCATGCATATTGACTGTATCATAATGTCCAATACCAATAATGTGGACCAATACCTCTAGAGGTGGTGGGCCCAGTGGTTCTCAAATGTTTTCACATGAGGGACCCCTAAACTGACAAAAATTAGACCACGGACCCCCATTTGATAGGATTTTGTCCCACGGTCCCCCATATGATAATACAATTGATGCTTTTAGATGTTTTATTACAGAAAGTGTATAAAACCCATGACCAGAATACTCATTGTGTTACTTATGAATGGAATTATAGCGAAAATAAATTACCCCCCTTTTGGCTGGGGACCCCCTGGAACCCCCTCAAGGACCCCTGGGGGTCCGCGGACCCCCATTTGAGAACCACTGGCCTAAACTATTCAACACTAGATTCTGACTGTTTACACAATATAATATCTCTCTTCATGCAGCTTTCTATGTCAGAAGCCATCCATTTAAATAAACCAATAGGAAATTAATTATATCATATTGGATGACATAAGGACTCACTTTATAAACACAGCTTACTGAAACTCAGATATGCATTTTGATTGTAATCATTTTCAAACAGCCCAGTAGCTGGGCTTACTGCTGCTGTTTGTTGAACATGGTTATAAATATGAAGGTTTAATTCCATGTCCACTCTCCCCTCCCCCTGGTGCTTTCTGTTTTAATACACCAACTTCATCACCAGGGAGCTTAAAGCTAATGCCTAAAGGAGCACAGCCCAAAATTGAAAAGAATTAACTGCAATTAGCATGCTAACAAATGGCTAATAACATGGCGGCAGTTCTATTTTTATTATATTACCTGTAATCTTACTCTTGAGAGACTCATTCTCCATTATAATCGTCTTTTAATTGTATTTTAATATCAATCATTTCAATTTGTTGAAAATCCATGGGTAAAATGAATGCAGGATTAAGATTTGTGCCATTCTATCAGTATATTCTTGCAATTATTATTATTATTATTTTTTATCCCAGACCCTTTTACAAATGTAGTACAGCTCTGCTAAAGAGAGGTTAAAGCGTCATGTGACCACAGCAGGCAGGACGGCACATAAAAGACCTCACTAACTGCTCCTTCGGCCCGTAAACCCAACTAATTACCAGTAGCGTCGCCATGCTATTTCTATGGCCAAGTTGCCGGATCAGTGTGTTTCCTCAAGGCCACAGGATATAAGCCTGAGAACAATTTGCAAACCATCGCGATTCGTCACACAAAGAAACATGCTCAGTGAGATGGCCAATAGTGGGGTGGGATTTATTGGCTCTGATAGTTATTGGGCGCCGCGTCTCTCTCTCTCTCTCTCTCTCTTCTCACCTTCTGCCTGCCTGTGCTGCTGCCATCATCACCATCACTGCTGTCTTTCTCCACCAGCGGTAATGAAAATAATAATAATGACAATAATAGCATCACTTCAATCTCACTGTCAGTGATTACATTGTTCCGCGCGTTTCCGTTTCTGCTTAAATTATATTTAACTTCATCTACTCTGGTCCGCAAACAGGATTACTGCTACTTATCTGAAATGAAAGTGCATTTTTAACGCAGTTTAATAACGAGAGTGGAAAATCCAGTCCATAGCAATAAAGCTGAATCTAATTCATTTGAATGGCTGTCGACACAGAGTGTTTCTATTCTTCCCCGCGTGCCCATTCCCACTGTTAGAAACTGTAAAAGAAAGGAGGCAGGGGCCATTTGTGTATAATCTGACGCAGCCTGATGTCAGTGTACTGTAGCGCGGTTGGAAGATCACAGAAAACAGTGAAGACGCTCCATCCACACTCAGCCTTTAAGAGCCTCTTCTCAAAGAGGCACTAAAAAGTCCAACTTAAAAGCAACCGAGATCATGGAACTCTGCAACTTTTCTTAAGTGTGTTGAGTAGAGTGGAGGGTGAAGGGTGAAGGGGTGGGTCTGGTAGGAATAGAGGAGAGAGAAATGGCTGTAGGCCCCTCATGCATCTAAAGTGGTCAGCAGTTTGAACCTGTCCGTGCCTCCTGTTCCATAATGGAATAGTAACACTGGGGCCTGTTTGTTCGCCAAACACAATTAACAAGGTTTCTGCCGCACATCAATACTGCTATTTGCATAGGGTATTGATCGGGAGTCCTTATAATCACAAAATGTTAATTGCACCAATTAATTCTCAATCTGTTTGTGCCCTTGTCTGGCCGCCTTGAGCCCTGAAGGTCAGTGTGAAAATGAACTGCTCTTTGATTCTCCTCCAGGAAAAGATTTTCCCCCAAGACAACACAGTTCGCTCCTCAGAAATCAAAAGGCCCCACCATCCGTTATCATTATTATCATTCCCCGTGAGTAGCAGCTAATGGCTTTGAAATCTGCCGATCTGATTTGTCCTTTTAAACGAGGTTTTTCTTGTCTCGTTCGTTAACCAGGACCTGTCTCCTCCTCTCCGCAGAGCCGAGGCTATTTACACCCTGAAAGACACAGTATCCGCCTCATATTGACTACAAAGTCATTTTCTGAGACAATGTGTTGCCCGTTTGATTCATACCCTGTGACGCCACGTATGTGAGTCTGCTGCCCCTGGTCTTGCTGCTACACGTGTTATTACACGCTGGAACATGACCTCCTGCTCTATTGTCTGTTTGAGATGATCAGAATAATACGTCAGGGCTGTCTACTCCACCATACCTCTGTCTGTGAGAAGTAGGTAGGCCGCCTTTCCTGCTTTGTGTCCTATCACACCTCATAGTGATATTGCAGTGATAATTTTGGTGGAGGGTTTTGTGGGGTTGGTGGGGTCATAATACACCCTCATATTCTATTTTTATAGCTTTAATCAAAATAGTTAATTGGAGGAATATTTGCAGTAGCTTAAGAGAAACCCATATTGCACATATTGCTTTTTTGAACGTATTGAGTCCAAATTCTGGTTTTGCGGCTGAGTGTAATTACCGTTGTTGATTGGACCCTACATTGATTGCTTTTCCTTCTGTCATGATCAGTGTTGGGCAAGTTACTTTCAAAATGTAATATACTACATATTACTAGTTACTTTCATTTGAAAGAAATAAGTTACAGTACTTTACAATATTACTCTGTGTAGAGTAACTCGTTACTTATTACACTACTTTTGCATTACTTTTACCAAAACAACAGCAGCAGCAAATGACATCGCTGCCCTGGAACCATCCTGAAAAATAATTTCAACCACCTTGAAGTCAGTGTAAACCGTCCACAATTCTAAATGTTATTCTTTGTTATTGTCATTAGTGATTATTTGCATAAAAACACACAGTTTGATTAGGAAATGATTGTATCTTTTTTAAATATGTGCTTTGATTTTAAATATTTTTTAACTCAATTTGTAACTTGAGTTACTTGACAAAGTAACTGGTAATAATATTACTGAAATCCTATAAGTAATAAGTTATATTACTGAGTTACTGCTAAAAGTAATATATTACATGTAATATGTTACTTTTGTAATGAGTTACCCCAACACTGATCATGATGTGGTCAACAACACGTGCACGGGCACAATTGGAGGTTATTCTTTCGCCGCTATCTGTACATGTCGGTGCAGAAGCAGCCCACTCCCACTCCCCGTCATCCATGCCTGAGCACAGCCAAAATGACAAATGAGCCGCCCTGTGTAAAAGATGAATTTCAAATCCACTACACCTGTGCCACCCCAGCAAATGAAAGGACTGATTGCCTCCAATTGCATATTTAAAATACTTAATTCCTCCATTAAAAAACCTATTTACATGAATTAGGGACAATTAGCATTTTCACACCCACTTCAACTTTGTTCGCCCCCAACCATTAGCATTTGAAAGTGTCGGCTGCCAGAGACAAGAAAAGCCCCCCACCTTCCCCCATCTGACCCCCATGATGGCTGCATGGATGGACTGTTTCTTTTTAATGTGTGCTACCTCACTGGAGGAAGGGGCTGGCCCTGGGTCGAAGTCACCTTATTATGGATAATCAACAAAAGCCATTGAATGAAAGACAACAGAGTGAAGGGCAAGGAGATGTCCAATGGACAAAGGCAAGGTTCAGCTCCTCATTTGCACCAACCTTTGACTGAGGGACATGTGGTAAAGCTCTTGGCTCTTGGCTCAGTCTGTATGTGTGTGGCAAAAACCCTTCACATGGTTCAAATTTGACATTTTCATTTTTGATATTTCCATAAATTAGAAACTCTCATAGACGGTTTTACAATAACAACAATAACAACGGTCACAACCCACCTGAATATCCGGTTTACTTCCTGTATACATAGCTGAGCGCAGGCTGATATTCGGCTCATATTAAATGCTAATGTTAGGCCGTGTCTCCGACAGACACAGTAACAACGTAGCCTATTTCGGTCTTTATGTCTTGTAGTTAGTAGTTGTTGTTGTTGTTGATAGTTGCCATAACAACCAGCTGCTATATATAACTATTTGAATGACTGAGATGAGATAGCTCTCTCAGATAAAAAGTTATGAGTATTTTAATCATTATTTGTCTAAAAGTAAAATATGAGAAAAATGGCTTTCAACATTCCACAGCATTCTATTTCCTACGGTGCCATTCCGCCAAAACCATCAAAATAAATACTTTCCCCTTTGTTCTTATTATTCACCGTGATGTACTGCGGAGATTAAAGTAACCAAATTACTCAAAATCATCTCAAAATACCTGCAAAACTCATCTTCAACCTACTTTGGCTCAGGGTTCTCCCAGACCCACCACACTATTCCAACAACTGAACAATCAAGGGACATGGGGGGAAAAATCTGTGGCTGCTAAACTGGTAGTTAGGTGGAAATAATGGAGGAAAGAACAGATAAAATGGAGAAGATGAGTATCATCGGGATATGCACCTGTCAGGTCTCTGAAGTTATTGGTTTAACCTTCTGGCTCTGCTCAGTACAAACAGGGGGGAAATAGGCCTCAATGAGGGCACAGCCTGGAGTCTTTTCATTGGTCACCAATTAGCGTGTGAGTCATAGGATGAGGCGTTTGATGGAGGATGGCTTGTAATGAAGATGACAGAGGCTGTCTCACTCTCGGGGGACTTTGTTAGAGGAAGAGGGCTCACATCATCCAAGTCATGTGTAATGCTCTTTATTGCCCCATGCAGTCACAGGCAAGAGAGGGAGCTTGTTTTCATGATTATATTCACCCTCGCAAATATATTAAAATCTCTTTGAATAGCACAGACCTGTGTGTGTGTGTGTGTGTGTGTGTATGAACATTTCTGATACACAGGATCTGATGTAGGCTAACTAACTAACTATCCCTCGACTTGTTTACAGGAAGCTGTACTTAGAAACCAGCACAGTACTAGACTCAGCTCTCAGTCTTAATCCGTTTCGCCGCTCACCAAACGTCTGTAAACCGAGACTAGCACAGTACAGCAGGGACGACATTTTTGTAGGCTTACCCAGAAGTCCCTGCGCTGCTGGTTCGTACGGGGAAAAGGGAATTTCGGGTAAAATTTGCATGACATAAGTAGCCTGGCAAACCGTCCGGTCACGTGAACTCACATTGTGTTTCGTTCTACGACAGCGTCTGGCAGGCCTCTGCCCCGGGGTGGGCACTTTCAAAAATGACAAAGTGCACTAGCCAATCAGGGACCTGCCTCGTTGTTGACTTTGTAACCGGCCAATCAGGAAAGCCGCTGGCAAAACAGTAGTGGCTGCCTCTGTGGCTCTCCGGCTGGAGCAGTACCATCAACGTTTGTCAAGTTTAAACAGCCATAAGTGCAGTTACTGCAGAAATAAACTCAACAACAACAATTAAACAAGAATGCAACAGCTGAGTTTCTCGGTGGAAAAGACGTTTTTGCCGTTCTTCCGAGTGGATTTGACTGGATCCGACGCTGATTGGCTGAAGGACTGGCTACTTCCTGAATGCACAGCGCTGAGTCCAGACGGATCCACGAAACGAAACACAATGTGAGTTCACTGATCCGGATGATTTTAACCAGGCTATGAAATAAGGTCTGTGGGTAACAAAGTTTATGAAACAGCAAAGTTTGTGTTTAGCAAGATAATCTTCACAAATGAGGACCACTTTCATGACTTTTGAAGCGCAAATGTGTTTTTTTTAATGCAATTTTCATAAAACCAGTTACCAGTTACCGCCAGTTGCCAAACTGTGCCTAGGTCATAGGTTACACCAGCTAATCCTAAATGCCTCCATATTCCAGAGTTCTATCAAATGTATTCATCCTGTCTACCCTTTCCCAGGCCAGCCATTGTTCCTTTTTTGGCCCCGGTGCGGGGATGCACCAGGGGCCCTATGTTAGCCCTATGTCGCCGGACACATTACGCACGACTCTATGCACGACAATGCTCAATGCTCCATACATGGTCACGGCTCAGTGGCGGCCGGCCACTAGAGGGCGCCGCCGCCCCACCTGCCGCTGTTCACTCTCAAAACAAAGGGATTCGGGAGGGGGCTGTGGGTGCTCGTATCTAGCGACCAGGTGGAGGTGGGGTCAGGTAGAGCGACGGCAATGCATTCTTGATGGACTCGATATTTGCATGCACGAACGTGCACCAACATACTAACGTTAGTAAAAGCACAGATGGCAGACCCAATGAAAGACGGACCCGAGGAGGATCATTTTGTATTGCCCCTGGATGCTCAAATGAGCACTATTGTCTAAAAGACAGTGGTAAAGTAATTTGTTGTTCTTCATGAAGAAGGTGCCCCGCAGCTGCTCTCGTCTCAGCCCCCCTCTGCAGTTGATCTGAAAATAGGTGAGTAAACTCTCTGCCACATTTCAAAAATGTTTATCCTCCCCCGTTTATAATTGTCTTGACCATCAAAATTGCACTTGTGAAATTAATGAATATGCCTACAACACAGCACAGCCAATCCCACACTAGCTGTTGTAAACAGTAGCATCCATGGTGGTACGCTAGCTACATAGCAATCCTACGCTAATATATTTGCCACGGAAGGTCAAATCGCGATGCCTCTAAAGGGCTATATGTATTTTTTGCCCCCGAATCTAATGCTGCCACCCACGAGTCTCTACGGCTTACGGTTACGGAGATACAAGCCGTTCGTCGGCTAGCAGCTAGCTTTAGCGATTCTGCATTGATTCACAAATGTCAAAAGTCTATTATTACATTATCTACATTTTCTGGGAAACGGATGGTCAAGTGCAGTTTTGATGGTCCTCCATCTGTGCTTTTAGTTAACGTTAGTATGTCTGTGCTCCATTTTTACCGGTGAGTAAACAACAAGCAGCGCTGCAGCCTGGCTGCATACACAAGAGCTAGAATGCGTGTGACATCACCATCTAGCTTTCAACAACATGGCGGCGCTCAGTGGCGAAACAGGGCAAAAACAGGGAAATACATTTTAGTTTTGCAGCCAATGTAGGTGTAATTCACATTTGATTGCAGGGTTCTGTCTTACCCAAGGTACAAAGCAAACAAACCACACTTGCATTGTTCAAACCAATGCTTCATCTCCACTTTAAATCCATACATGTAGCTTTTAAACTGGTTAGGAAATCATGTTGCCTCTATGCAAAAGTTAATTTCCAACACGGACAGGCTAAAGCTGTGGATTGGCAAGGACCTCATGGGTATACATGGGTGACGATACCATGCACTGACGCTATGCCAGGTTTCGACCTGGCCTTGTTGCATGAGAAACCACTTTGGCATTTATTGCTGCTCGCCACTGCCCTGCATGGAGATATAGGGAACTGCATCACAAATTGATTATTTTAGGGTGTTGCTTTGTTCCATGCATGTTGCAAGACCAAGGCTTTCTCAACCCTGTTGGACTTGCTACAACATCCCTATGTCTAAGTGCCAATTGTGCTTGCTGATCTGCCTCTGTAGGGGTCCATTTCTGTCCAGTTCCTATATATATTTTATAGACTCCATGCTTTTGCCCATGACTATACTTATTGTACATTCAGCTCAAGGATTCAAAGGAAAAGACAATCATTTGACACAGATGATATGCAATATGAAAACATATTCTGTCATTATTTGGGTTATTCTGGCTGGTGCCATTAAACCACCACCATCAGATGAAGCAGAGAGGTCAGTGTTGCTCCTCTGACGCCCCCCAGCAATCCTGCCAATATTTCAGCGTACACCAAAGGACAATCAAATGCCATTGTCTCGATGGATTTCATAGCTATATTGTGTTCCCCTCTCCTGACAATCTCCTTCCAATATGTTTCAGTGCGACATGGAGCATCCATAGTTTCCAATATTACCATTTCAAAGTATTTCTTCTTCTTCTATATATAGAGGTTTAGGGGCGGTTACAATGGTTAGGGGGGGGGTTTGAATCTTGCATGACTGTTGTGTAACTAGAAATATACGCATCTAAACTGACTAAATAAGCTGCCTGAATCAGTGCAAAACTAAAATGCAAATGCATGCATACTAACACAACAAACACAATGCAGCCTGTTGTGAGCGCGCTTATTGTATATATTGCAAGGACAAGTTCTATTATCATAATTGTGCTATTGATTAAACATAACTCACTTTGTCTGATTATGATTACAATTTAATATATGACTTTCCCCACGCAATGAATTCATTCTCCTGGTGTCAGTCTTGTTGACTTGTATGATCTATGATTCATCAATACCATTGATTCTCCCAAAGTTCATCCATCCATATGTGACTGGCACATCAGTGTTTTACATAAAAAGATTGAGGAGAGGCAATCTGCATGTCAGCAAAATGTCACCATAATTGAGCTTGGCTGCTGTTATTGTCCCTTAACGAAGTTCTGACTGTTTTATAAACAGGGCTGGGACAAGAGGCATCAGTCACCAGGGAGACTGTTAACATTACCAAGGACAAGAGAGCATCGCACACTGAACACATGTGCCGCACTCGCTCTCTTATGGAATGTCAATGCACTTTGATAGCATGCGGTGTTGCTCACAGTGTGCATCGACTGGCCAACCTCCTTATCTATTTTTTCCAGTTCTTTCTTTCTTTGTTTCTTTGTTTCTTTCATCTATCTATCTATCTATCTATCTATCTATCTATCTATCTATCTATCTCATAAACGTCAAACTCAATTTCATCCCGGGCCACATCAGCATTATGTTGCCTTCAAAGGGCCAGTTGTAAATGTAACACGATCTAGCCTACGTGTTCTCATATTTAATAATCGTCTCTGATTCGATTATTATTGTTTTTAGTAATAACGTAATACTTAATAACTAGCTCTGAATTATAGGGAAAACAATGGCAAATAGAGACAACTAGTAGCCTACAACTGTTCAAGTTAACAATAGATATTTCTAGCCATATTGCGAAGAATTGTGTTGTGCAAATTGTATTCTTTGCTAGCTCTCGGGGGCCACATAAATTGAGGTGCCGGGCCAGATTTGGCTCCCGGGCCTTGAGTTTGACACATATGTGATCTACAGTATGTATCTATCTGTTCATCTGTCCATGTGTTTCCATGAAGAATGTCTCAGAAACTCTGCAATGATGGCAGGAGTTGTTTTTTACAGTTTACAAAACAAAAGGAGAACATGAAGTACTGCGATACCACACAAGAATGACAGCACCTTGAGGCTAATTGGAAAGACTTGTCAATGATTATGGACACACTGACGCACTCTGTGTGTGTGTGTGTGTGTGTGTGTGTGTGTGTGTGTGTGTGTGCACGTGCACGTGCGTTTATGTGTTGCCTTGTGTGGGGGCACGGCTATTCAGTCCACTCACCTGTGTATCTCTGGCAATTGCTCGGCTAGTGGACACTGCTGCGGTGACAGTGGGCTGCCCTCGGAGGTCTCTGGATATCCAGTGTAAATCCAGCCCAGCGGAGCTGTGAAAAAAAGCTAATAATATGTTATTGCAGTCCAGGTCCCCCCTGTCGCCTCTCCATCACAGCACCACTGTCACCTCACACATGGACCACAGTGTGATAATGGACAATAATGCGCAGAAGCTGAGAGTGAGAAGTCCAATCTGCCTCCTGAGTGGTGAGAGGTTCCGGGGAAGAGCACAGCCCGTATGGCCCGGCTTCAAGGCCGTGCATCATCCCACTGTGAACCACTGGGCTTGACTTCCTGTAGGGTGTGTGGGTGACTTCCTGTAAGGTGTGGCTGCAAACATCTGATTATTTAGCCTGGTAAACCAGCCGGTCACGTGAACTCACATTTCATTTTGTTCTGCGGGACCGTCTGGCCTCCATCCCTGGGAGGGCTTTAAGCAGAAACTGCAAATTGGAAGAGCCAATCAGCGACTGCGTTCAGTGCTCTATGATCGACAGCGCAAGTTGGCCAATCAGGAACGCCACTATAGCACTGCACTAACAAAACTATAATAGTTTAAACAGCCATAAAGTGCAGTTATTGCAGAAATAGACTCAATAACAACAATGAAACAAGTACAGGAGTATCGCCGCAACCGTAGTTTCTCGGCGGAAAATATGTTTTTGCCATTCTGTCGAGTGGATTTGGGTTTGACTGGATCCAACACTGATTGGCTGAAGGAGTTGTCTGTCAAGGCAAGTACACCCGCCCAACCTCTGCCAACTGCCAACACTGGGTGAGAGCTTCAGGCCAGATGGGAACGAAGAACGAAATGAAATGTGAGTTCAGGTGACCGGCTGGTTTACCAGGCTAAATCAGCTCCACTGAGCAGTGAGGATGTTAATCTGTAGACATATAAATGCACTTGCTAGCCTACACTACAGCAATGTTTTTGTTGGACAAGTGAACTGGCAACATAAAAGTCCATTGCCTAATTGTGTCATCATGATGTATTTATTCATATTTAATGTTGAGGCATTTTCTCCTCCAAAAATGTAGTCATTAGTGGGAGCGTTACAAAGAAATAAATGTGTAGATTTGTTGTGAGAGAATGTTATCTGTTGTGACTTCAGGCGTGTTTACAATTAGCTCCTGTACACACTCTGATGCACGACTGTTTTGCTGCCTTTGTTTAGAACAAAGTTTTAGAAAACAACCCCCATAACATAATAACTCTATTTTCAAACCTAAACATAATAAATATGCCTCCTTTGATGATCAACGGAAATGTTTTTGGTTTCATTTCGCCGTGGTTTCCAGCGGTAAGTTTCCCTCTAGACAAGTTTGCAAACACAACAAAAATACAAACGAAGCAGCAGCAAAACAATACATCGTGGAAACAAAAGAGGCACCACAGTCCGCCAGGCGGAGGCCTCTAGTGGCAGCTGAATGCAACATCCTCTGAGTTGAGGCAGAGGCCAGATCTACTACACTCCTACACATACTTGTCTATATTTGAAACCATTAATTAATGGTTTAGGGATGAGAGTTCAGTTTAACAGCTGGGGATCATTATTTGAGATGCATGATGTGTAACGGTAGCCAGTGGTCGTGCTGTGATGCATTAAAGCCCCCCTCCAGTCAATTTTTCCTATCTGTATAACCTTTGATGTTCTATGAAAACATACATGTGCACGCGCTGTTTCAACGCACGTTATCATTTGCGCCAAAGAACTTAAATTGATAAGAACCGAATCTAATACCTCGTCCCACGCATTATTCCAATGCAGCATAATGACTACAGCGCTGCTCTCTGTGTGTCTGTTCTCTCTTTGTTCAACTGTTTGCATCCAGAGCAGAAATACCGGAAACATTAGCCGCCATCTGCACCATGACAGTCTGCCCGCATCTCCATAAAACGTTTAGAAGCCACAATATTCTATCAACAACTAGCCAACAGATATCAAAGCTGGTGGGCTTTATGGATTGTAATATCATATTGGTCATTCAGTGGGGTTTTGCACTCACGTAACTAACGTAGCTCGCAGCTAACGCCAGAGGCTAACGGCAGCTATATACTGTAATGTATTATCTGAATATCATACATCAGTCGTCAGACCACTACAATGTCTGACATGACTTGATGATGTCTGACATGACATTGTCGCACATCACATCTTATTTTTAGGACTTTGAGCCTAAAATAGGGTTATTTGTTAACAGAATACACTGGCGTACAGTGTGGCTAATCAACACCAGGGCAGGACCCAGCAACACATGAAATATCATAAAAATGACAAAATACACTGGAGGGGGCCTTTAAGAGATGCTCTAGCAACAACTGCTAGAGCCCATATAGTTTTAGCCTCCTTGTTAGAGTGTCTGCCCTCCCATGCCAAAGGTTCCCGGTTTGATCCCCAGCTGCGGGGGGACTACACAACGCAGGTTACAGATGGACCTGACATCTTTTAATTACTGCAACTTTAACATAAGCTTCCTGATTAACATAAGCAAATTGTTTCCAGCTGTTGACGCATAAGCATTGTAGTACTTTTTAAATCCGTCAAGTTATCGCAAATATTAGAGGGTAAATTGCTTTTCTGCGTTCTGACTGTAATTATCGTAGTGCCGTGGGGGCGGTGGGGGAAGGGGGCATTTTATTTTCTGTAGATGATTGAATTTCTCCCCCTCTTCTGTGCCAAGATGTATTTTGGTGCGTGACCACATCGGCTTTGTGGTCGTCCAAGCCTCACGGGACCAATTCCCATTATTTACTTGACTGTGACCCCGTATCATACGGTCACATGACCTCCTCAAGTCTCTCATTCTCCACAAGCCTACTTTTTAAATCGCCCGTCTAATGGCAACGTGCGCTTTTTTTTTACTGAACCGTAATGAATGCGCCAATTACGCTGAAGGTGATGGAGGCGATTTTCCTATGATAGAAGAGGTGATTGCATCTCCCACACTCCATTTCACTATCTCTGTCCGCTCTTCAGGCATTCCCACAGACCTATGGTCAGCGCCAGCCATTGGGAGGAAACTACACGTCCACTTGTGGTTAATGCAACCCACTCAGTGTGCGCCCGCCAAGCCGTGCAGCACTGAGGTGACTACAGAATTAAGTGCTTGAAATAAATGAATTCATACTGGCAGAAATGCGTCAAATGACCTTTCCGCTGCTCATTACACTCTATGGTGCACGTTACGCCGGGGAAATGCTCCTGTTGTCGACGCGCCTTTGTTTCGCCCGATCCCTCCCTGCCTCGTCAAAGGGGAACGGTAATTAATTGAAATCATTTCCATCCGTAAGGTGTAGATCCCTCCTCAACGTGTGTCAGTGGGTCGATAGGTATTTTGGAGTGCATGGTGGAGTCAGGTGATAAGAACTCAGTCATACTGCGCTAAATGACTGCAAAAAGCTCCATCAAACCAATTGAAGGGCAGAGGAGTTGGAGGGCAGCAAGTAGCATAGCAGCCATTGTCCCTAGCGGATGATATTCTGACAGCAGTGACGACGGTCGGTCACTATCCACACAAATTGAAATGTTTTGGATCATTCAAGGCCGGGCACATTTTTCATTTTCGAGCTTTTTCTCCCAATGATTAAAAGGTTGTTTGTGAGAATTGAACACAGTCTCCTTGGCGGTGGTATCCTCCTCCTGGTTGAGTGAATGGGGCATTTCACCCACCGGCTCTGTGCAGGAGTGAGGAGGAGAGCTTATCCTAATGCAGAGGCTGCCTGCCTGTCTGCCAAGGAAAGATGCGACTTTAAGAGGCCCATACGTGCTGTTGATTAGTTTTACTGAGCGGGTATGCAGAGACCAATAAATTAAATATGAATAAATTAAAAATGTACTCTAGCAGAAAATTGCTTGGAAAACAACCACCTCCCCATTAAAATATGTATAGTAATGCCTTTTATGTGAAGTAACTTGGGATTAGATATCACTGTAAATTAACACGCCATCCAACCGTAGTCAAGAACTTTTCACTTTTAACAAGGACTTATAAAAAAGGTATTTACTCTAGTGTGTTCAGTAATTAATTTGATATTCAAATGAGCTAACAGTATGCATTATAATTGCAAATATCCCAAATAAGTGTAGTTTTAAAAAGGGGTAGTGTCAACAAAGATTGATGAGGCTTGCTTTGAAATTGCCATCTGTTTCAAATGTTTACTTGAGGCGGGGTTCCCCCCCTTTCTTCTTCTGTGGTAATTGTGGCTTCCTCCCCCGGTTTTTCCCCACACACACATACACACACACCGGTTTTCGGTTGCATTGTTGATGCGGAAGGAAAGCAAGCATACATGAACGCGCGCGCGCGCATACACACACACACACACACACACACACGCGCACACGCGCGTGCACACACACACAAGGCAAGGCAAGGCAAACATTGAAGGGGATCAGGAACATCAGCATGTGAGATGAGCTCCCACAGATAACGTCTCCACAACGTCTCCATGACATTGTAGCTGTGTTACCTCATTACCACAATGTCACAGCAGCAGAGAGAGGATGTTGTGTTTGGGGAGTGGATGGAGATGGGAGGGGGGGCTCAGCTGCAGGTATCAGGCCTCTGCAGATGAGCTGATTAATTAAAGGGAGCTCTATTAAGGTTATTGAGATGCAAGCTGGATGGAGCAGAGGGAGGGCCTCTTTTGACATTAGCCGGCACGCACCCGCTTCACACCACCCCGTGATTCTCGCCACAAGTGCCATCTCTGCGCCCCACCTTGTGCCATCTCTGCGCCCCAACCTTACGGGAGTGACACTCTCCCCGGGCTCCAAAAAGGGGGCTGCGGAGAGTTTTAATCCCTGCAACCCCGCCAACCCACCCATCCTTACTTCCATCTGGCAGTGGGGGTGGGGGGTAGTGGAGGGGGGCGGGCACATCGCCGGTTCCATCCCGGCGAATTTTCTAATTTCCTTTGCCTCCATGCTTTGTCCCAAACCCACGCCCCTAACCTACCCAGCATACAGCCCAGCTTGTTCCGGCCTCCCTCCCTTCTTGCCTCCTCTCTCTGTACTCTGGGCCAAAGCAGTCCATCGCCAGAATACAATGTTGCCATAGTATGTTTTTGCAATCCACGGATATGTAGATCATATGTACTGTATTTATATATTATGTACTGTATGTTATCGTTATGTATGTATAGATATTAGGGGTGTCACGATACACTCAGTTCACGATACGATACGTATCACGATACTGGGTTCACGATAACGATACGATACGATACGATTTTAACAATATTTTTTTAAACTTGAATAATGACAATATATGACTGGAAAAGTAGTATTTTATTTGAAATGCACAAATACAAAACATGCTGTTGTGGGAAATTGTTATTACAATAACAACTAGAAAAAACATGAGATTGGAGATAAGGCTTATCTTGAAATAGAATGAGTTACACCGTCACTTAGATTTACTTTGAACTAAAAGGTTTCTCAGCAGTATAAATTCTCATTATGCATCTTCAGTTTTTCTTCAAACTCAAACAACAAGACTTTTCTTAGTCTATTTTTTATGCATCTTCAGTTTTTCCTGTCAAGTAAACAGTTTTGCCAGAAACTCAATTGAATGGTTTCTCTCCTGTATAACTTCTCATGTGTCTCTTCAGAGACTTGTTCAACTGAACTACTTTCCACACATTGAACTTCAACAAACAAAGACGTTTCTTTGTCTATTTTTGGAATTTTTTTTTTTTTTTTTTTTTTTTTTTTTTTCACGATATGAGATTTCATCTCAACGATACATATCGTGACGTTTTACTATCGCGAAATTTCGTGGGACGATATATTGTGACACCCCTAAAAGATATGTAGAATATGAACATTTCTGAATGAAAATATTTCGCCTTTCACGTTTTTAGATACATTACGTCATGCTCGAGTCCTAGGGTGGAGACTCTGGAGATGATGCGCCACTTATTGACATTACTGATGACATCACAATTGCTCAAGTGACATCACTGATGACATGGCATCATCACTGATGACATCACAATGACAACAGAAGCCGCCGCCACAGACAGCCACCGCCACCCACTTAGCCAATTTTAACTAAGATGAATGAATGTTATAGAGAGTATGTGATAATGACAGTCTGAGGTTTAAGTAGGCCCTGGGGTGGGATTGACAGACCTGTGGCGCTGCTGGCTTTCCCGCCATGAGAGAGCTGGATCGAATCCCGACCCCAACCAAGCTGCTTTTGTTGCCTAAACCTAACTGTTGTTTTACTTGCCTAAACCCAACCAAGATGTTTTACTTGCCTAAACTTAAAGGAGAATTTCGGTTTTTTACACCACGGTCCTCATTTCCAGGTTAAAATATGATGTTTTACTCACCGAAATAGTTTGGCTTCATTCGGATGCCCACGGAAGATTTTGAGCTCCGAGTAGTCTCCTCAAACAGGCTATAACGAGAGCCTGCGGCCAGCGTGGGGCATGATGGACGGGAGTGCACGCGCTCTCTAAATGACACTTTTTCTGTCAGATCACGGTTCATTATGGTTGTAAATATAATTATTTAGCTAATAGCTAGAAGCTAAGCTAACAACAACACAGCAGTCAGCGTTGATCTGCCCCGGATGGGGTTACAGTGCCCATCTTCCCCCTTCTGTGGTTTCTCTGAAGAAGGTTTCACAGAGGGGGAAGATGGGCACTGTAACCCCATCCGGGGCAGATCAACGCTGACTGCTGTGTTGTTGTTAGCTTAGCTTCTAGCTATTAGCTAAATAATTATATTTACAACCATAATGAACCGTGATCTGACAGAAAAAGTGTCATTTAGAGAGCGCGTGCACTCCCGTCCATCATGCCCCACGCTGGCCGCAGGCTCACGTTATAGCCTGTTTGAGGAGACTACTCGGAGCTCAAAACTATTTCGGTGAGTAAAACATCATATTTTAACCTGGAAATGAGGACCGTGGTGTAAAAAACTGAAATTCTCCTTTAAAGGAGAATTCAGTTTTTTACAACCTGGACCTCATTTCCAGCTTTCAATATGTTTTTAAGTCACCCTGATAAGTCGGTTTGATTCCCATGAACTGAAACAATAATATGTTTTGAACTGCGACCTGAAAACGGAGAAAATGGGGCATGTGAAATGCTTGTATTTACGTCCTGTAAATAGCTTATTTCCTGACACGCAGCGGCTCATATCCTTATTAGAGACATAGACAATGAGAAAATGTATGATGTATTTACCAGTGTTGGGGAGTAGTGAACTACAGGTACATGTAGTTGAACGTAGTTGAACTACATTTTGCTTGATGGTAGTTCAACTACATTTATTTGCGTAGTGAGTCAAGTAGTTAAACTACGTTTTGGTCATTTGTGTAGTTTAACTACTCAAACTACAAACTACAATTTTGGGCAATAAAATTAAAGGTACAGGCACGGCTCCAGGATTTTTTCTAAGGGGGGGGGGGCTCGGTAACCTTGCTTGCAAGATGGATAACCTCGCGAGATCAAAAGAGAATTCTCTCGACGTAATCCATCTTGTCATGCACAGGCAGTTAGGATGATTGGCCGAACCATGCCGGCTCGACGAATCAGCGGCGGGCTTAGGCTCGTCTGGGCAAGTACTGGGTACATGGTCTTTATAGTTCTTTTCACTCGTCAACATGGCTGCCGCCGCGGAAGTGACAGGCAGTCTGAATGAAATTGAATGTAACGTTCCCAATTCTATGTATTCAATTCTAAAAAACGACCCTCAACATTTGGGAAGGCTAAGCCACACAACTATCGTTATAATCGAACGTCATGCTTCGAAGGCGACTACGACGATGAGGACGGTGAGGACTCAATCAATGATAGACTACCACGGAGATCAGGCACAGGCACCTTCCTCCGGTCGCAAACGTGACGTCAGAGGCATGGCAATCTGATTGGTTGAAGTTAACACGCACCAGCGGTGATAGACAGATGGGTCATCCAGTCACCTGCCAAGTAGCTTGGAAAAAGTGCCCGCCTCCGTCAGCGGGTCGGGTTACTGCATTCCAAGATCGACTGGTTTAGTGAAACGTAATGTGAAGCTAAACGTCCATCTGGCAGCGTCAGGTTAGGGGCTCGGGGGAGGCTCGATTTTCATGACTTCAAAGTTACTTTATATTGATCGGCAGAGGGTGGAGCAGCAACCAGGATAAATAAATTAAATTAGCACTAATGGGGGATAAAAATGGTATAAAAAAATCTGGTATTTTTTTTTTTTTTGATAATTGATCAAAAAGATGTGTATACAACTGTCCAAAAGTACTTGGACAGAAACTAGTATTTGGGTGGAATATACCAGGTAATAATTAAGTAATGATTCAGTACTCAAACTACTGAGTATGATGCACCACTTTACAATAGGGTACACAAAAAGAGTAACTAATGGACAAGTAATAATTAAGTAATGAGTAACTAACAATTAACTACTATACTCACTGACTGACCATTGACTAACCATTAACTAATGAGTAATTACTCTACTAAGGAACTAAGAACTAATCATGAACTAATGATTAACTACTATACTCACAATGTGACCTTAACTAATATATTCAGAACTGACATTTATTCATTATTAATGAATGATTAATTAACTAATTAATTAACTACTCTACTCATGGAACTGACCCGACTAATCAGTAACTAATGATTAACTACTATATTCACAAGCTGACATTTAGTAATCATTAAAGGAGAATTTCGTTTTTTTTTAACCTGGACCCATCTCCTGGCAATAATTATGATTTGGCCACTCACCCAGCGATGTCCGCGGCGTTTCTGGCCGTCCTAACGTTGTTTTGAGGTCAATAGCGTCCAAGTCAGTTGTAAAATGGAGCTGATTTGGGGCCAACTGTGAGCCTGTCTTTCCTGCATCTAAATAGCTATTTGTATTCCCGTTTTCGCCACATATCATAATAATGTGATCCCTCAACATCCACCAGAGTGATATTTCGCCCCAGGCCATTTCCTGGACTCTCACAGGGATCAAATTACCTCAAACGTGATCTCGGTCACCAAGTCTCGTGAAGTCCCGCGATACTTTCCTGCCGGCTGGCCCATGGGCTGGCCAACTACAGGTACACGCTTTGCGGTGGTGGTTTTAGCGTAACCTATGTGGGGTTTGGCGTAACCTATGTGGGATTCGAAATAACGAAGGTTATGCCAAACCCCACATAGGTTACGCTAAAACCACCACCGCAAAGCGTCCTACCTGTAGTTGGCCAGTCGGCAGGAAAGTATCGCGGGACTTCGCGATACTTGGTGACCGAGATCACGTTTGAGGTCATTTGATCCCTGTGAGAGTCCAGGAAATGGCCTGGGGCGAAATATCACTCTGTTGGATGTTGAGGGATCACATTATTACGATATGTGGCGAAAACGGGAATAAAAATAGCTATTTAGATGCAGGAAAGACAGGCTCACACTTGGCCCCAAATCAGCTCCATTTTACAACTGACTTGGACGCTATTGATCTCAAAACAACGCTAGGACGGCCAGAAACGCCGCGGACATCGCTGGGTGAGTGGCCAAATCATAATTATTGCCAGGAGATGGGTCCAGGTTCAAAAGAACCGAAATTCTCCTTTAAGTAATGATTAACTACTCTACTCAGGAACTTAGATACTATCATTAACTAATGACTACCTACTCATTAACTATGACTAGTGATTGACTAATGACAAATTATTCATTAACTACTCATTAACTATTAGTTAATGATTCGACATTTTATCCTGGCGGTTGTGTTGGCCAAAGTTGGGGAGTAAAACTGGAGGACAAGACTTTATCTGCCTCACAACCTACTGTCACTACGTATGAAGACATCACATCATCCATTTTGCCTTCATGTTTTTCAGCTCTTTAAATTTCTTCCACCCTGAGGCATGTACAAGCACTGCTATGATTTGCTGTAGGTCACATTCCACTAGCACAATTCAATTTGGGGATTTTTTTTCTTTTCCTATAATTAATTAAAAGTCTGGCACAAGAAAATGAGGACCATATGTTGAAATCCCATCTCCTCTTCTGACAACACATTAGCCATACAGGAGGTTGTCTAAACAGACTCTATGCAAATCCAGTGCACTGGTCTAAAGGGAGAAGAGGTTTTACAAACGGAACGAATCATTGTCTATTTTTTGTTTGTTTGTTTCCTAATTCTTCTAGTTTTCTACCCAAGAAACCACATTTGTATTCTCAGACAGCAGCTGAAATGTTGCATTTCTTAACCATTTGTTTTCGGACTGAATCATCAAGACCCATGCAGTGTATTTTAATCAATGACACATTACATGTACCTCACAATTTTTATGAGCAATGACTCCATCAATCACACCCACTTCCAAACACCTCCATACACAGAACCAGATAGCAGGCTTTGGGGACAGCGTTCTGTCAAATCAACTCCTGGAAATGAACTCGGCAACCCACTAACAGCTCCATCTGCTGTTTATACTAGTCTGAATAAATAAAAGTCATTCTCTATCAGATTTTAGTCAAACTTTTGTACACCTTGAATCAAAGTTATATTGCAGTTCCATTGATTCGAAACTATTTTTGATTACATTTGTGTATTCTTATCAACTGTTTGTTTCATACAAATTGAATCTAACCAAAGGCAGTGAAACGGTGTTTTGTGTACAGCAGTGGTTCTCAACTGTTCTAGCCTCACGACCCACATTTTCCCTTAGTCATTAAAGGACGGCTTTACCGTGGGGAATATGAATATATATCAATCTCACGCCCCTAAGGTTTTAGAATCCGTTGAAATTATTTGAAATTGGAGCTTCACTGCCTGACCTATCAGGCATCTCTCACATTTTTAGGGAAGCCGGGTGACGCGTTACGCGTCACCCGGCTTCCCTCCCCGCTTGCGGAACTCGAGGGCCTATGAACTACAAGTCTTGTGAGCCATGGTCCCGCCTCTAGAGGTCCTCCACGCCCCTTCAGAGCTCTCGACGAAAAGCAAAAGGCAGCCATCTTGTTCACCCGCCTAGCCTGCTGTAGCTAATATTAGCTTCCCATAGTTCCTTGCAAAGAGACGATTTTCTCGGGAACGGAAGCACCAAAAGACACGGGACTGGCGGCATTGGAAAGCTCGTCAAATTTTACATCTAGTAGTAGGTGAGTTCAAGTAACGAAATCAACGCTGAGCAATGTACCCATTTTTACAGAAAATAGTTACAACATCAGATGCGCGTAACTCCTACGAAAATGCCTTAAAATGCATGAGAATTTTTTTATGAAGACATCTCCCGACATATATACTACCGTTTACATTTGGTGCAATTTGGTGCAATTTTATTTTCGATTTATTTCTTCTTCTTTGTATCTTTTATTGTCGAAGCCTTCTTCTTCTTCTTCTTTGAGTTTTATGGCGGTTGGCAAACATATATGTGCATTACCGCCACCTACTGGAGTTTGATATCAGCCAAATGCCTGAGGGGTGGGCATGAAAACGAAGGCCACGCGAGCCCAGTGCATTGTGGGAAATGTAGTATTTCGGGTCCCCGCACCCGCCCCTCCCCTCCACCACCCCCCCCCCTCCACACAGAGTGGATTTCTGGTGATATCTCTGGCGGGAAACAACCAATTTCAAAAATTTCAACGGATTCGAAAACCTTAGGGGCGTGAGATTTAATATATATTCATATTCCCCACGGTAAAGCCGGCCTTTAAGTCGCAACCAAATTTTCAGAATTTAGCCTAACTTTGTCGCTTCATTTAGACCCCTTCGTAACAAGCTAGCATGGCATGTTGGTACCAATGGATGCCTTATCATAGGTGTAGTGCCGGTAGAACGCGGGGGAACGGCGTTCCCATACTTCTCCAACGGGTGTTTTGTGTGTGTCAGTGTGTGTGTGCATGTCGAGCCAATAAAACGAGTGAAACTTGGCAACGTTGTCATTCGTCCTATATTTAAGGTGGGCTGAATTATTCACACAGCATCAACTCGCGGCTTGAAGAAAGAACGAAACATTCCACCTTAACTATAAGGTGGGCTGAATGATTCACACAGCATCAACTCGCGGCTTGAAGAAAGAAGGAAACATTCCACCTTAACTATATTTAAGGTGGGCTGAATGATTCACACAGCATCAACTCGTGGCTTGAAGGAAAAGGAAACATTCCACCTTAACTAGCTACAGCGCGGGGGAAACCTCAGTTTAATAAAAGCTATACTGAAACAGCTACTGGCTTTTTCAGCATCAAAATATTTTTTTTCCCCCCAGTAGCCTACCTCACTTTAACAAGTAAAGATGAAAAAGGCAGCCAAACATCCTTTCATTTTTCAGACAAGCTGTTAAAAAGGTACGTTTACAAGCATGAAGAAACTGTTAAAAGCGTGTTTCTTTTCAACGCGGTTGAATCAAAAGTTAGCGTTAATCACCCCATTGCAATTTGCATCCAGAAAATCACACAAGTTGCACAAGGCATTGATCATCATTTGGCACGGCGGCCGGCATTTTTAGAATTTTGTGGTGAATTCACCACAAAATTCTGTGGAAATGTAGTGGGAGTCAAATTAATTCACCACAAAATTCTAAAAATGCCGGCCGCCGTGCCAAATGATGATCAATGCCTTGAGCAACTTGTGTGATCGCTGGTTGAGAGATTGTTTAGCTGTTTGTGTTGATAACTGACTCTGCTGAGTCTGCTCTGCTCTGCCCATATAGCCTATGTCTTTTAGTTTCAGAGCTGCAAATGTCATGGGCTACAGACACAATTAGTTAAGTCGTGTGTCAGTGACAGTGGTTTGCAGCACTCGAGGAATCCGTGAGTTTGCTCGTTTAATTCGTTGATATAAGCGATTTTAATTAATGAATAGGCTACGTGAACGTTAGCGTGTGTGCGTGCGCGCGGGGGGGGGGGGCCTTGGCTTTGTTGGGACCTGTGCGTGTGCAGGTGTTCCCCATATAGGTGCGTTCCCCCACTTCTCTAGATAGCACTACACCTCTGTGCCTTATGGTCTTCTAGTTTCATATTGTACCAGTACCTTCACTGTGCATCTCTTTAAAAATGTGCCCGCTACAGCCTCTGAAAGACAGCAATTTCGGCTGCGGACGCCAGCAACCTCAATGAGTAGAACTTTTTTCCCCCCCACATGCACACATCCGCGACCCACTCAAAACAGCCCCGCGACCCACTGTTGGGTCCCGACCCACCAGTTGAGAAACACTGGTGTACAGTACCTACTCGCTGCATTGCATGGCATCACACATGAAGACAGCAAGACCTGGACAAAGTATTTGATAAAAAAGGACATTAGGCACTTTATATAGGCCATGACCTATTCCCCCAAAGGGACAAATGCTATTCATCTTTAGCTTCAAAGACCAACCTCCAGACAAATACGCATATTTACACACACACACACACACACACACACACACACACGCACACAAACACACACAGCCTGTGCATGAACACTAGGCCCCATTGTTGGCACACATTCACTTCGAGATGCAAATGGGTGGATTTGAAATTCAGCCTCTGTGTGTTATGCTTGACTACTTTAATGTTGTATCTATGCTGGGGATTATTCTCTCTACAGCAGAGAAAACCTGTGCTTGAATGGCAGTGCCCTCAAAGTAGCTCCTACTGCTTTCAATGGCCTCCCAAACGAGATTAGACCCGTGGTGGCTCCCAATCCTCTGCATTCAGATGGAGCGTAACCAGCCTGTGTGACAGTCTTTCTGTTTTGACAGCGACTGGGTGCAGTCAGTGCATATAGAGCATTTTGGAATTGAGAGGTCAGAACAGAGAAAAAAAAGAAGAAGCTATTATACAGCAAATCCCTTTTGCTCAGTGCGGCGTTGTGAAATGACAGCAAATTCTCATGTGTTTTGAGCGTTCCAAGCATTTCAGCACATAACATCAAAAAACATGCATTTGGTCTGTTTATTGAACATAAAATGAATACATTTTGCTGTACGTCAATTCTTTGTTCATATTTGGCACATAGTTTTAAATGTCTTTGTTTCAAAACGAATAACAGAACATAATAGCTACATCTACCTAAATACTACTGATTTAAAAGCATCTTCAAGTTGCAATCAGCTACTTTTTGACAAAGGCAAATTCTGTTGTAAAATCGCTCTTTAGAAATGTCTTCTAAAATGCTGAAAATATTCTCGTACAGTACATTGACCATATTATTACATCCCTGTATGTATACCACTAGTAAATAATTAATTCTGTCCAATGTAATAAATTAACATTCCCTTTTAGTTTTAATTACATTTTCAAATGACACTATCAGTTTATTTGTCTTATTGAAAAGGCATACATCCATACTGTATATAAATAGAGTGGTGAGATTCACAATGACGGGATATCTTGTTAGGTAGAGAGGTACGTTAAGCACCGAACAATAGCTTTAATAAGAGATGAGCAGTGCAATTCTCAAATCTCCTGGGTCAGGTCTTTACTCGACTGACTGTAGCATGCTGCTTCATAATAAACACATTCAAGCAGATGCCAGCAGCAATATCTGACAAAGTCATCTCGTGATTTTTATCTCTCTCTTTGCTGGTCAAAAAAAATAGAAAAGGTGTGAGTCTGTATCTGTGGTTTCACAGGAGCTGTGGAACAGTTGGCTGTGTCCGGCAGCCTTGCCCCAGCCAGGGGGACACCTCAGACTGGGGCCCTTTGCTTTGGCACACGGCCCCGCTGAGGCTGGCCTCTCTGCTGCAGGGGCCTAGCTCTTCGTCGTCCCGGGGCAGACTGCTGGTTCGTGGGGGCAGCTCCGGATTGGACCGGGAGTGGAGGCTCGCCGGGCTTCTGCCTTCCTTGGGCCAGTGGCTGGTTTGAGCACAAAGGTAAATGAGGACGTGCAAGGCGCGGTGACCCTCCTGTCCTGTGGCCTGCGCTGCTTTGCACTTGGCTGCCCAGAGGCCTTAACACCTGCATGGGACTGCAGGGATGAGATCCCACCTTCATCTTACATAAGAGCATTCACTAACTGACACGTTCCTCTCAAAACAACAGTTGCACGGCTATCACCATCTTC
>NC_139633.1:18311293-18333793 GCF_964638095.1 Poromitra crassiceps
TTAGAGGCTCACTATGTGCTATTGTACCTTTTGACCTTAGAGGCTCACTATGTGCTATCCATACCTTTTGACCTTAGAGGCTCACTATGTGCTATTGTACCTTTTGACCTTAGAGGCTCACTATGTGCTATCCATACCTTTTCACCTTAGAGGCTCACTATGTGCTATTGTACCTTTTGACCTTAGAGGCTCACTATGTGCTATCTGTACCTTTTGACCTTAGAGGCTCACTATGTGCTATTGTACCTTTTGATCTTAGAGGCTCACTATGTGCTATTGTACCTTTTGACCTTAGAGGCTCACTATGTGCTATCTGTACCTTTTGACCTTAGAGGTTCACTATGTGCTATCCATAACTTTTGACCTTAGAGGCTCACTATGTGCTATTGTACCTTTTGACCTTAGAGGCTCACTATGTGCTATTGTACCTTTTCACCTTAGAGGCTCACTATGTGCTATTGTACCTTTTGACCTTAGAGGCTTACTATGTGCTATTGTACCTTTTGACCTTAGAGGCTCACTATGTGCTATTGTACCTTTTGATCTTATAGGCTCACTATGTGCAATCTGTACCTTTTGACCTTAGAGGCTCACTATGTGCTATCCATACCTTTTGACCTTAGAGGCTCACTATGTGCTATTGTACCTTTTGACCTTAATGCCACTGCATTTCTTTAATTCTGAATCTAAGGAAGTGGTAACTGATGGAACATAGAGGGGAAACTATACCCTAATAATGTAACTTTTTGTTTTGTTTAGAAAACTCTTATAGTACTTTTACAGGATGCAAAGGTGAGGGATACCGTGTAAATTCCACTGCATGTTAGAAAAACAATGAAACCTGACCAAAAATAGATAACATGAAATAAGATGGAAGAAAAGGGCATCTCTTTGAAGTGAAGTTTGTCAAAGGGATAAAGAATGGGGACCAATTGTGTTTCCTCGGCTGTTGCTGATGTTAATGTAGACGGGTGTCAAGGAAGATCGAGATCCTTTTGAAAGAAAATGGATTTCCTTGTGCACTGTATACAGTAAGCCCTTGCTCTGTGAAAACTAATAACATGACAAGAGTGAGTGAGTAACTAAGGTAGCAAGGAAGGGAACAATTGGCACAGAAACATGCTGGAAATTCATTCACAGAAATATGTCATGCTACAAACACAACACTGTTACCTTGCTTACACTAGACCCAGGCTGAAGGGCCTGCTTAACAAAACACAAAACTCTGTTACCTTGCTTACACTAGACCCAGGCTGAAGGGCCTGCTTAACAAAACACAACATTCTGTTACCTTGCTTACACTAGACCCAGGCTGAAGGGCCTGCTTAACAAAACACAACATTCTGTTACCTTGCTTACACTAGACCCAGGCTGAAGGGCCTGCTTAACAAAACACAAAACTCTGTTACCTTGCTTACACTAGACCCAGGCTGAAGGGCCTGCTTAACAAAACACAACACTCAGTTTACCTTGCTTACACTAGACCCAGGCTGAAGGGCCTGCTTAACAAAACACAACACTATGTTTACCTTGCTTACACTAGACCCAGGCTGAAGGGCCTGCTACAAACACAACACTCTGTTTACCTTGCTTACACTAGACCCAGGCTGAAGGGCCTGCTTAACAAAACTCAGTGAAGTGAGGCAAGGCAGTGGGAAAAATGCAATTTGCCCAGGGCAGTGCGCTGTTTGAAGCAACCAATTACACAATGCAGTGCTGTTGCTGCTGCTGTGTGCACGGCAACGGCAAGTTGGACCAACTGGTGTGAGCAAAACAAAGACCAGAAAATGTTTTTCCCCCGGACTTTATCAGCTACTTCCAACAACATATTTTTCTATCTTTATTACTTCCTGGAGTTTTCGCTACTTGCTGGTGGCTGAGATTTGTCGATAAACTATTTAAAAATAACACTCAGTGCTATTACATTTCTTCTCAAAGTTACTGAAATACCTGTGGAGAAAAATCACGTCATGATTTTCAACTAGAATGTTTGTTTACATTTCAGGAGGCATGCTTAGATTTTTTGACAGAATATTTAGTTTAGTTTATTTAGCACGAGCATAAAAGAAAACGCCAAGCAAATATAGAGAATAGTGGATAGTGCAAGGAGAGAAGGGAAGCCCGGAGGGCTTATACAGAGTCTCCTCTCCAATTATGAGCAGATTATACAGGATAAAAACTATAGTTTAATGAACATTCTATTATGAGTTAAGACCCATAAAATAATGTTTGTTTGACAATAAACAACTCATTATGGTGAGACTTTTGCCTATGGTTTCTCCATAGCCTGGGTGAATCCAGCCTTCAAAGTGACGTCACAGGTTATGCCTGTAACATACGTTTCTTCGTGACTAATAGCACAGATAGCGTTTGTGGTAAAAAAAAAAAAAAAAAAAAAAATCATCCACATAATTAAATAATATATATAATATATAATCCATGTACAGAAAATGACCGCATGCCATGGAACATGTTTGTCTTATGGCTCGAATATCTCTCAGTCAGACTGAAAAGTCATTGACAATGCTCTCTTTGTCAGGTGCGCCCTGTTCACATTCACACCTGGAAGCTGACCAGTACAACCACAGTCTGATCTGCTGGCCACTGAGCAGCTCCACTGGAGCGGTTGGGGTTAGGGGCCTTGCTCAAGGGCTCCTCAGTGGTGGTAATGAGGGAGGGGCAAGCGCTGCCTTTTCACTTTCCCCACCCAGATATATCCTGCCGGTCCCGGGGATTGAACCGACGAACTTCCGGTCACAAGCTAGCTTCTCATATAGCTTTAAGGGTCCTAGCTACATTCTCATTGGTATCATTAGTCAGTAGAAAGGTACAGCAAAGCAGCACAGAGGGACTGTCCATGTGAAAACACAGGTATTCATCAGTATTCCTCCCCAGCCCGTTGTAAATCAGTCATTAGCCACATGGAATGGCCAAGCAATGTCCTAAATTAGCTCTAACTACACATTTCACCATTAGAAGAGGAAACAGCATCTCTAAATAAAGCCCTCACATTCAATTAAAATGTCTACAACTTTTTTCCGTGGCAGTTGTTCATCATGACCTCATTATTAAAATAAGCCGGGGCTTCTGTAATGACTGAGACAATAATAATGACAATAATGGCAGCGAATCTCACTGATGATCACATGTCAATGAGGGCAACACAATTTGAGTACAATGATGGCGCCATGATATTGCCAATTAACTCGATCCCATTTCACTCATAATGACGCACTGTGGCCCAATCCCACTTCTTATTTTTATCTGATCGTTTTGGAGTGCCCCTCTCTTCTCCCCTTGCCCTTCAGAACGGGGCCACAAGGGGGCAGGGGTTGAAATCTTTACCTGGGTAATGGGACACCTCATGACACCTCATTACATCATCATTTTGCACAACCGGGATAATAAAGCTATTTCTGGTTCAAGCAGATTGAATGAAGTCCGCAGATTCTCCTAGAATACATTATTTTGTCAACATATTGCATATTTCCACAACTTATGTAATTACATTTCTGAGACATACAAACGTATTGATATTTACATTCGGAAGACACAACAAGTTTTATTAAACAATATGCTATTTTATTTTGTTGAGATACTGTACCCCCAAAACATTGCCTAAAGTGCCATAAGGGTGAATGGCCACACCACTGCCTGTGGGCTTAGTTGGCTGGTTTGCTCAGGAATCCCTGGAAAACATGATTATAACATTATAGGAGGCTACTATATGATACTATACATTTTATACAGGTTTCCACTGGATCCGGTCGGTTCCCGAGCCGAGAAGCGGACGCCCATACATGTTAATCTTTTTTTTTTAATCAAAAAAACAATATATTTGTTTAATGGAGATGGAAAGCACAGGACAGTGGAATTGGTTCGGTATAACATTACAAAAATTGCTATTTGTCTCTCCCTGGAGCTCCAGGCTGCTCCCTGCTCGCTGCCCCACTGCGGACACTGCGCCTCGGCTGAGTCGCACTGGAAGCCGTGGAGATCCCCTGGAGCTCAAATAGAGATTTATTTATTTTTACGCTGTAACAAGCGAATTCCACTGTCCTTTGCATCTACATTCAACAAAGTCATTCCCAATGTTTGTCATTTTGGATTACGTATTTGCGAAACATATTTTATTTGGGCTAGCAATGCCATTTCCTTCTAGCCCTCGGTGAGGAGTCTGCATCTGAAAATGCTCTGTTTCAAATGAAGCGCTAGATGACGTGATTTACCACTACCCCTCGGTCCTCAAAAAAAACGGGACACCCTACCCCTACACTACACTATTCCATAGATATGTGACGGTGTTCTTTCTATGATAGCCAACAGTGAGACATAGTCTCAACAGTGAGACATAGTCACCTTCAACACTGCGAGAATGTCAACCTGTGGGCTGTCCTTACCCTTGTTGTGCAGATAGACGATGGCCTCGGCTAAGCTGCTGATGATATGCCTCGTCTCCTCCTCTGTGAGGCGCTGTTTCTCCTGCAGCAGCTCGTTCAGTTCACCTCCATCGCACAGCTCAGTAACCAAATACATCCTCTAGAGCGGAGCACAGCCACACAATGCATCTCACTATAAGGCCGGTCCGTATGCGATCGTCAATGTTGTCTATAGATAGCCACATACACAGGCAATACTACTGGATTGAGATCCCCCCCGCATACATTACTTCTCTGGATTTGCTTAAAAAGACAGCGATAATTACTCACCTTTGGTGTTTCAAAGACTTCCTTGAGATGTATTATATGATCATGATTCACTTGTTTCAGAATGCTAACTTCCCTTTCCAGCAGTTCGACCTTTGAACTCCCTGCCTGCCGTGGAAGGAAAGGCGACAGTTAAAGCACTTTCAGCTTCAGGTATATATGGGCAAAGCTGTTTATTTCTCTCCAGACTTTCACCTCACTTCTTTTCATGACATCAGATAATAGGCTTCCCAGAGGAATCTCAAAATGCACTCACCTTCTCTTTGTTAACCTTCTTAATAGCCCATTTTCCCTGCGTTTCAATATGGGTGGCTTCACAGACGACCCCGAAGCTACCTTGACCCAATTTCCTTCCAATTGTGTATATTTGCTGTGGGGATAACAAAAGGAGATACCATTAATAGATTTGCAATCTACATCTGCTCCGTGAACTCTGTCAAACACTCAGTCCAGGATTTTCCTTCAGCTTGTCGGGATCTTTGAGTTTAGGAGTTTAGGATAATTTCATTGCTTTTGGATTGCAAACAAATGACGCATTAACTCAAGACCTGAATTCTCAAGTAGATCCTAATTTCCTAGGCGCTCTGAAGAGAAGGGGAAGTTTTCCAGTCTCTGGAGCTGCAGAATATAGTATTTCTAATCAAGTTACAAATGATTAAGTTGCTGCCGCAGTTCATTCAATCTCAAGTCTAATTAACTTGATCATTATCTGTGCGCATGCAAGGCTGAGCACTGACTGCTTTGGATTTGGCAAAGAGAGCAGTCAAATTCCCTGGAGAAGGGGGCGTATACAGGAGCAGAGTGGAGTCTGGTCCTCCTCCAGTGCAGATGGGGTGCAACACTGTGGCGCTCCTCTACCTACCTTGAGGTCAGCATCGTCTTTCAGGCGGGTGTGAGGCACCATCCTCTCCGGGCTGTTCCTCCGGGTGCGCTGACAGGCGGCCATTTTCATGCCCGCTCCACTAACATCTGCTTGTGTCATCTAGAGATGGAAAAAGGGGGATTTCGTGTTGTTATGCTAAAGGGACAGCTCACCCTAAAATCCAAAGTAATGACTGTGTTGACACCAAACCGAACCCTAGTAGATGTTACTCGTGAATGTATGTAGCTGTTTGTATGTGGATCATTTCAACGGTCCGCTCTGCACGTTGGGGAACCAGGCAGCCCAATAACAACCGCTTGGATTCGCCAAGACCCGGAGGGACGTGCGAGGAAGAGAGCCAGTGGTCCGGACCGGGCTGGCCCGCGACTCGACAACGAGGGGGACACCAAGAGACGGTGCGGACCAAATCAGAGACCGGTACCAGCCAGAGCTGCGTCAAGTCAAGGCTTCACTGTTAGTCACGGCCTTGTTGATGGTAATGATTAGCCCAAACCAAAATGCTCATTTACTTAGATTATGGTGACTGGCATTGATTGTCTTAGATGTAGTTGGACTTTAGTTTTGAATAATATTAAAACCTATACAAACGAGTGCAGAAGTAGTTATGATAATAGACCAGAAGCACATGTAAAACTGGGCACTGTAACGCAATCTATTGATAGGATGAAATCTTTCCAGAAAAATAGATTTTCCAAAAAATGAACACTGATGAGCATATTTAGTTTTCATTTTGCAAAACTTTCAAAAAATACAATACAATACAATCATCCTATAAGAATTTCAGAAAACAGAAATGTTCTCTAGTACAAGTTAGCACCATTAGTCACAAAGACATGAACATGAACATCTCACTATAATAAGGCGGGGCGCACAACTGCTTCGTGAGCTGCTAGAAATATGTCAAGTTGAGTTTAAACGGTATATACGCTATATTGAAAATATACTGTTTAAGCTAGCTGAGTCAAATAAAAAATGTAATCATAAAGTACAGTCAGGCTTTAGCTCCCTAGTCTACCTTGTCATCTTGCCAGTGGTTTATGAGCAAACTGCTGTCTCTGTCTGAGCCCATATTAACTTTAAGCACAATTTAGCCAGCTTGAAAAACACTCTCCAAAGCCAAATTAAATGTAAAGCAATTATCGAGTGATGACTGTGAGCGGTGAAGTGGATCTACCACGCGGACAGCAATTAATTATTAACAAGGAAGTGGTGTCTTTAACCTCTTCACTCCGGTGCATTATCTTAGGCCTGACAGGGCTCTCATAGCAGGCCTGTCTCTCCCATTATCTCCTGTCTGTTTTCCAATCAAAACGATTCTGACAGCCTCTGGAAATCCCAATCACCTCAATCACAGCTCATTTGTGGGGAGACAGAGGCATGTGATGAGTGTATCACAACAACACAGAGAGGGTGGCCGTTTCTGCACATCTCAGGTGCCTCCAAGATGGCCACGTCTTAATGTATCTTTAGCCTGGACGCAGAGGAAATGGGATATATCAGGGTCAGGTCTGGGAGAGAACGTCTGACATTAAAATAGGTCACAAGAGAGACACGGGTCTTAAATTGCTTCATGCCAGTTCTTTCCGTAAGATGTAGAGTTGTCGATTCCAAAACTACAGGTCGGAACCCAAAATGAGTCGTATACCTTTATCTGAGGGGTCCTATAAGTTCTCCTTGATTATGTCTACTCAACCTACAGTTATATAAACTTAAATAAATAAATACTGTAACACACACGTCACACACACACACACACACACACACACACACACACACACCAACCACCATATCACAGAGTGCATACTGTCTGTGTAGAGGTCAACACAGAGGTCAACTTTGACAGGTAGATGGCGCTAGTGTCAAAAGAGACAGCCAGAATGCAGACGTGATATTGAGAGAGACAAAGAGAAGAAGAGAGAGATCAACTTCTTTCATCCGGACCCATGTTGAACTTACACTACTCAGCAGCTATAGGTACACAGACGCATTGTCAACTCTGCTCCACTTTTCTGTGTTTCAAAAGCACGTGTAAAATGTAGGTAGCCCATCCAGCAAGACTGATATGTTAATCAGTACCGTAAATTCCGGACTATAAGGCGCACCGGTCTATAAGCCGCACCTTCAAAGGTGACTATTTTTTTCTTCTATAAGCCGCACCGGTCTATAAGCCGCGGGTGTTTTGATGTTTAATTACCATATGTAAGGCTTCGTGCACAGAGGGGATTGTCGGGAAAGAGATGGCTGTTTGGGGAAGCTCCCATTTATTAACATTTCAACAAAACAAAAGTCAGGTCACTAATCCCCAGACAAAATCACACATTGTGAGATGCTTAAAAATCACCATCGGCGGGAGCTGCTGTGCAGCCAAGAACACAAGTGAAATTCGTTCTCTCGTGACCTGTGGTTCTCAACGTGATGGACGATTCACCTTTCTTGTTAACAGTCCTAGTGAGAGGCAGGTCGAACGTCAAAGGCACTTCATCCATATTTATGATCTGCTCCGGTCCGATGGAATATTCCTTGATCTTTCTTTGTGTGAATTCGCCGAAGTTTGTAATTTTCTCCTGGTAGTCGGGAGGGAGTTGCTGACACAGTCGTCCGCGCCCTGACGGACAGTCCCTTTCGTCTCGGGTTTGTGCATGATCCTTTGCTGCTGCTGCTGTTGTTGTTCCTGTCTCGCTACTGTCTCAGACATGGCTTTCAGGCTCAATCGCCGCCATCGTCGTAACACAGCCAGTTCTCCATCTTTTGAAGCATGATGTTAGATTACAACGAGCTAGTTGTGTGGCTTAGCCTTCCAAAATGTTGCTGTTAGTTTTTTAGAATGTAATACATAGAATTGGGAATGTTACATTCAATTTCATTCAGACTGTCTTTCAAGCTCAATCGCTGCCTTTTTCCCCCCGGAGCGAGGGAGGAGGGAGGGTGTTTTACCGTAGTGGCTGAGAGAGAGTAGTGGCACAGTGCTCCAATCAGGTCGCGAGGCACATTTTTTGCAACATCATCCAATCAGGGTCTCGCTCTCATAATGTCTGTCTTGCTCTCGTTCTGCCTCATACCAACATCCATAGATTTTGGAGGTTCCCGAGTGGCCGTTTGCTGGAAAAATCCATAGATAAGACGCACCGTTATTTAAGCCGCAGGGGGCAAAAAAGGCCAAAAAACGGGGAAAAAGCCGCGGCTTATAGTCCGGAATTTACGGTAGTACTATTTATAGTTGACTGAGGAAATCATCCATTAATGCAACAGAATGTCATCTAAAATGGAACATTTGCAATAAGTTTGAACAGGAAAATATATACATGTTTTGAGATTTCTGTTAAATTAAGGGTACTACTATTACAAAATATCCCTGTATTGAAAAAAGCTCATGATGATGTACGTTGTAGGCGAATATTTCACATAAGGAACCTATCAACCAAGGCAGATCAACAGAAACAGCAGAGCTTTCACAATGTAAATTGTTCCTTCTTACCAGCAGACCAGCTAACCAACATCAGGGCTCTGCAGGTGTCACCCTGAGAGGTTTTACTAGCTGCTATACAGTAGTATAGCCAACGCTCATGTCTCTCTTAATAAGAATAGCCAAGCGAAGAGACCAACGACAAAGGCCATCTACTGACTAGTGGAGGATATAAGTGAATGAAAATGAATGAGATCAAAAATGAATGGAAGTCAATGAATAGTGAAGCCCAAAAAGTTCCTTCACACACCAACATGCTCGCCACACTCTGGTTTATTTTCATAATCCATCATAACTCAATACTTGTCTCTATCTCAATCGACTGAATAAAAAGACTAACAATGGCAGTCGTGATTTTTGTGTGTGTCTTTTTTTATGATTTCCCCCCCATTTTCTCCCTAATTGTACTTGGCCAACTTCCTGCTGCCCCGGTCGCTGCTCCACCCTCTGCCAATCTGGGGAGAGCCGTAGACTAGCACCGTGCTTCCTCCGACACCAATGTACACCAGATGCGTTGCGGCTGCGTTGCGGATCGCTCGCCCATCTTATTTTTGTCGGATCCCGCATCCGTCTGACAGATTATATCATGAGTGTGGGTCTGTTGTTCGCAGCCATACCGCATCTGTTCCGGAGGCGGTGTACATTAGCCCTTACAGTGTAGCAGTGTTTCATGAAGGCCACACATGTATTTGTTTTGTTCGTACCTGCATAGAAAGCTATCAGCTGCATGCAGCACTGATTAGGCCTCAACATTGTTTATTCCTTCTTTTAGGCCAAATCAGTGCTACTGCTGCTACAGACTTATCCAATTATTTGTGGGGATCACGTTACTGGTGTTATTGTCCACATGTTTAATCATAGTGAATGGATTCAGGACTAGCATGAATGAAAACCTGTGGCATCATGAGCGACGACCTGGTTCTGAATGAGTCGACAGCACAAATGTACATTGTCAACACATCACAGGCTTTGTTCACACACAGAGGCACTGAAAGATGAATGAACACCACTACACAATCCACTCCCCCCCCCCCCCCCTCCATAAGCTCTAGTCCACCTATCAAATGTCAGTAGGAAGTCATCAGACCCAGTGGAATGTCACCAATCAATGCCTAACATTTCTCAATTCTCAATCATACTGTCAGAGAATGAGTGTTTATTTACCCTATGATGAAGAGAAAAACAACATTGTGTCCCACGACTGAAGAGAGTGGGGCTGTGTACCGTGTTGAGCGACAACACAAATGTGATCATGTCACATTGGAATGAGGCCGTCCAAAACACTGGTTCTGGTTCTGCTCCGCGATAACTTTGTATAACTCCCCTAAAACGGCTCCTCTTTCATTCTTCACTCTCAAAGGAATGTATTGACTCTCACTCTCTCACATTATTCATGTCAACATCTGAGCAATGTAGTCCCAGACCTAGAGTCATGTTTTCATTTGCTAAAAAAAATGGCTCTTGATATGTAGTAGCCTACTCAATTTTAAGCCTAGAAGATTACTAAAACTCACTATACTATTATAGTATAACTTTGATGCTTAATTATATTTCTAGCTGGACTAAGCTAACCTTGCAGGGGAGCTCGATTCACACAAGATCATGAGATCACAATCACAAATCCATCTCGCCACGCTCCAATCTATTTGGTTTGAATCTGAACCACCAGTGGTTTTGCACCAATCAGTGTCCTATGAGGCAGCTATGGGCGGGCTTTAGGTGTGACATCACGCCAGTGAGAGACAGGTAAAGTGCCTGCCCTTTGAAATGGTTTCCCCCGAGCGACTCGTTCCAAGATTGTTATGTGAAAACAAACCATCTGGCAGTGTCAGTTTAGGACGAAGCCTACTGTCTGTAAAAAAGATTGCATGTTATGTCATCATGTATGTCCACCTCAATCAAAACCAAGGTTCCAGGTTTTCATAAGAGCCTTGCCTCTCTTTTTCCACCTGGAAAAGAGTGTCTGAATGTGTGTATACTGTATATCCCCATTCACCATGCCATACCCATAATTACTGACTTCACCCATATGGATGAACCATTAAGATATTCAACATTTGAATTATTCTGCGAGGCCTACAGGTTTGCGTACTAGTGGCACAAATAGGCTAAATTAGGCTTATGCAGATCTCTAACGTCTGTGCCTCTCTGTAATAAGCAGCCACTAAAATAAAATGAAGCAAAACCAAAAGAATCTTGGCAACTGCAATTAAAATGTAGACTGCAATCTGTCTTGCTTGAGCCCAAATATTTCATTTTGCTCATATGAAACTTAATCATTTATTGACAGCTTGGCTTTGATGACAAATGATAAACTTCACAGTCCTAATGAAGCATGGAATTACATTACCTGATGAGGCAGGAAATTGCATGTTTAGAATGCAAATATTGAGCCTCTAGTCTACTTCACTATGTTACGGAGTGAATCCTAATACAGTATTATGCAAAGAAATTATCAAAAGTTAGTGGTCTACATGTCATCTCGAGAATGCATGAACATTAAGCCAAAAACAAAAAGTACCGTAGATATAATACTGTACAGCTGATGCACAACCTGAGTCCTAACAGTGTTTTTGTTCCTATAAACAAGTAGTGTGGCTGTAAACAACCATTTAGGAGAGCCTCCTTGTTTTCACTGTTCATGTTTGATAAGTGTCTAGGGGGCAGCAAAACATTCTTTGCTTAAAGGAAGCAAAATATCAAATTGTGCCATTTGCTCAGAGCACTCCACATGTTGCTAGGAGATATGCGCCAACACATTCAAATTTCCTCATTGGTTTAATCCTGGTTAAAGCTAATCTCTGCCCTTGCTGGGCTCAGCCTGGGAAACCTAGGGCACACATTTAGAAAAGTGTAGGCCATTGCAGAAACAAGAACAAATCAAATGTCATTTCAGTAGCAAACTCAGAAAGAAGTCAGCACATTCATATCACAAACCACGGGTGTCCACGCCGAAGCACATTCATATCACACAACTATGGATCATGTGCACCTTATAAGCTTGAACTCATTCAGTCTGGGTTATAACCCGTTTTACGAGAAGAAAAATCCCTCAATTACAACCCAGCATTTATGTCAAAGATTAAAAAATTAATAAATAAATAACTTCAACATTGAAAATTCAGTCTGAAATTAGCTGTCACTAGTAGCCTAACCAAGAAAGGAAAGAACACTTGGCAAAAAATTCTGCACACGAAGTGATTCAAACACATAGCCATATTAACATTCCCATTAACCTTGCCAAGCATTGATAGGCTTAGCTAATTATTATGCATGGGACCTGTTATTATCATGTAATGTTCCAGGCATTTCTGTAGTCGATTAAAGCAAAAGTCGGATCATTCCGAGCCTAATTTCAAAAAGTCAAACGTGTAACAACTTAACAGCAACCGACTATAAGTTAATTTAGTAACTTAACACTAGTTAATAACAGGCATACGATAGAGCCAATAATAACATTACTTGCTAGTCAGAAGTAAAGTCACAGTTCCTTTAGCACGTGTTGTCATGGCAACAATATACGAAGTTGTAGCCTACAACCGTTTGCTTATTCTGGCGAGATACGAGTAAAAATACATTATTGAATATACATGCGGATTTACCGTGTGTAGAAGAGGTCACAGCTGCTCCTTTTTAATTCAACAGACGTTACATAGCGTTTAGAAAAGATCATATTGAAATAGCCGCTGCTAAAAGCAAACTTTTTAAGGCAAGTGAATGACTACGGAAATGGAAAAGGGACAAAAGTATGACGCGGTTATGCCCCAGACCCTACGAGTATCGTATCCATTATATGGTTTGCAACGCCCCTGGTGGGCAGTATTAAAAGTGGAATCCTGGTAGTTACAACCATGGATGTAGGTTACAACTGGTCTGGAAGTAGATTTACATGAAAGACTACTGTAGGCTACAAGGTCCGTAGTAGGATAAGCGTGTCCATCCATTTTTGGATGAATTCTTATTGTCGACCATCTGTCGCTAATACTCAAAATATACCATAGAGTGAGGGAGCAGTTCGTTCCCAGTGTGGTCGTTAGTCTCCATCTAGTGGAGAAAATGGTATATTTTTTCCTCCGATTTGTTGTTAGAAAGGTAGTAATTTATTCATTGATTTACCTAATAATAATAATAATAATAATAATAATAATAATAATAATAATAAAAACTCACATTTGTTATTACACCTTTTAATTGACACTAATTGGGTTCAGTTTGGAAATATGATTCTTAGCCATAATCTGGAAATCTAAGTCTTGACTTTGTAAAATAAATAAATTAATACTTTGCAGGTAATCACTGTGAGCACAGTTTACAACTTCTTTGTTCCACTTGGACAGGACAGCAGCTTAGCTAGCTAATGCAATGCTTTTGAACATTAGGCACTTTTCCACAGCAGCCTTAAAAGCCATGCCAGATCCAGGGCTGATTTCAGATTAAACACGATTTCTTTGCATTAGGGTAGTCCAGCAGACATCTCTGCAGGCAATGAGATTAAAAATAGACTGATTAATATTGTTATGGAATGGATGACGGTAAAGGAAGAACGATGATTCCTAGAAGCCTGCCATTAATCACTAATGAAGCCTCTTGGGACCATTCAAAAGTTTTCATGCCAGAATTAATGAGTTTTATTTCCTGAGAGATGGGCTCCATCATTATTGGCACTGCAAGCACAAGTCAACAGCCTATGAAACAAAGTTCTTTCAAACAATTCTACAACTTATTCATGCAACGATGAGAGCATATCATGCAACAGCTTGCATGTGACATTCCCTTCAATTTGACTGAACCATAAATGAATATTAACGACACCTCAGCAGATCACATTTTTCAAGTGGGCCTATTTGAATAGCATCTGCTGTTCAATACTGAATACAGATTCCGCAATTTCTCAACATAAGAAAATGCACTGCACATGTAATGTAGGCTACAATGTGTGTAGCTATGTCTACTGAATTATTTGAAAAATCTTGTACATTTATATTGCACTCTTAATGTTTCTACTGAAATATTTCTATATAGCATATTTTGATATATTTATTTGAACTCCAATCTAGTCACAAAATAATTTTGGCTTGACCCACTTATAGAATAGGATTGCTTTGAATCAATTTGTAATTTTGTCTCAAAGTGGGGTTCGGAGAGACCCAGGGGTTCATGAGGCGGTTCCACGGGGTTCCACGGGGTCCCGACAAAAAATGTGAAAATGTATTTTCACTAGAATTATGTATGACTACTTTGGTGATGGATTTCATATACTTTCTGGAATAAAACATCTAAAAGTGTGACGATCCTCCCACCCTGCTGGTCCTGTCTTGCAGGAGCCTGGTGTTGGCGTCGTAGGCTAGGCTGATGACTGTTGCAAATTAAGTAGCATTCCAAACTAGTTGGATATTTCTGAACAAACAGATTGAACTCTTTTAAATAAATAATTGTGTGGGCATCTGGGTGCAGCGGTAGATTCCCTGCCTAAACCAACATGAGGGTCGCAGGTTCGAGCCCCTGTGTTACATCTGGCTTGGTCCATACAGGCACAATTGGCCTTGTCTGCGGGTGGGAAGCTGGATTAAGGGCATGTGTCCTGGTCGCTGCAATAGCGCCTCCTCTGGTCAGTCGGGGCACCTGTTCGGGGAGAGGGGAACTGGGGGGAATAGTGTGATCCTTCCACATGCTGTGTCCTGCCGGTGAAACTGTCAGGTTCACTGTCAGGTGAAAAGCAGCAGTTGCCGGTCAGTGAGTGCACATGTATCGGAGGAAACATGTGCTAGTCTACAACGATTGGCAGAGGGGGTGGGAGCAACGACCGGGGGAATTGGCATAGTAGCTAATTGGGGTGAAAACAGGGTAAAAATTAGATGATTTTTTTCTAAAGTTTTATAATTACTAGCTGAATTACAGTAGCCTAGCAACATGTTTCCTTCTTCCAAACATAATGATCACTAGCTGATTGCCTGAAATCTGACTGTCTCTGTGACAGAGCTAACTGTCACTAAACTATTTTGTGACTGATGAGCACTTGAAGTAGAAGTAGATTGTGAGTCTCAGACACGCGCTGTTAACATTTCTAAGTATTGAAAACAACTCTTTAATGCAACAATACAGCTTTTCAGATAGTAATGAGCATTACAAAAGCACGATGAACATAGCAAAGACCATTTTGCTCGCTGTTACAAGCACAAAATGAAAAGCAGCTCATTAAAATGCAGAAATTCAATGGATTTATTAATTTGTGCAGCACACAGTGTTGTTGGAATGTTGTCAGTTATTGCAAATCATATCAGCAGTGTCTGCATTATCCTTGTATTCCCAATCTTGCATTTATTTTCTTCTCTTTTTTTAAGAAGCTGTAGAAAACGTTTCTTGATGCTTAAAATGGGAAAGAGATAAATTGACTGTTGAGTGTTGAAGGAATTGTTTCATAGTGGGAGATTGACTTGCCAAGTGAAACAGAATAGGTTAATATCTCGAAAGCTGGATTGATAATTAGGTGCCGTTGTACAGTAGGCTATTGCACAGAGGGAACATCCGCACTTCAGCTGACTTGCTTTGCGCCTATTTGACCAACGCCGGGTACATTGCTATAGAGGCTAAAATAGACGTTTCTGTCTGCGAATTGTTCTTTCGAGAGTCTCAACGTCATTCATTATTTCATTGTTTGGATTCATTTCCACAAGAAGAACATTCACAACATTTAGGGGGACGGGAACCATTGTATTCACACATTATTATCATAATAGCTGTAATTTAAAAAAAAATCTGTTTTAATGAAGTTACACTAAGTACTTTGAAAAGCTTAAAAGTACATGACATGTCCAAAAATGGTGTTATCAATACAAAAATGGCAAGCAGTCTGACTAAAAATGATCTTCCAACACATCCTTCACTGAAGTGACCGCCAATTTCCTCCTCAGACAGACTTCCGCCTCTTGCCGAACACGTTATTGATGAGCTTGGCCATGGACTTGGAGCTGCTGTATCGTCTGCAGTCTGCGCGGTACTTCAGGTTCTCCATCACGTGACGAATGAGCTTAGTGAAGAGGTTGGATATCTCCAGGTAGTCCTCTGCCGCAGACACCTCCTGGAAGTGGCAGTGGTTCTCCTGGGCCAAGGCTCGGCCCTCCTCCTCGGATACCTGGCGGGCGTGGCACAGGTCCTGCTTGTTCCCCACCATGAAGATGGGAATGTCTGCCAGCCTGTCACATCACAAAGGACAGCAGGTCACATGACAGCAGGTTCTGCCAACGGACCGGGTGCCGAAAGTGCCATTGGATGTCAAGATCAGATCTTACCAGTTCAGAACCGGTTTGAAACAATGGGTGCTTTTTGCACTGTGGCACAGTGTTGTAGTCAAGTCACTCGAGTCTTGAGTCCCCAGTGTTTGAGCCAAAGTCCAGGTCACCAAAGAAGAGTCAAGTCCGCGTTGAGTCCTCATTACCACCCGAGTCTGAGTCTGGAGTTACTGAACATGAGCGTGGATGCTTGTAGTTTTGAACACGCGTGTCTGCCCTTGCAGAAAGTTGAATAATGTCACAGTATTAATATAGCTATCAATATCTTATGCCCAATTATTATGGCCTATTATAAAAAAAAACGAACAAAAACAAAAACAAAATAGTTTTGATCAATTAACAAGTCAGAGAGTCTCCAACTTCTCAGTCCGAATGCACGAATGCTCAAGTCCAAGTCCGCGTCATCAGTGCTCAATTTCAAGTCAAGTCACGAGTCCTGAAAAGGTGTCCAGGACTCAGACTCGAGTCCAACTCGACTCGACTAGTTCAAAGTGAGCAAACATCAACATCAGATCTTAGCAGTTGAGAAACTGTTTGAAACACTGGGAGCTTTTTGCACTGTGGCACAATCCACAACACCTGGATAGTGTCCGTCCATAAAGCTGCCACATGGGCCGATTTGAGATCAGCACAGTATGATTCAATCGTTTATTATTGTATCCATACCATACTGTATGTGTGCTTCACCAATCAAGACTGTTTAGACTGGCAAAATATGTAAGCTACACTGTGAAATGTTTATTGTTGGTCAGCACAAGCTGGGAAGAACGAAGTCACGAAATGGTTTCAGGGGAGAGAGGAGCGTTGATGGAGTGCAGAGAAGCCCCACAGTCTCACAATGGTCCTCTGGCAGGCCTACACCACCATGCAAGGTGGTGTCTGCTCTCTGGCAGGCCTACACCACCATGCAAGGCGGTGGGGGGGGGGGCATGGTACAGGAAACTTCAAGAAGACCATATCATGTGTGGTACAGTTTTCACTCATCGCCCACACGGCCACGAAAAGCTCACATTGTAAAATCTCCACTAAAATTCCCCAGCTCTCTCAATGTTTTATCCCATTTCAATTAACACCAAATTGGATATAAACCATTCTGGAATTAATTTAGTTGAGCATATGAATTAATTTACCCACATAATTAACTTGGACAAGCGCTGTGGTCCAAATCCTCGAAGATACGTTCATCAAGAAGCCAAAATCACAATTTCCATTACAGAGAGATAGCCGATCAACTGGCTCTTGGGTCTGTGAGGAGTTGGCTCCATTTGTCTCGAGTACGATGTTCTGCTGTCATGCTACTCGTGCCCATGGTAACAGGCCATGCTGAGATCTGCTTAGTGCAGCATGCCACACTCTTAGAAAATAAGGTTCATTAGAGTTCTATTATAAAACTTAAGGTTCTATATAATTTACCAAAGAACCCCATGTCTAAAAAGGTTCTATACAACTTCTGTAAGACAACAAAGAACCCTTCAAAGAACCCATCTTCCTCTTAAGGTGTCGACTGATTGGTGGACCCCAAAGGGTTCTATTTTTTAAAAAGTGGTTCTATCTAGAACCCCAAAGGGTTCTATCATGTTTAAAAAGTGGTTCTAAATAGAACCTCGAAATGGTTCTATAATGTTTAAAAACTGGTTCTATATAGAACCCCAAAGGGTTATATAATGTTTAAGAAGTGGTTCTATGTAGAACCCCGACAATGTTCTACGATGTTTAGAACATGGTTCTATATAGAACCCCCAAATGGTTCTATATAGAACCCCAAGGGTTCTTTTAAATTAACCATCTGAAATCATTCTATATAGAACCATTTGAGGGTTCCAAATACGTACCAAGCTATAGAACCCTTAAAGGTTCCATATAGAACGTAAGAGTGGCACACTGATGCTCCCCCTGATAGGCCTAAACAGCCGTCTCTCAGGGATGGGACTCATTAGCTCATCAAAGTAGATCCCTCAGCTCGGCCTGGTTCCCAGTGGGCTGCAGTCACTCACCCCTTGCAGCTCTCCTCACGGGCCTCTTTGATCTGCTGGAGGATGCTCTTGGCGTTGAGGAAAGACAGTCGGTCGCTGATGTCGTACACCACCACAAAGCCATCTGCCCAGTCCACGGGTTCCTCCAGGATACATCTGCTGCTTCCACTCTGACACAGTCAAACAGCAAAACATCCTCAAACATCTGACTCCACTAGAGAAATTCATGGAAAGGTGTGAGCATAGGATACATCAGCTGTGTGCCCTATTGCAGAACACTGTGAGAAGTGACGAGAAACATTTATAAGACCACTATTTGGCCACATTTGCAAGGTAAACATACAGAAACCCATTTTTTTAAGCAGATAAGAGAGTGACATTACAGTATGCGACAATCAGTCCTGTTATCTTAGCCTTCAGGGTTTGGTTTGGCAGTCAACAAAAGTAAAAAACTTTGTTTGTAAAGAGCCAGAAATATGCACTCACTGTAAACATTGAACATATTCTGCTGTCATATCCTGAACAGTAGATCAAAGGCTGAGTGTGTTCTGACCTACAAATACCTTAAAACCAAAATATAGGCAATATTTCTTTAACATTTGGTAGACACACCAACCCATTAACCACATGGAAATGAACATAATTACCCAGATCTACCTGTGAACATGGATCAAAGATCTCCAAGTTTAACTGTCTTCCATCGATGGACAGCCTCTTATGGTATAAGGAATCTGCAACAAAGTCAGTTTAAAAAGATGGATATTATAACAAGTAACAGATGTTCATCGAAGTGGAGAGTTTGGTACAGTAAATGACAAAGATCATACTTTTTTCCATTGAGTGGTAATAAAGCCAGGGTGCCGGTTCAGTTGAACTATGGAACCATGATTACTGTAAGCCTCAAGAAATCTAGTGCATGATTTCTCCGATGGGGCAAACGAGCTAATTCATTTAAGGCAATTAGGTAGAAGAGGAAAGGTCTGAAACTGTATACCCACTCTGTAAACTCAGCCGTCATCCAGCCTGCAAGATAAACAATGGCTTAGCAGAATATGATTTCATAAACCAATTTGTGAGATGTGTGTGTGTTAAGTTTTGCCCTCGTTCTGTGCAAGCCATATGTTAAAAAGTGAAAACTGAATTTTCCAAGAGGTCATATGACAGAGGCGAAATCCCTCCAGAGTGCTGTATTTAATGCTGTGATGATGAGCGTAGTGATGGGTCTTATTGCGTACAGCTTGTACTTCAGTGGATGTCAAACACGTGTCTGTATAAATAAAATGTTAGGCTCCATGATTTGATATAATTGGTGTGTGGCCAGCAGAGACTGTGCGGAAACAGCGATTAATATATGGTATAATATAAATATATGGTCTTACTATTAAAAAAACATGTAAGGAGTCCATTTACTTACTGGCATTGGAAGCATACTCTCCTATAAAACGTTTTGTCAGGAATCTCACCAGAACAGCTAGCAAGAGAGAGGGGGGGGGGGGGGAGAGAGGGGGGGGGGGGGGGGGGGGGAGAGAGTGGGGGGGGGGGGGAGAGAGAGGGAGAGAGAGAGAGAGAGAGAGAGAGAGAGGAGAGTCAAGATTGGAGGTACATGCAGGACATGTTTATAAAATTTGCATCGCCTGGAGACTTTGTGAAATATATTGTTGTATAATGTGTCCTTATCATGAACTCAGCCTAGCTGCCATAGTTTTGCAATGAAACTGTGTTTTGACTATCTTACAATGTCAGGGCTTGAGTGCACACCAAAAAACTACTTTCTGGACACCGGTTGCTTTCTCTGCCCCTACCAGTGACCTCCAGCAGTTACAATACAGTGACCTCCAGCAGTTACAATACATAGCTATGTTCATGTTCATTTCCCACTTACACTTGGCAGGCTAAGCAGATGTGCTGACTCATCTAATCTTCCTTCTGTAGCTGCTGCCTGCTTCCCTCTGCCCCCCCTTGTGTGTGTGGAAAAGTATTATCAGCCCTCCAACTCCCCCCAACCCCCCCACACCCCACCCCACACACGTACGCACGCACACACACACACACACACACACACACACACACACACACACACACACACACACACACACACACACACACACACACACACACACACACGCGGCCAAAAGTTAGATTGGTTCAAAAGCCTCCAGTCAGCTTCAGGGGGAAAAAATGTGTTTAAAAAATTCCTGGTGTCATAGGAAAAACACAATACCTCATCTCACAGTGTGGAGACCTACATTGTTCCATGAACGTTATGCTCTGCCGTTAAGATCACTTTCTGGGTTTAAGTTAACTCAAAGGTTATATTAAGTGTGTTTGTGCTGTAATGTGCAGTAATCATGGATATTATGCAGATCTTGACTCTATCACTGGACTCAATCTTACACAGGAGTTATTTATTTCACTGGACTTAGCTCAAATTACTTTAGACAATTTAGACACTTGGGACACTTTTAATAGCTTTATATTTTTATCTCAGTAGTTTTGTAATTTTACATTTATTTGTATTGCCATATAACTTCCTGACTATTTGTGTTACCGTTATGACATTTCCTGTATTTTGTTCTGCCAATGCACATGTAGGCTGCATTGTCCTGCCAATGGCTGCTGTGACACCCAAATTATACTTGAGAGACAGAAGAGACTTGTGTCTTTTATTACTTTCATATTCTATGATATTAAGTAATTAATTATTAATAATTATTAATTCTCCATAGAATATACAGATATTGAAAGATCAGCGAAACAACATATCATCTGACTGTGTACGCTAAAACATGCTGTCAGTGTCTGTTTGACTCACCTGATTTTCCAGCTCCTTCACTGCCCAGCAGAGCCAACTTGATGTCATTCATGACGGAGGGTTGGAAGGGAACTGTTAAAAGCACTACTTGGAGCTATGATCGCAGATATCTAGCCTCTCTCGCTCTCCCTCCCTCCCTCCCTCCCTCTCTCCCTCTCTCTCTCTCTCTCTCCCTCCCCTCCCTCCCTCCCTCTCTCTCACCCTCTACCACTTTATGAACCACACAGTCAAGTGTTTGTAAAAAGTGCTTCAGCACTACATATCCCCCTGTGAGAAATGAAAACATACACAACGTCTCTGCTCCCTCTCAGCCAATAAAATGATTTCCAAGTTAGGTTGCAAGAAGGCCAACCGACAAAGAACAGACTTGTGTTTTTGGATTTATGACAGCCAACGGTCTTGGAACATTGTTTTATATATATATGTTTTATCTCTAAACAAAATCATTATTTTGCTAAGGGGACGTGTTAAAGTTTTCTTTCACTAATGTTTTTTTTCATTCTTGTGCAAGAGAGAGAAAACATATTTACAGTAGAATACCAGATGCCATTATGTTGGCTAGGTAGAAAATGCTGTAGATACACAAAGTGCCACAAGGCAATCACAGTTAAAACACCTCTTAAAGTTGACTTTTCAAAACACACTTCCATAGTTCAAGAGCAGCCAGCCTCCAACATAGAGGATCTGTTGTCTCCATATTGGCAAAATTACCTCTTGCAGTAGTTCTACAATAATTTACATAATCAAACCCTCGTTGGACTCTGAGTTACAGGGAATGGCTTTTCCTTGTTTGTAAATGTGATATAATATGATTTTAATGCAAGGCTTTCAAGTGAAAATTAAGAAAGTGAATAGTCACAATTAAAACGGTGGTAGAATTACCACCGCTCATCCGGTATCAGATGTGCTGGAGCTTAAAAGTATCAAGATGAATGAAAAAAGCAGCGTCCGCACACTCAAGTAACGGTTCAGACAATCATCACTTGATTAGCCAATTAATGTACAACACCTGTGTCAAAAAACAACATTTCCTGGTGGCTAGACATCAAGGGAATTGTAGTCCTATAGATTTTCAGGACTACAACAAGTGTCCACTGAGACAAGAAACACTATAAAGTACATCAAATATAATTTACAATATATACAACAGAACAAAAAACAATAGAGAATGTTACAATATGTAAACATCAGGCAGTAGCCATCATAAAACATAAAACATACAATACAGTATATTGTCATTTATTCAGAGCACGACACTCATGTTGTATAGTTGATCACACAAAAGTGAAATGTCACTTTAAGCTGCTGGGTCTGTGCAGTGATGTACCTGCATAGGAGTTTAGAGTGCCTGGAGGTGGAGATGTGATTCAACTG
>NC_139633.1:18338793-18376293 GCF_964638095.1 Poromitra crassiceps
GACGTAGACCAGACGCTGAACCTATGGCTGCAGCACGTGTGCAGCGTGGCTTCAGCGTGGCTGGTGTGATCGGTCTCCCCTGTTAACAAGGACGCTGAAATGAAACTGACTCCGCGCTGCGTTGCTTCAGCGTGGGATTGGCGTATGGTGTGTTCGGACACTTCTATGCTTAGGCCTTGTTGCATCTGTTTTTATTACAGTGTGGGTTGCAGTTTTGCATGCAGTCCCACCCACACAGCAGGAGGCTGCTGGTAAAATGACTGAGACAAAACACAATCCCCTTCTGTCAGAACCACGTATCCACCTCCAGAGACGGCAGAAATACTCTGTAAACGATGATCACATAGATGAGTCTTGACAGTACACAGTGGTGCTGTAACTGACAAGTCTGTGGTGACATAAAATATACTTTATCATTTCCATATGGAACGGTCTGAGTCTCCAGTGAAATGAGATGAGGAATAAAGGCACATGGAAAATAATATTTTCTCTTAAATGGATTTTTATTGATATCAGTATATAAGAGAGATTTATGGATGACTGTTACAGAAAAAAGGGGAGGAAAAGCAACCACAGTTCTCTTGAAACAGTAACTATACATAAATCAGAAATATTATTCTTCTCAGATACAATATAATAGGAAATAACATTATATCTATATACTGCAAAGGGAATAACATTGCATTCACTTACTACTCTTGCCATTGATCAAAGAGTGCAAAGACAATTGTGCAGTAATTACTCGAAAAGTTTAGCAAAATCTATCGTAGGTTGCAGAAAGCAATTCAACATATTTAAAAACTGGACGGCTACAGCTGCAGAGAATATAACATATTTGAGATGCTTCTCTACTATGTACTGTAACTCTACAAATAGCAACGACCTGTATCAATATCAATATCTTACACTTATATTAAGCCTGAGATATTTAGATAGGGAAACATTTTGCCTAAACACTGGTGAAATAAAGGATACATACCAGTATGCAAACCTAGCTAATGATTAAGTATAAAATTAAAATTACCATTGACTAAAATACGAGTAATATTATTTTTGTTTGATCAAAGACATTCACTGATATGAAACAAACAAATTCAAGATGTCCTGTTCAGCTCTGGACACAGTGCTGTGGCTACAGCGCCCTCTGTCTCTCATACTCATATCAAACTCGATTGAGTAGCTTTTCCAAAAATGTACTGAGACAGACCAATATAATTATATCAAATAATTCACCCTATGACAATTGCCTGCAATCGTTTTTGTTACTAAAATGAAAAAGACAAATATAATAAAATAAAGTTCTATATAGTTTCACATATAGAAATATGCCAAATATATCAAGATGGCAAATATTTACCAATATATTTTCAAAGTGCTGTATATAATCAGGGCTTCATGGTTTATGTTAACCTAAAAATAAAGTCCAGAAATCCACTTGGTAAAGGAGCAAAACAAGCTGTCTAATCACACATCAAACTAAAGAACTGTATGTACAGCATATCATTTCAGATATATGATTTATATGTAGCCAAATTACAGCAAGTAAAAATATGAAAGTAAAACTGTGTGGTAAAACTGTTCAAATTACAGCATCACCTCACTTGTATGGTAAATAGGCATGTAACCAAAGAAACTCTAAATTATTCTTTATTCTTGCCCCCCCCCCCCCCCAATTGATGTGGTTACAAAAGTAAGCTAAAGTTGTGTTGTTATCTCCCCCTCCCCCATTAGTGCTAATTTTAATTTATTTATTCATGCTCCACCCTCTGCCGATCTGGGGAGAGCCGAAACTGGCTCCATGCTTCCTCCGAGACATGGGCAGTAGCCAGCCGCTTCTTTTCACCTGACAGGGGAAGCTTCACCGGTAGGACATAGCACGTGGGAGGTTCACGCTATTCCAACCAGTTCCCGTCCCTCCAAACAGGCGCCCCGAGCGACCAGAGGAGGCACCACTTCAGCGACCAGGATATTGCATGTTTTGGTGAGGGGTTCCTACTGTATATGAAGGAAACCCCCAGGGGGCACGGGGAGAACATGCAAACTCCACACAGAAAGGCCCTTTTTGACGACCCCACCCGGGCGGTGGGCACTCGAGGATGTGGGCACGGGCACGCACTCCTTCAGCGCTCACAGCGTCCCAGGTGGGAATCGAACCCAGGACCTTCTAGCTGTGAGGCGACAGCGCTACCACTGCGCCACCGTGGGCACGGGCACGCACTCCTTCAGCGCTCACAGCGTCCCAGGTGGGAATCGAACCCAGGACCTTCTAGCTGTGAGGCGACAGCGCTACCACTGCGCCACCGTGCCCCCTGTGTTGTTATCTTTTTGGTCTCTGTGCTCCTCTACAATCTGTTGAAGCTCCTTTTCCAACATCCGACTGCAGGGAGTTGCTCCTCTGTCAATTATCAGACGCTATTACTGTACATAGAAAATGGGTGGCACAGTTCATTAGACATTTTCCAAATAAGGGGGAGCTGTTTCATTATTATTGCAAACCACAGTAACTACGCTACTTTCTGATTGCAGTTCGGACATGCCGTTATAGCCCTACAGCCAGGGCAACAAAAGAGTGGAATCAATCACAAATACAGCTTATTCATATCTTCATATCTTCATGGTTCTGCTCCATTCAGCCCCGAGTTAGAAGTGATGTCTCCTGGAGTTGAGAGAGTGTCTCCTCTTCCTCTTCCTGTGGCACTGCTCCCTCCTCTCTGGCCAGGGGAAGCCGCCGTCAGTGGCCCTGTAGGCTTCGTCGTACTCGTCGCTGTCAGAGTCGGGCTCAGCCACGGGGAAGACCCTGTCAGGAAACACTTCCTTCAGCTTGGAGCTGAAGAAGACCTCCAGGCTGCGGCCTGCCTGGGCCACCTCCGAGTCAGGCTGCAGTCAGAGAGAGAGAGAGAGGGGCATCACACAGGTCAGCACTTTTGAACAGATTAACTCAATCAGTCAAATTATAGACACAATTAGAATTAGAATTAACTATAATTATAAGCCAAATGATAGAAAATACACACACGGGATATCAATTTCTCACTTACATAGTTGAACTTGGCACAATTCCTGAACATAAGATTGACATCAGTCACAAACTCGTCAGGTGAGTAATAATGATGCGTGTTCCGCTTGTTGAGTTTGGCCCGGATCACCGACAGGTCCATGGGCCTCTTGATGATCTGGTAGTAATGTCGAGCCTGCGTGCAACGGCAGTTATCAGTTTAAAATATATGACCGTCAACCTTTATTCCCATCCCTAGTGGCTTCACAGTGATTTTCTAGCAGCAATACAAAGATGGGGGAAAGTCTTGATGAAGCTGGTGTGTTCCTTTAAATATAATGAAAAATAGACGAGACACTAGGGTGGAGCTGGGTTTATAACTGGACAGTAAGAAAAGGCTGTTCACTCACCAGCGGACTGACCGGCTCGTGGAAGGGAGAACTTAGGACGTTGCTGAAGATCAAGAGAGTCAGCCGCTCACATTTCTACGAAGAGTGGACCATCATGGAAGAAAACGTCAGTGATTATTATGAATGCAGAAAGAAAAAAAGAATAAGTTATCCTTTACTTATCCCCATGGGGAAATTCATCCTCTGCATTTGACCCATCCTCTACTAGGAACCTTCATAGAACTAGGAGCAGTGGAGCTTTGCCAGTGCCTTGGTCAGGGGTACTGACAGGAGTCTTAACCCTAAGATACATGTGTTTTGGTGGTGGGAGGAAACCCACATGAACATGGGGAGAACATGCAAGCTCCACACAGAAAGGACCTGGGACGGACCAGGGTTCGAACCCGGGACCTTCTTGCTGTGAGGCAACAGTGCTAACCACTGAGCCACCGTGCATTTGCCTTTGCCTTTTTTTTAACACCTGCACTGCAGCCTTATTGCAGTGTCAATAGCCTTGCTGGGTTTGTGAAAGGACTCACCCTCTGGTCACATGCAGCCAGTCCGTGTGCAGATGTGCGCTCCCCAGATGTTCTCGCATTCTCACAGTCATACGCCACCTCTGGCTGCACGGCGTCCCTACACAGGCTGCACACCCAGTCACCGCTAAGCAGGGTAAGAAACAGCATGTCACCAACAACAGGTCCACACAAGCTGTTTATAGGTGAGAGGATAACACACAGAGAGCACCTAAACTCCAAATCCAAATCTAAATGACATGTAATGGTAAAAAAAAGCATGCTACTGAAACTGCTATTTGATCTTTGGTGCCAGGCACAGGAGTCCCAAGTCAGTCTCGAGTCTTGAGGCGCAAGTCTCAATTCAAGTCCCAAGTCTAAATACAGATTACCAAATCAAGTAAGGTCAAGATTATTTGTATAGCCCCAATTCACAAGCATGATGTCTCATCACTTTAGAAACATTTTCAAGTCATCAAAGTACAAATCAAAGTCAAGTCTCAAGTCAACAGAACCCAAGTCAAGTCAAGTTTTCTCTTCAGGCATCAAGTCAAGTCAAGTCTCAAGCAATTTAAATTGTGGCTCAAGCCTGACTGGAGTCCAAGTCATGTGACTGGAGTTCTAACTTCCCACCTCTGGTGCCAGGTGATGTCACCACTTGTATTTTATAGAAGCTGACCATCATCTGGCACTAAAGATCAGCCAATAGCAGAATGTCAATTTCAGTAGCATTTCTTGTAGCATTAGATATCAGGCCTTACAGGCTTTTGGTTGGGCGTTTAGTTAAGTCTATCAATGAAGTCTTTCAGGTGAGCGTTACAGTATGAGAGGCTTACGTAGGGAAGCTTAGTAGAGATGGGATATGGCAGGACAGGTGGAAGACTTTGGGACAGCGGTCACAGCACAGCAGGTCCCCTCCGATCAGACACACAGCGCAGAAGTCCTCACTCTCCATCTCTGCATTTTCCTGCTCAGGCTGAACCTCCTCCTCTGCCCCCTCCTCCTCACAACCCTGCTGAGGGACGGGGTTCGCAATCAGGATGGGCCTCTGACCAGGACCGACGAGGGGCTCCTCTTCCTGGTCCGAACGAAGCGGCTGCGGGTCGTCCGTTGTTAGATCGGGCTCCGAACGAAGCGGCTGCGGGTCGTCCGTTGTTAGATCGGGCTCCGATTCTAAATCTGGCTCGGACTCCACAGAGCCCTGAGAATCTGGGGGCTGATCAGACAAAATGTCAGAATCGCTCTCCGCTGGAAAACGAGGATCATAGTCGGCCTGGAGGTCTGACTCTGCTTCAGCATCGGCCGATTCCACATGAGCTTCCAGCTCCTCTTCCCCGTTCTCTGATCCCACTCCTACATCGTCCGACTCCGGGTCAGCCTCATATTCGATACTAGGCTCTGACTCCTCCGCAGTGTCAAGCTCCCCACAGGGCTCCAGCTCTCCGGCAGCCACCGGCGGCTCCTTAGCCAGAGACTCGAGGTCAGCTTCGGACGAAGACTCGGGGTGCGCGTCGGATTCTGGCGACGCATCCGAGTCTAGGTGTGGGTCAGAGTCTGGATCTGCCTCGGAAACTATTTCTATCTCCGAGGCTGACCTGGGATCAGAGTCAGAGTCCAGGTCAAGTGCAGAGTAACTCCGAAGAGCATATTTAGGGTCAGTGGGCGGAGCTGGCAGAGTGAACTCTTTATGGGATTGGAGTGTCCCTCGGTTGTGGAACTCACTGATGGCTGGAGGTGTGGCAGACTGACTGGGCCTTCGTCGCTCTGTGTATGGTGGTGTTACAAACGAGAGGGTCGTCCGCATGGTCTCAGAGCCTCCAGCTATCCCCTACATATACAATACAGATCAGAATACATGTAGAATAGTAGTAGTAGATCATTCCAGCAGTTATAGTCAGCTTACCCATCTGCTTTTTAATCATACTTTTCCATTAAATTAAATATACAAACATTTTCAACAGCATTAACTAGCCTCTCAGATGTCTAAAATCTATTAAATAATATAATAATAATATATTAAGATCTATTAATAAATTGTTCAAATGAAGAAAAAAACACTACTGTAGCTATCAGTATATCAAATTAGTGACAAAGATCATTTTTGGTATCAAACCCTGGGGGTGAATATTTTAATGAAAACACTCAATTAGAATGTGTAACCTACTTTGCGAGACTCAACATTGGCATGAGTTACAAAGTTATACATCATACTTGACAGAGTGATGTCATACGTCATGTCAAAAGTTACTTAAAAAAAGAATCAGTTTACCGTTTATCTGCTGCAAATTTACTACAAATTGATAAAGCTCCTTTTCAGATTATTTTGCCTCCAAAATGTACAAAACAATTAAAATACACAACACAAATCCTTTATTCTTAGAGACAGAGTAATTTTAATGATTATATCGTCTACAAAAATGATTGATGAGCATTATTCCAACTTGTGTAAATCGATGTCACTATATATATATACATACATAATCAAAACGACTTTCTACCATTAAAGCAGCTACGAGCAAGATTTTCCATTGTTATTAAACAGTATAATTACAATATTGATGCATCACATCTTACCTATAATAGTAGCTGAGACCAAAGCCATGTGAATCGGAGATTGCTCTCTTGATGATTATAGAGGTCTGTGTCTGTCTAACCTCGCGTCACCAGGGGGCTCTCTCTCTCTATCCGGTCTACCGGCGGACCGGATAAACCCGGAAGTGAAACCCGGAAGTGAAACGCAGCTGCCTGCCTTCTGCCGTTTCGCTCTGCCTAGCAACAGACCATAAACAAGGAGAACGCTGGCCGATTCACTCGGGGTTCAAGCGAGACTACTCTGCGTTGGTATCGTCTACTATTACAGGTAAGATGTGATGCATCGATATTAAATTTAGACTGTTTAATAACACTGGAAAATCTTGCTCGTAGCTGCTTTAAAACAAAATTGTCAGTAATCCAACAATTAGTTAACCGCCTATATTTTCAAAATTAATGTTGACTGCTGTGATATTCTCACTGATTACTAATATCACTGCAAACATGTTTGTTTGTTTAGGACGACACTGTACCGTCTAAAAAGAGGTGAGACCTACTTCAGGCATCTGGTCACCCCAGGCTCTCTGCTGGGGCAAAGCGTTGCTCCTCTCCATCCCGCTGGCGGGCAGAGGGTCACTCTGCCGCCGCCCGTGTGGAGGGAGTCGGGACACGAGGACTTTGAGCCGCTCCAGGCACACCACAGGAACCTTGGCTCTTCCTGGACTCTTCTCAACCTCCCTTTTGCTTTAGAGGGAAGGAGGGAAAGTTGACGGTGCTAGTTGCATTTCATGTCCACAACTTGTGGATAGGAAGATGTTTGAGTTGATAAGTAAATATATGTACCTGCTATTCTGGTATCCCTTTCTTGATATCCTGCATTGCTCTTTGGCCTCATAATCAATCTCTTTGCTCACATAACTGAAAGCATGATCTGATGAAGAGGAGGATTATGAAGATATATTCACATAGCCTTGCATTTCATTTATTTAGGCTATAAGAAGCAATAGCATAGTAAAGTAGTTTGTTCAGCACCTGGCTCTGTCTTATAGGACAAGAAGGGTGACAGGTGCAGGAGGGATGGGCCTCTGGAAGGGGGCGTGGCAGACAAGGTTTCCTTGGCAACACACTGGATCACCCCATCTGAAGCCCTCCTTTGCCTCGGATCCACACTGGCATACTGAGAGTAAAGCAAATAAAATGGAAAAAACATACTGAACCAGACTCACTCTGCTGCAGTTATCGCTGCTCTCCACCGGGGTGAAAACCTCATGACAGCAAAGAGTCAACACAGGCAGACGTGTGAATCTCATGTCACACTGTGCACCCTGAGTGTTAAACGGTAATCTATCGAAATCTATCGTGTTGACTCATCCGAGGTAACCTCAACTCAAACTCCCACGATGTTGTGTTAACCTTGATATGTTGAAGACCGTTTAAAGCCCCCCCATCTGAGCCCTTATATCCCCACTGCTTTTCAACACAAAGTGACCCCCTTGTGCCAGTATACTGTACTACACGTGTTTAGAAAGAACATGTCATTTATTTTTTATTTATTTTTTATTATTACTTCTTTTCCTGTGTCTGAGCCTGTTTGTCTTGTATGTTTATCGTTCTATAAAAGATTGAAAATAAAATATAAAAAAAAGGAAAAGAAAAAAAGAACACATGTCATCTAACGGTGACCACCTCATTTTATTTGGCAGCAGAGCATCAGAGCCCCTTGTGAGTGATGATTATACCCTGATGTGGGGGGGGGGGGGTTACCTGATACACGGCTCCAGCTCCTAGGCCGTGGGCGCCCCCTGTGGGCCTTTCAGAGTAGGGGCTGCTGGACGGAGCTGCCAGTTCTGCCGGGATGCTCTGGGAGCGTCTCTTCCTCCTCGCACACGCTGAGCTAGAGCTGAGCCTGCTGCTCTGTATGTCAGCTCCGCTCTCGTGAGCTGTCACAGACGTCTCCAGGGAGGTGGATCTCTGCCAGAAACACAAACGTACCAAACCGAGAAGGGTTACTTTCAACAGCGCCAACAGATAGAAAGAAACAACTCGAGTGTCACACTCACACACACACACACACACACACACACACACACACACACACACACACACACACACACACACACACACACACACACACACACACACACACACACACAACTAAATGAGAAAAACATCCATCAAAGGCTATTCTGGGAGTCATTCAAAACAACTCAAAACCTGCTGCTCTAACACAGCACTGCCCCCCTTTTCTATTTTTTCTCTGAGTGCTCTCATGGTATAGGCTTATTGATTAACCACCTCCCACTCCATTGTAACCAATCAGAAACTACCACCTAGAATGGAGGCTCTCTTAAGTGTTGGGATTTCTGCCTGTACTGTTTGACTCTGAAGAAGACGCAGTGCGCGTCGAAACGTCAGTTCAGCTCTTTGTACCTTTTATTAAATGTATTGAAGTGACTTTGTGTGCTCCAGCTCACTCATTGGGTTAGTCTTTTTTGAAGTGGCCCAATGACCTGTTTTGCATTGTTTTGTCCTGTTCTGAGAGCACCGACCTCCCTCTGTGGAGGGGTTGAAGCGCAGGAGATTCCTTCTACAATCTCAAAACCTGGAGTTTAACCAACACAACTGAATAGATTACTGTTATTCTAAAGATAGGCTAATGAAAGGACTGGTTACAACACCAATTATCATATGTAAATTCACCATCAGGGGTGCAGTGGGATCCTTTGATTAAGCCGGATCGGCAAATCACTGATTACCTCCGCTCTCTCTCCCTTCCTCTCTCGCATATTATCATTTGACTAATGTGAGTTTTGCGAAAAGCTCCCCAAAAGCCTCAACTGTGTGTCCCTAGCTAATATATGCAAATATATATATATATAACAAATCAGCCGACTTCAGGTTCTTTAACATCCTCCTCCTCTCTCCACTCTTCTTCTTCTGGTGCACCATCGTAATATACTGTATATTTAGGCCCGGGAATGTGCTCATAATTATCATGCTATTAAAACACTTACCTGATCCATGCCCCTAAGGAGAGGTATAAAATAGACTATAATCCGTCTCTCTCCCTGGAAGGATGGGGGTAGGGATTTATCTAACCGTGGTACCCAGAGCTGAAATCAACCCACCAGCTTCTGCTATTCCCTTAGTGACTCGTTAATGACAGGTTAAGTACATATGTGACTGCACCCGTGTGTGTGTGTGTGTGTGTGTGTGCGCGCGCGCGCGCGTGCGTGCGTGCGTGCATGCGTGTGTGTGTGGGTGTGTGTGTGTGTGTGTGTGTGTTTTTAGTCATTTTCAGATGACTTGAAAAGGTAAAAAGGATATATATATTTGTGCTTGTAATCATGCATCTGGAGGCTTTTTGGAGAGGTGATAATGTGGCTGCTCAAACGCCTCTCATCAAGCATCTAATGATAAACAGTGCTGTCCTGGATTTGAGGATGCATCATTATGTGCCGTTCAGTTTTAATTGTCAGAGCAGCTCTTTTGTTTTCCCGTCAGCCTTTCTTCATAGAGGAAGAAACGTGTTTCTGTTGCACCATCTGTTTGTTTTCAGGCTAGCTGTCAGTGGTGCTAACTGATCATTCATCTGTTTGTTTTCAGGCTAGCTGTCAGTAGTGCTAACCGATCATTTTTGGCATAAAAACAGTCGGCTTTCCTTTAGTATCTGCCGTGTACGGATTAATAATTAAACAGTATTAAATTATGCATTGGATTCAACACTCAATTACCTGCCCATTATGTGTTTTGCAAATATATATTTTAATATAGTAATAAATAATATATATGGAAATTTGAAGTATGGCTCAATTTGATCTCAAATTAATAGCTGGTACAAACCAAAATGGGAGGCAAAATGTTCAAATGATACCTCCATTCCTTAACTACATGACTTTGTGAAGTTAATGTGGAGCAGAAAAAGGTTGCAGTTGTTAAGTAGATGAGTTACTGGTTGTCTCACCCTGACATCCCTGTAGTCTCTGAGTGCCAATGGAGGTCTGGTCCCCTGCTGATCAGGACTCTGCTCCCTCCTCTCTGGCTGCAGATCAACACTCAGCAGCTCTCTGCCTTCAGAGTGTATGTCCGTTGCCCTCTGGCCCAAATGTTGCTGTGAAGCTGCGATGGCCGACAGGTTTCCCTCACACTGGTCCTGCTCTTCCCTGCTGTGCTCTGCGCTCGGCTGGCTCTGGCTTTCAGGAAGTTGTTCCCTCTGGTGTGGCTGATGGAGATGAGATTTGGGCTGGGACTGGGGCTGGGGTGAGGCAGGTTGGAGCTGGGACGCGGACCCGCGACTGCAGCCGAGCCGGACGGGCCCCACGTTTGGGGCAGGCGATGGAGGGGGAGGACAGTGCAGGGAAGGTTGCATGGCTGGGGGGTTCTCTGGGTCCCAGCACCTCTGCAGCAGGGAGGCAGAGAGGAGCGAGGGCTGAACACAGCTGGAGCTGTACAGAGCAGCTTCCAGCTGTTTTTTGTCCAGACCGGGCAGATCTGGCTGAGAGGGAATGCCATGTAGGCAGCACATCTGGGCCTGGCAGCAGGCCTGGTAGCCACAGCCCTGCTCTGGTCCTCGGTGGCACACAGAGGGCAGGGCCATGCAGGTGATGGGCTGCGGTTGCAGGATACTGGGGCAGGCCAAACCCTGAGGATAGGGGCAGTTTCCTCCCTCCACAGTCAGCTGGCCTGCAGAAACACACAAGCACATGACGTCCATGTCTCCATTTTGGTCAAACAAAAGATCTTAAGACCAGACCCCTCATGTTTCAAGATGTAAAATACTCTACTTTGAATAATAATTTGTGTCTGATGGTTTTTCCCATACTAAAAAAAGGTTAAATTATCGTGTTCAAATAAGATGACTTCTCCCTCATTTAAAAATCCAAAGCAACCAATCAGGGTTATCTAGAACCTAACTAGCCAATCACAGCATACAACACAGGCTTTCAACACATTCTCACTCCCAACTTGTGTCAAATCATAACTCTTAAAAGTTCAAAAGTACAGTAATTCTGTATAAGAAAATCCTTTTGAGAGAGTAGAATGTCACATTTTGGAACAAAACTTCTAGATATTGGAAACAAATTCTCTGTAACACTAACTGCATTCATCTCAGTCATACTAAACATTTAATTTAGTTCATGTATTCAACATTTCTAAATGATAGCCAACGTGCTTTGCTAGATTTACCTAAAGAGGAAATCTGTTTTGTCCAGTAGCTGGCATCCCAGTTGAATTTGATCTTGAGAGGAACCCAAGAGTCTGAGAGCGATGACTCAAGGAGTTGCTGCATCTGCAATGAAATCTGACAGAAGAATATATTAGTGAGATCAATTCCTATTTGGATCATATAAAACAGAAAAGTGTGTTATGGCGTCAAATACAGTTTGGAGGTTAAGTGAATAATTTACATTATTACTTGGCTGTTATATGTGATTACACGTGAACTATATGTGTGGTGGCCTACAGAACCCCTTCACGTGTCGCTGCTGCACATTGTTGCTACTGAGCCAAAGAAGGTTGAAAAGGAGTTTTGCAGGTATTTTGAGATTTTGAGTGATTTGGTTACTTTCATCTCCGTAGTACATCACGGTGAATGATTATTTTCATAAAAGGGGAAATTATTGATTTTTATGGTTTTGGTGGAATGCCAGTGTAGAAAATACAACATTGTGGAATGTTTAAAGCCATTTTTTTCCACATTTTACTTTGACACACATAACAGATTAAAATACTCATAACTTTTGATCTGAGATAGCTCTCTCAGTCATTCAAAAAAGTTATATAAGGGGAGAGTTTATGGAAATATCAAATTCCCACCATGTAAAGGGTTTTTGCAGACCAACCACACATAATAGAAAGAACAGAGGCTGCCTTAATTATCCTCATCTTCATCATCTCCTGTCCTGGCAATGAAGCATTCTTGGTACAGATGTGGATTATGTACATATTGTTCAGTAGCAGTAAGGGTCTAATCTAAACTTGAGTCATGACATTAAGACATTTTAGTTACTGCTGTTTACCTTTGTAGGGCGATATAACATTAGAGCAAAGCTGAAAAGACTTTCCCAATCAAAAACCCAAACGAGACCTGAATGTTAACCACTGTTCAAACAGCTGGCCTTAATTAACCCTTTAATTAGGTTAAGGTGACTAGGGAGGGGCTTTACTAGTCACACCCGAAGGTTACATGTTTGATCACCTTGCACAGAGGCAAAAAAAAACAAATGAGAATGACACCAAACATGTCTTTCTCTCACACTCCCTGAGCGGAAATTAAAATCAGACATGGTATCTGTGTGTGGTGTTCAAGTGTCAGTGGCCTCCTGTGAGACCCTTCCTCTCAGCCTTACCAGCGCCTTGCTGAAGAGCACCGGGCTCCTGCCATGGTGGCTCGTTGCCCAGGTGATGAACTTCTGCACGCGATCCAGCTGGCCGCATGACTCTATCGCCCCCTGCAGCTGGTCGTCCAGACGCTGTTGGAAGTCCTCCGAGATCTTCTGCAAAGAAACAAACACACACACACACACACACACACACACACACACACACACACACACACACACACACACACACCGTTATGGGTAATTACTGGCACAGAAAGTCACGGATGGATTCAGGGGGGCCAATCAATTGCTGGTTTTTCTTATGCCAGATGCAGTTGCTGAGATGCCGGCTTAAGCATCTTTGACAGATTATGATTGGCTCTCTTTCGCTTGCTTTGGGCTGATTACATCACGCTCGCTTTCAGGGCTGATTACATCACGCCGGCTGCTGATTGGTTGCGTGTAGATTGGCGGTCAGCTGAACGATCAGAGGCGGAGAAAGAGAAAAAGTAATTACCTCCAGTTGCTCTATTAATAGGTTGGCTCGTTTGTTCAGCTCGTTCATCATAATCATCTTTGCCATTTTAATCTGGTTCTCGGCCTTCCTGTGCATGATCTTCACTCCATGAAGCCTGAGAGGAGAGGAGACACTAAATGACAAATCTGATTGCTGGCAGAAAAATCCCAACACAGGTTTTGGGATGCACAGATGTTTGATTTTATTTGGATCCTTCAACATGGCGGGGGAGATATTTTGTAACGACAGAGCAGTGGGAGAAGACCTGCTCCAGCATCAAGATGAATTTATGTAGGCACTATTGTTTGTATGAATCTATGCATAACATGAATACCTACTGTACTGTATGTGCATACAGTATGTATGCATATGTGTCTGCATAGATAAAGACGTAACTATGTTTTATTTTAGTCATTTTTGTTGTAGTCAACATGTATGTGTATGATGGTATGTACATGCATATGTATATACCCCCCATCTTTGTTTGTGTTTGTTTGTTTCTCTCACTGGGTGTATAAATCACAAGAAGTAAATAAATTTGCAAGGCCAGACGTTGCTTAGGATTTGGGTACAGCTGATGATTGTGTGTGTGTGTGTGTGTGTGTGTGTGTGTGTGTGTGTGTGTGTGTGTGTGTGTGTGTGTGTTTGCGTGCGTGCGTGCCAGTGCGTGCAAGTGCGCGTGTGTGTGTCTAGAACTCTAAACTGACCTGTCCTCTATCTGTTTGGCAGTGTTCTCCACTGCAGACTTCCTCTCCTCCACCTGCGCCATCAGGCTCTCAAACAACCACTGCTGGTCCTGCAGGGCCTTCCCAATCTGCACCAGCCTGAACAGCAGAGAAGCACAAGATCACAGCGTGAGCGAGCCAGTTAGAAAAGTTCACTACAGTAATTTATTCTTAATTAAATTGCTTTCCCCCGGGGACAAGACATTATGCAGGTGACCTTAGAGGCAACTACTGTACTGTAACATCGCAGAAAACAACAGTGCATGCATACTTAATAAGCATTGGGCAGGCCAAGGATAGAGTATGCAGATATACAGATGATAAAAGTGACAAGGCGTTGTTGGGAGGACGTTTTTAACCTGCGCTTAGCCCCCGTCTCTGCAGTGTCCTTGTGCCGCGCGTCTTGAGGACTGACCTGTGGTTTTTGTGGGCGGACAGGTGACAGCTGCTACAGCACAGAAGGTCACATGACTCGCAGAACAGCTCCAAGGGCTCCTGTCTGTGAGAGTGGCACATGAGCAGCGAACAAGGGTACGAGCCCGGGCCTGAAAGACAGAAGGAGGGCGGGGGGAGGAGGAGGAGGAGGAGGAGGAGGGGGTACAGAAAGACAGAAGGAGGGGCAGGGGGGGAGGAGGAGGAGGAGGAGGAGGAGGAGGAGGAGGGGGTACAGAAAGACAGTCAATATGAAACTCGCACCCACAGCCAAAGGTGTGAGGGTGTGGAAGGTGTGAAAAGCAAAAGCAGAAAAACAGATTTGCAGAGAAGAGAAGCTTGTTACTGATGCAGCACACTCTGCCAAACCAACGCTTATTTAAAGTCATCCAATGATAAGGCAAGCAGCTGTTCGGGGCGACTCGATTAAATGTGTTTTTGGTGAATTGAGCTATTTTGTTCGGATATCAAATGTTGTTTTGCTTCTGTTGACAAGAAAGCAGGCAAGCTGTGTCTGGTGCTGCCCTCTGCTGATGACTCACTCACATTTATCGCTGTTCCAATCTATTCACAACAACCTGACACCTTGCGGCACCAACAGAGAGAAGAAGTGGAGCAGAAATTATCTTTGATCAGCAGCAGAGAAATGCAAATGCTAGGCCGCAATACCTGGTGAGCTTTACTTGTTGTCATGTCATGTTTAGAAATTACAATTTATTTTCCATGCAAATGATTCGTATGAACAGCATGAGTATATCACAAATCTCACAAAGCTCATCAGCTGTTAGGGCCTATCACGGTGTTGTTTTGTTTCGATTCTGCGAGACAGACTGGACCTAATTTTGAGAGCAATAAAATAATTTTAATTTTAATGCGCCTTTGTCTGTCCAGGTTGGTTGGACTCTGCAGCTGGAATGTGCATCCAGATTCCCAGAATAACCATGAAGAGTCAGTGGTAACTGTGATGACTGGATATCAGTTGACTATAAAGTTGGCCTGTACATTAGCTCTGTATTCGATGGATGGGGGGGGCAGGAAAAGGGCAGATAGCAGGTTGCAGATGCAACGAAACAAGGTGGACCACAGAGATGCAACTAAACAATATGCCACTCCCCTTTCAGACGACGCTGCGCAATCTCACTCACGAACCAGCAGCCACATACAGTACACAAAAATAAACACTGTCAAAAATAACTTTCACGCATATCAAAATAGGTCATTGTGAGAAAATGGTTGCATAATTGGCCTACAGAACATTATTTTAATCTAACCGTTGAATGAGGCTAGCTACTGTTAGTGAACGCAGCCCCTGCTCCTCTCTGCTGCCCCCCCCCCCCCCCCCCCCCCCCCAGCCTGCCTGCCTGTGACGGTTCTTCACACATCTCTGTGGTGAGGAGCTGAGAATCAACATCAGCACGGAGCAGAGTGACCACATCCTGCCTGTCAGGCTGTTTCACACAGGTACACAAAATCAAACACTAGCACAATAAAGGGCTTTTAGATGCATCCCATAATACCATTTGGTAATTTGTATGACTGCAGGCCTGCAAAAACACCAGCATCTTTAAATAACATAGAGTACAGTCAGAAAAACAGAAATCATCCGAGCACTTAAGAATCTGGGGCTCATGTTAAAGGGAAGAGTAATAAAATACAGGCAATTTCCACAAACCATTAAAGGAACACTCTGCCCATTTTCAACCAGCTTTGTATCATTAGAACATCAGTAGTATATCAGAAAACTGTAAACGGTTTTGAAGTCTGTCATTTAATTTGACAGTTATTGAGTGTTAAAGTGTGGACCAGTGACATCACTGGTCCACACTAACTCAAATTAATAAGTCATTAACTCAAATAAACTCTCAATAACTGTCAAACTAGATGAATGATGAATAGTTTGACAGTTATTGAGAGTTGATTTGAGTTAATGAGTTATTAATTTGAGTTAGTGTGGACCAGTGATGTCACTGGTCCACACTTTAACACTCAATAACTGTCAAATTAAATGACAGACTTCAAAACTGTTTACAGTTTTCTGATATACTACTGATGTTCTAATGATACAAAGCTGGTTGAAAATGAGCGGAGTGTTCCTTTAACAACCATCATCACGATGATGCATAATTCATTGCAATGGTTCCTGCTTCCCACCGAGACATGATTAACAAACAAACAGAGCAGAGCAGGAGAAGGAAAACAAGGAAGTCAAATAGGGACGCAAAGTGACCGCCTACTTCCTGCTTCAGCACTGTACCAGAGATTTTCATCCGCCATTTATTTTCCCATAGACGTTTCGTAAAATGCTTATAAAAATAGTTTTACTTGGTCAAACCAAACGGTTCAGCTATATATAGAATCGGGAGAGACCATAGAACATTTCTCTCCGACCAAAACTTTAAAAAACAACATCGAAAAAATATTTTCTTTAAACCCGCATTTTTTTTTACGCTTTGGTCCGAGTGAAATGTTATGCGATCTGTCCTGTTTCTAAATATAGCTGAACCGTTTGGTTTGAACAAGTAAAATCACTTTTATAAAGCATTTTATGAAATGTCTATGGGAAAATAAATGGCGGATGAAAATCTCTGGTACAGTGCTGAAGCAGGAAGTGATGTTCCACTTTGGCTCTCTATAGGCTTGCAGACGACACTGGGAGAGACAAACCCGTGAGGCCCCGCCCATGTTTGACATGGCGGCCTAGAAAGTGGAGGAAAGAGAAAAGTGAGGCTGGTACTGTAATTAGCAGCAATACTTGCCTTGCGCAGTGGGAGGCAGAGAGCTGGGTGCTCTCTGGAGCAGCAGGTCGGGACACTGGGTGGTGGCGGGTCGCGGTTGTTGGTGCAGGTCCGTGTACTGGGTGGTGGTGCTGATGGCTCTCTGATGCTGATGCATGTCTGTGCACTGGAAGCACAGCCACTTGTTGCAGAACGTACACAGGCTCTGAGCGAGCCCGGGCTCTGAACACTCTGAGCAGATCTGCAGGGGGCACATGCAAAGCACACACACACACACACACACACACACACACACACACACGCGCGCGCGCACAGGGCCATTTTGATACAAGGATGAGGATGTCAGAAATATTTATGTTACTTCTTAACTTTTGGCTAAATCACACTGCCCAGATATTTTTTTTTCATGCTCAAATTCTGTGTAGCTCCAAGAGACTGTCAGAAACATTTTGATCAAGTTCCTCATGGGGAAAAACAAACTGATAAAACACCCTTTGTGCACTTGTACTAGCAAAACCACCAACCACCACTATTCATAAACATTAAGATCAAATGAAACATTAAAAAGCAAAAGACATAAAAGCTGTCAAAATAAGGAATTGTAAAATGTATGTTTCTCTTTAATAATAAAGGTTTGTCTGCTTTGTCATCAAAATAAGACGGATCAAACCCTTCATAGTGTGCTTCTGTTTCAAATGCCACATCAAAGAGCTCAGAGGCTGTCAATAGCCCCCAGCAAAGAAATCTAGCAGATGATGCACATACAATACCGCAGCTTCCGCTTATTTCTCACACTCTAACTGCTGCACACACAAAAAATTAGAAAAATAAAAAACAGTCTTCTGATTAACTAAGTCCCAGCCTATCTCTAGCTGTATCGGAGTAAAAGAAAAAAAATCTGGAAACAATGCTTCAAGAAATGTCTTACCTTCTCCATTTCAATGCCCTGGGAGAGTGCAGAGTGGAGTTGCTCTCTCAGCGGGAGGGAGGGAGAGGACAGGCGAGCACAGCACACAGCCTCAGCAGCAGAACAGCAGCACTGAGAGGCTCCTACCTGCAGAGCAGGAAGCGGCGCGCGGCAGCGAGAGGTGGCCCCCAGAGGAGACGACTTACATGACAGCCTCTCTCCTCCCCCACTTCATCCATGCGTAGGACCCACTGCAGGAGAGAGGAGTGTCACGTTCAAATCCATCCTCGATCCGCTCCCCGGTACAGACACGAAAAAAGAGACGCTCTAACCCTTTTTCTTAAATAAGCCTGTGCATAATAATTGGGAATTAGGGAGATAAGATAATTATTTTTTTCTAGGGCAAAATATCCCCGGAAGCCCTTTTCCAAAATGGAGGAAGGAAGGCCAGGTGACCTACAATGTTCAAGGAGGGAGGAAGTGTAGGCCTGCTGCTGGAGTGGCTGGAGCAGGTGGGGTGAGGCAGGACTGGGCTGTACTGTTAGGGCTGGGTTGTGCCAGGCTGTACTGGGATGGGATGGGGTGGGGCGGGGCAGGGCAGGGCGGGGTGGGCTATGATGAGCTGGTTCTGGTTGTGCCCTTCTTCTACATCCCTTTGTCAGCACAAGCAGGGGACAGGTCCCATGGGAGCTACACGCTAACGTAGCACACCAAAACCGGGTCAGGCTCTGATAAGCTCCAGATGGGACTAGGATACACTCTTGCCATTCCCTTAGTGAAATCAATTAAGATCGTAGCAGAGCATGTCAGAGCACACACTGAAGCAGGGACAAAACTGTAAAAGGAGCTAACTTTGGACCTGGAAAAGATATTTGGATACAGGGAAGATAATTACGACACTCTGGAACTACATCAGCGAGAAATGGGTTACAATTGTGGGGTCATAATGGGACTTAAAAGGAACTGTGGAGAAGAGTGTTGCTGCCCTTCCACCAGCACAGCAAAAGAAAGCTAACACGTGTAGCTGATGATATATCAAGGCCCAAATCAAAAACCAGTGTGACATCTGGAGCTGTGAGCAATCTGCCTAACAACAACCCCTGCAGCCTGACCTACAAATCTGACAACGTTCTCATCCTCGGGTGCTTCACTAGGGAGCTCAGAGCGATCCCATTCCCCCGTTGTCTGCTCAAAGACCCAGTTTAAAACACAATTAGTCAATCATGGTGCACCCCGTGTTCTTGTTCACTCAGCTCGAGCATCTTAAAACTGCTTTTTGCTTTGACTGTCTGCACACTCCACCCCCCCCCCCCCCAGCTTCCCTGCCATGCAAAGTGAGGCAGCCTGAGACTGAGAGCACGCCATCTCAAGAGATATGTCACAATAATAGGAAGCTGCAGAGCGATCTCTCCCTTGAAAGCCCACCTGTGTAGCAGCCATTAACACGGAGGTGATGGGATTATCTTCTGCCACAGTGTCAGATTCACCGTTGTGTTATTATACATTCACAGGCATCTGTTCTCTCTACGTACGACTCACTCTCTCTGTGTTCTGCCCACAAATCCTTCCACGGGAAAGAAGCACCTTCACTGGCCTTCTGTTCTGTCAGTCTGGGACACAAATAAATCCTCACTGAATGATAATGGCACGTCAAAAATAACGAAAGCTATACATAATTTAAACATTTTGAACACTCACACTGAAGGAGTTCTCCTGGCTCTTTGCAGGAAGTCAGATGTTGCAAGTAAGAGAGTCTTTTTTTGCACACCTGACCCGGCCTTAACCCCAGTCTCCTCCTCATGCAGTGGGTGAACAGCTGATGGAACCTCTCCGTCCCTCCTATCCAATGGCTAAAGGACATCTGCTCCATGCCTGTTGCTACATTCAATCAAGATTCTTTATTGTTACATTCCATTATATAAGTATAATAGAGTAAATGCTTGGGTTTTGGCTCCTCAAGGTATGGCAGCATAATAATTTGACATGCGTTAGTTCAGTGGTTCTCAATCTTTTCACATGAAGGACCCCTAAAATGACAAAAATTAGACCACGGACCCCCATTTGATAGGATTTTGTCCCACGGTCCCCCATTATGATAATAAGATTGATGGTTTTAGATGTTTTATTACAGAAAGTGTATAAAACCCATGACTAAAATAGCCATTGTGTTACTTATGAATGGAATTATAGCCTAAATAAATTACCCCCCTTTTGGCTGGGGACCCCCTGGAACCCCCCTCAAGGACCCCTGGGCATCCCCGGACCCCCATTTGAGAACCACTGCATTAGTTAGTCGTTTTGTTTCTTTAACATCCTACTATTGTGCATGTTGATATGGCGATCTGCCAAAGCTCCCGCATACAGTATAATAACCAACATGAATTACTTTTATCTACATAGGGTGCAATTGTGATGAACTGTGTTTTGCAAGATTCTTCAACAAAAGTTGTATTAGGGCTACTATAACTGCCAAGGCGCAAGCCCAGTATTTTTTTGCACAAAGTAAAATCAAGAACGAAAGGAAACAAAATAGATCAAAAGATTGTGAGACAAGAAACCCTAAGAAATTAAACCAATATTAACAAGTATTACATCAAAGCATACATTATTATAGGGGACAAAAAAAAGGCACCATGAACTATGATGAGGCCATTATAAAGCAGTTTTAAGGACACTGGGCTACGTCACATTGTAGAAGCCGCTAAATTATAGGGGTATTGTGATTTTTCGTTTCAGTTGGTTTCCACTGCTACCCCGTTCCACCTGTTCATGCAAGTGTTGCTCTGCATCAGCAACCCTAACCTGCGCAGCCTATCATTGAGCGTGAAAAAGGCTACTCTTTGCCTCTAGTTTTAAGGATGTGCGCATGAGATTACGCCCATAAAAACATGGCATCACGCTCACGCTGCAGTCCACAGCAAAACAAGAGAATAAACCAGGACACGAATTAAGCGTACAGACAGTTCGCTTTTTACAGTCATATTCACACACAGCATCAATAAACTGTCTACAATGCATACGTACTGTAAATTAATGGTGGCAGTGCGGGGAGCTCAGGCGCACAGGCAGCCTATGCAAAACATGCCGGTAGGTAGACATGAATGTGCGCGTTTGAGGGTGTGTGAGCGTGCGGTGGAGAGAAGACTGTCTAGCTGCAGATACTGAGCGCACAGCTCAACTTCTGTCCGCCTGTCAATTATGTCGGTGCGAGTGCGGTTGCGGTACCGTGTGTGTGAGTGTGTGAGAGAGCGTGTTTACCTTGATCCGTGCATCGCTGTCCGCTCCCCCATCACGCCGCTCTTTGGCACGACCAAATTTTGGAGATGCCAAAATCTCGCAGTTAATCGTGAGATTTTATTCGTTCTCATGCAATACTTCTGACGCTCTCAGCCGTGTAGCGTGCCAATTAGGTTTAGAGAAGAAAGCCGATTCATTTCAATGCCAAGTTGAGGAGTGTGCCTGTGAGCACGCCAATCAAATCTGACATGACATCGAATCTTCATACATTATGACTATCTTAACCTTTTTCATATCAATGACTAGTCCGAAGCTATAATGTATTGTTATAGCTTTGCATCAATTTACTGACCTCCCCACCCCCAGACCCTCTCAAGGACCCCTGGACCCGCCTGGACCCCATGTTGAGAATAGAGAACCACAACTACTCTAGAAAGGGTAGCCTACTATAGCCTACAACATCACAGGAAAACAACAATATAGTAATACCATAGAACAGTGGTTCCCAAATGGGGGTCCGGGGACCTTGAGGGTAGCCTGGGTAAACCCAGCCCCCAGTGACCTGCTCTCAGGCTCACCCTGCTTACAGTCACAAGGTGACTAAACTGAGAGCAGGTCACGTGGGGGCTGGGTTTACCTAGGCTACCTTGAGGGGGTTCCAGGGGGTCCCCAGCCAAAAGGGGGGTCATTTATTTTAGCTATAATTCCATTCATAAGTAACACAATGACTATTCTGGTCATGGGTTTAATACACTTTCTGTAGCCTAATAAAACATCTAAAAGCATCAATCTTATTATCATATGGGGGACCGTGGGACAAAATCCTATCAAATAGGGGTCCGTGGTCTAATCTTTGTCAGTTTAGGGGTCCCTCATGTGAACAAATTTGAGAACCACTGCCATAGAAGATAGCTAAATATAATGATACAGTCTATAAACTCACTATTACCGCAGACAGACAAAAACGTGCCTGTACGTTAACTGATATAGGCCTATACAGTGATTTTATTGGGGGTATATGCTATGCAGCAAACACAAGAAATAAAAGTAGCATGATGACTGGACTGGAGTCAACAGTAAGCCTCCCAGTTAGGAGAGCTAATAACAGCACGGCAGTGACAGCCACCAGAGAGTGATGTGCGAGGACATAATTAGGTTAGCAGCAGCATGTGGTAGCTGGTGCTAGACTAACGGTGCCTTTGGGACTCCACCATCTCCTCACAATGCACAACTTTGGGGGAAGCTGTCATAGAGATGTCACATGTGAAAAGGGCTGATTTTATAGGCCCATCATTTGGCAAAGCATGCATCAAGCACGGATGAAATATTTCAGTGTCCAAAAGAGATAAGTCAGATTCCTTTTAAGCTTTGGGTTTAGAAACACAGTGTGAAGGTCAAACGAATAAAGGCTGTAGCCTAGAGCTGCAACGATTAATCCATTAGTCGATCGACAGAAAATTAATCGTCAACTATTTTGATAATCGATTAATCGTTTTGAGTACAATTTTAAGAGAAAAGTTCTAAATTCTCTGATTCCAGCTTCTTAAATGTGAATATTTTCTGGTTTCCTTACTCCTGTATGACAGTAAAACTGACTTGTGGACAAAACAAGACATTTGAGGGCGTCATCTTGGGGTTTGGGAAACACTGATCGTCATTTGCTACCATTTTCTGACATTTTATAGACCAAACAACTAATTGATTAATCGAGAAAATAATCGACAGATTCATCGATTATGAAAATAATCGTTAGTTGCAGCCCTACTGTAGCCTATATTTGGTCAAACTGTCCTTTTCACCATGGTGGATTTGAGCTCCTATACCTCCTGATGGAGAATTAGACTACCAAAGGCCAAGTCTAACAGGTTGAAAGATGCGTTTATCTTTATCAAACTGTTAAATGCCCATGAGGACTCAGCTGATGAGTTTCCCAACATGTAACTAGGCTACTGGGGGCAAATGATGGTTTTAGTGTTGGCCACACACACACACTCATTCTGTCACTTGATGTATTCATGTATTTTATTTTTATTTTTGTACCTTTAGTCTGTGTGCCTATGTTTCTTTCTTTATGTTTTTACCTGGCTGCATGACACAATTCCCCTCGGGGACAATAAAGTTTACTTGAACTTGGAAATGTGTGTTATGTGTTGGTAAAGCAAGTCATTAATTACACACAAACACATCCTGTTCCTTTTCAGAGTCTCGCAGTGAAGGGGAATAATAACGTTAGACTTTAGGCTCAGCATACCCAAGTCTTCCTACTTTGACAGGATTGACATGGAGTGCTGTGTCAAGGGAAGCAGAAGAAGCTGATGGCCAAACAGAAGTTAATAGCCAAGAGCAAATCCCTATAGGAGAGACAGTCAGGAAGTCAGACAAGTTGAAGTCAGAACTTTAAACATCATATTTAACATTCCTTCATTGTGTATCATTAGTAAACTCAATACTGTACATTTAGGCATTGAAAGCATCTTTAATTGCTGTTGTTTTTTTGTACAAAATATTTGCAAAATACATGTTTTAACATTTACAATGATTTTCTTCATTCTCTTGACGCACAACTGCTGCCAGTCAGACGAATAGGTTTTACACTCCTTAAAACAGAGGACAACACTGATGTGAACTAATGCAAAAAATCAAACATAATTATGAACTGTACATCTATGTCCATGTCAAGTCACATTCACTCACCCGCTCATTCTGAATTCAAGCATACCTGGACATCAGTGGTTACTCTATGGCTCACTCACTCTGTACCGTCCTACTGTCATTAGCCTCATATGGTACACTTAACAATTCTACATTTGAGAGTATCACAGCCAGCGTACACTGAAATATGTACAACAAATAGACAGACAAAAGTGTGAGAATCATCATGATGCAGAGACTTGGGACATCAGGTCTTCAGTTTGCAGTACGTTGTCAAACAGAATGTGACGTGCTGGTTTAGTGTTAAGGACAGTAGCACATTTCCATCAGCTCTTTTTGTGGAGGAACTTCATTTTACTTCCTGGAAAGAGAATCCAAACATCCATGAAGTCAAAATGTTCATGTAGGAAGGTTTAAATCAGGATATTATACAGGGGGGGGGGGGGAGGCAAACAAGTAGAAGAACTCACCAAGGCCTTTCAGGAACTTGTTGACTCCACTCTGCTCCGTGTCTGGCAGCTCCTCTAGATACTGGTCCACCCTCTGCTCAAACAGTCCTGTCAAAAGCACAGCACAGGTGATTCAAGAACTACACCCTGCTATTCCAAGAAGGTACAGTTACTCTAGTCAAGTCAAGTCAAGTCAAGTTTATTTGTATAGCACATTTCATACACAGAGGCAATTCAAAGTGCTTCACATAAAATGGATGACAGGAAAATAAAAGAATAAAAGAAGAGAATAAAATGGACATTTAAAAGCATCACAACAAAACTTAAAAAAAAAAGAGTATAAAAAGTGCATTAGGCAACAGGCGCAGCAGTTGCAAAAAGAGCAAAAAACTTATAGAGGACTCATTGGGTTTGCATAATAGAATAAATCAATTTATCTACTGTATATTGAGTCCCCCGACATCATGACTATAAACATGACTACACACACATAAAACTCAGGTCTGGGTACGGTGTCCTCTTTTCCTCTATACTGCAGTTTGGACGCCAAGCATACCCCCGCTTGTACCTTGCGTCATCTGTTGCCCGTCGACAAACAGGCCGTTTTTTTTCTCTAAAAACCTTGCTTAAAACGAGTACGGCTCTAGTAAGCTCCCCTTACGCGTGCGTCCCTCCTGACGCATCACCTCACCCTCTTGTGAGTATATCCGTAACCATCCCCCAGACCTGCAGCGCAATGCTCAGGTCTGGGTACGGTGTCCTCTTTTCCTCTATACTGCAGTTTGGACGCCAAGCATACCCCCGCTTGTACCTTGCGTCATCTGTTCCCCGTCGACAAACAGGCCACACAGACAAACAGTCGAGCTGAGACAAACAGTCCACACATGTGCAAAATGCGGCCCCTGGCCCCTGGACCATCTCAATCCGGCCCCCAAGGTCATCAAAGAAAAAGAAAATAAAACCCAAAAACTCAATAAAGGCAGAATTATGTTAATAAATCTCATCTGCTACAGGATTTGGATTTGGATCACTATTTATATTGGGATCGAGAGATGAATAAGAAATCACAACGGGAGAGAGGGTTAAAAATAGGCAGACTCCCGCAAAAATTGTTAGCAGGTATGATGTCCAATGTGTCAAGTCAGTATGGCCCTCTGGAGAAAAAAATTTGCCCACCCCTGCTCTAGTCCCTCAAGGAGCAGCACAGTGATGTGGTGGGAAAACAGGCTGCACGCCACCATATAACTTTCACCCACTAGAGGTCAGTACTAGTGAAAGAGTCAGCTGCATAGGGAGAACTAAAGGCATGGGGTGGAATCATGGCACTGAGAAAATCTACTGTCTTATTTCATGCAAATCAACTTGAGTTTTTTAAGCAACAACAAATAAGACCAACAAAAACAGCAGTCTACCTTTAGCCCGGCACTTCCTGAGCTCCCGGTCTTGAATGAAGCCGGCGAACATCTGAGACTCCATGAAGACGCCCAGGAAGCGGCGGATGCTCTTCGACGCCACAGACTTGCGGAAGGCCTCCCTCTGGAAAACCCGCTCCCCGCGCTCGTTCTGGTTGAGGAACAGCGAGTAATGGCCGATGGTCTCCAGGAAGAAGCGGATGAAGGCTTCTGACACGAGGCTGTTCAGTGAGTTGTACTCTGAGGACGCAGAGGAGAAGGGATGAATCACAATTTGATTCAAAGGATTACTTACAAAGTAAGTGGACATCTCACACTGAATAACGTCAGCAAAGAACAGTTTGTTTTTCCCAAATGATAGTCAGATGGTTCTTGAAAAGCAGTCAAACAACCAGGTTAAACTGGAATGTTACGGTTTGGCTCTCTGCTCACCGCCACACCACTGCTATGTTAACTGTGTGCGGTGACTTAAGGACACCACGCCTCATAATTCTTGGTCAACTCAGCTCGACTCAACTTAGATCAACAAGTAAATTAAGAAAAAATAAATCAATACAGTCGCTATGACTGTGAGGAGTGACCACTGTATTACAGTGGTCACTTCTTTATGACTGAATATCAGAGAAACATTAGAATTCCAGTATTCCACACAGCAGCTGGGCCGTGCCAACCATCATTAAAGGACTATTCCAGTGTGATTGGAGTCCATTCCCGCATTCCCTTGTCATCACTTTGTAGATCATTTTCCGGTGCTTTTATCTGCTTATGAGATATTTGCTATTTTTTCCTTTGTCTTAGTTGCTTTGCGGAGTAAATATTTTGAAACAAACGCGATCGAAATGTTATTATAATTGTGTAAAATGAAGCTTTAATTTCCCGTTCATTTTACAGACTAGAGCTGGCGGGATCTTGCTTAGGGTTTGCGCGTTGGCTGGAATGGGTTGGCGGCCTTAACGTAACCACAGAGAACCATAGCTGTTGGTTGAAAGATTTATTTTGGACACCCAGAAGGAGAATCTCGGCTCTTGTTGTTTACAAGCAGAAAGTGGAAGTAGGAGGACGCCCCCTCATGTCACATCTTTCGTGGTTTTACAGACTGTAATACACATGAAACTTGACTATAAATGGAACTCTTTTCAAAATGTAACTTTATAGAGCTTATTACGGTTCTGATGCAACTTTGCAAAAGGTGATTCTCGGCTTCTCATTCACAGCGATTGATTACCTTTACAGACCGAATTAGACGTTTCAGGAGTTGTTTTGCTCTTTGGAATTGAGTGGGAGTGAATGAACCTGAGTATGCTGCAACTGATTTAAAAAACATCTTTCATCATCAGCATGCATGTCAAAATGGTCAGAATTAACATTAGAGGGGATGGAAAATAAGTATCAAAACAACAACAACAACAACAACAACAACAACAACAACAACAACAACAACAACAACAACAACAACAGCAGCAGCAGCAACAACACTACTACTCTTGGAACAAAGAATCATCTGAATATCACATGAAAAGCAATTATCCTTTACAAAAAATAATTTATTAAAAAAAGAAGAAGAAATTAACTTATACAGACAATTATCCTTTACCACCTTCCAGTACAGACACCTGTCTTGCATCATTATAGAAAAACAACCTGTAACTCTCTGACTCTCACAGTCATCAGCCTCCACAGAAGACTAGATCATAAGAACTGTACCTGCTCTATTCCACCAGTCATCAGCCTCCACAGAAGACTATGTCATGAGAACTGTACCTGGAACTCTCTGACTCTCAGTCATCAGCCTCCACAGAAGACTACGTCATGAGAACTGTACCTGCTCTATTCCACCAGTCATCAGCCTCCACAGAGGACCACGTCATGAGAACTGTACCTGTAACTCTCTGACTCTCAGTCATTAGCCTCCACAGAGGACCACGTCATGAGAACTGTACCTGTAACTCTCTGACTCTCAGTCATCAGCCTCCACAGAGGACTACATCATGAGAACTGTACCTGTAACTCTGACTCTCACAGTCATTAGCCTCCACAGAGGACTACGTCATGAGAACTGTACCTGCTCTATTCCACCAGTCATCAGCCTCCACAGAAGACTACATCATGAGAACTGTACCTGTAACTCTCTGACTCTCAGTCATCAGCCTCCACAGAAGACTACGTCATGAGAACTGTATCTGTAACTCTCTGACTCTCACAGTCATCAGCCTCCACAGAGGACTAGATCATAAGAACTGTACCTGGAACTCTCTGACTCTCACAGTCATCAGCCTCCACAGAGGACTACGTCATGAGAACTGTACCTGTAACTCTCTGACTCTCACAGTCATCAGCCTCCACAGAGGACTACGTCATGAGAACTGTACCTGTAACTCTCTGACTCTCAGTCATCAGCCTCCACAGAAGACTACATCATAAGAACTGTACCTGTAACTCTCTGACTCTCACAGTCATCAGCCTCCACAGAAGACTACGTCATGAGAACTGTACCTGTAACTCTCTGACTCTCAGTCATCAGCCTCCACAGAGGACTATGTCATGAGAACTGTACCTGTAACTCTCTGACTCTCACAGTCATCAGCCTCCACAGAGGACTAGATCATAAGAACTGTACCTGGAACTCTCTGACTCTCACAGTCATCAGCCTCCACAGAAGACTACGTCATGAGAACTGTACCTGTAACTCTCTGACTCTCACAGTCATCAGCCTCCACAGAGGACTATGTCATGAGAACTGTACCTGTAACTCTCTGACTCTCACAGTCATCAGCCTCCACAGAGGACTACGTCATGAGAACTGTACCTGTAACTCTCTGACTCTCACAGTCATCAGCCTCCACAGAGGACTACGTCATGAGAACTGTACCTGTAACTCTCTGACTCTCAGTCATCAGCCTCCACAGAAGACTACATCATGAGAACTGTACCTGTAACTCTGACTCTCTCAGTCATCAGCCTCCACAGAAGACTACATCATAAGAACTGTACCTGTAACTCTGACTCTCACAGTCATCAGCCTCCACAGAAGACTACATCATAAGAACTGTACCTGTAACTCTGACTCTCACAGTCATCAGCCTCCACAGAAGACTACATCATGAGAACTGTACCTGTAACTCTCTGACTCTCACAGTCATCAGCCTCCACAGAGGACTACGTCATGAGAACTGTACCTGTAACTCTCTGACTCTCACAGTCATCAGCCTCCACAGAGGACTATGTCATGAGAACTGTACCTGTAACTCTGACTCTCTCAGTCATCAGCCTCCACAGAGGACTACGTCATGAGAACTGTATTACACCACTGGGGGCTGAACCTGTTGATGTAATGAACAGGGCTGGTTTGGTAGGGAGAGGGATGATCTGTCCCTTATTCACCTTCGTCTGACTCGCTGTCAGAGTCCTGGTTGATGATGTCATTCCTCTGCTCCAGCGCTTGCTCAAGAGCTGACTGAAGTTTCCGCGGCAGCAATGAGGCCTCATCGTCCATCTATAAACAATCCAAAACATTGCCATCGGCAGTGATAAACAACGTGCAGAATGGATTCAAAAGCTCAGGCTTGCAGCAGAGAACGACATGACGACAGATTTGTGCTCTTGTTCTTGTTTTGTAAGAGAACAGACAAACCTGGCGGATGAAGCGATCTGTTCCCAGGTCAACCATTAAAGCCTGAGAAAAGGGAGAGAGGAGTGTATCATCATTCAGATCTAATGCAAACCACCAGCTCTTCTTCAATCTCTTTTACAGTATACTGTATGTGCAACTATTTCACCTGAAATGTTAATGTGCAAGTGCTCTCTGCAAAACACTGTCAAATGAAGAACCATTTCCTGCTATATATATATATACTGTATATATATATATATATATATATATATATATATATACTGTATATGTGTGTCTGTGTGTGTGTGTGTGTGTGTGTGTGTGTGTGTGTGTGTGTGTGTATATATTATTATTGTTATTATTATTATTATTATTATTATTATCAATGTATATACTATATCATTGATATAATATCAATGACTGGCAAAGAATCATGTCTGATGTCTAGAGTAAAAAAAAAAGTGAGGTTGGTCTAACTCTAACCAATTTGACTTCCTGATGGTTCAACAGTCAAAATAACAGCTTGTGACAGTCTAAACATGTGCCCTCGCCTTCACTCCCTTCCTACAGCTGATAGTCACATGGCTGGCTCCCTAAAGACGACTAGAAGCAGAATTCCTCTGGATCTGTCTGACTGTAGTGTTTCTCAGCCAAGAGACCAACTGGATCTGTCTGACTGTAGTTTATCAGCCAAGAGATCAACATATGCTCAGCTATACTCAGAAATAAATAAAAAAGACAGATGAGAATGAGGAGGGTAGTTCAAATGGGTGAGGGGGGTAATTTTGCATTTCACTCCTGAGTAACAATGAAAACATTGAAGACTCAGAGTCAGAGACATTTAGACTGAGAGTGTAGGAGTCTATACTGTAAATCTGAACTGGAAGAAAAGGGTTTCACCCAGCCAGTTACAGCAGAGAAGAGACAGTGAGAAGGCAGAGAAAGAGTACTCACCTCTTCTACAGGCAAGTCTTTGAGCTTGGGCATTGAGCTGGACAGCAGCCCCACCAGGAAGGGTGTGGGACAGCAGACAATGTCCACCATGGAGCCCGGCAGCACGGGGATGAAGGTGTGCTGCCAGGAGAAAGGGTAGAGCAGTGCCACCACCGCGTGGATGCAGCTGGACAGGGTGCTGGGGACGGACGGGGGACAGAAGGACAAAACACCGTCAATCACCTTCACGCTGCAGAGGACCACACCAGATCAAACTCAATGGACCTGCGGAAAACAGTGCAGATGTTTCACTAGATAAGGAAAAAATATGTTTTTCCAGACTGGAAGGGGAGTGGTGGGGTTCCTCCTAAAGCTACAGCCTACAGCAACCATGAACTGATCACAACTCAAAACATTGCTGCTACTTCAAATGCTCAAATCATCAACATTAAAGGAACAGTTCACCCAAAAATGAAAATGCCATCATCATCTACAGGTGAGGTTTGTCCATACAACACACAGGGAAGTTGCCAGCACAACTCGAGAGAAAAACAGTCATCATTGACTTCAGTTGTGAAGCACTGGCTTACTTACAGTACGTACTTCAGTATTTAAGTCAATGGTGACTGGTTTTCTCTCAAGTTGTGCAACCTCCCTGTGTGTTATATGGAAAAACCTCACCGGTGTTTACTTTCAACTGGCATGAGGGTGAGTACGTAGAGGATTTATTTTTGGGTGAACTGTTCCTTTAAATCATTAACTGGGCTACATGTGATGAACAGGAGCACAGGCAGAGTGTGCTGCTATTTGCTGGGCACCTTCAGTCTCCTCAGGCGAAATAACATGATCCTCTCTTTGGCCTCGAAACGATTCCTTTTGTATATACATGAGGTGAAACAGCACAGCTATGTACCCGGGCTTTGACACTTTGTTCTGCCTGCAGCTTGTCTGAGGGACAGCCGGATCTAACCGCAACAGACTGTTCTTTCACTGTGACAAATGCAATCAAGAGCAGGAAGGGAAGAGAAATCACTCTCTCTCCGCCTTACAGCTTTGCGGTTAAGGAGCAGGCGGACAAGTTCACCCGCGGCAGCCATTCAAATCCTTAATCTCTTGCACTTCCACCTCTCCCACTTTAGTGCAACAGCCTCCATGCAAACCATACAGCTGATGGCTGACTGTCAAGGAATGTGTGCAACAGAGAGGAGCCAAAGTGGAACGTCATTTCCTGCTTCAGCACTGTACCAGAGATTTTCATCCACCATTTATTTTCCCATAGACATTTTGTAAAATGCTTATAAAAATAGTTTTACTTGTTCAAACCAAACGGTTCAGATATATTTAGAATCGGGAGAGACCATAGAACATTTCACTCGGACCAAAAAAAAAAAAAAACATTTTCTTTAAATCCGCATTTTTTCTTTACATTTTGGTCTGAGTGAAATGTTATGTGGTCTCTCCTGTTTCTAAATATATCTTAACAGTGTGGTTTGAACAAGTAAAACAATGTTTGTTAGCATTTTACGAAATGTCTATGGGAAAATAAATGGTGGATGAAAATCTCTGGTACAGTGCTGAAGCAGGAAGTGACGTTCCACTTTGGCTCTCTCTATAAGGCGACTGCTGCTGTGACGACACAACGTAACCCCTACGCTGTCCACTCTAGTGGTGTGACGCTGACATGTCGCTGTATAGTGAAGCTCGAACCAACGCAAAAAAAAACGTACCGATTCCGTTTAACATCAACAGCTGTGGTACAACATCACGATCGCAAATAGCAGGCCGTCTTTCTCACGGTCCCTCGCTTGTTGACAGTGGCTGACCCCTCCTCCCCTCTGTCCTCCACATACTGGTCAGTCCATGTACACAGAGGGAGCGAAAATAAACGATGGGTCCAATCAGGCACACACACACACGCACACAGATAGTGGTGCACTAAATCAGTATGGATCAAGACCAAGGCTAGGGATCAAACGCGGCATGCAAACGCACCCCACTCGAGATAGACTTTTTAATAAGGAATGTTTTGCAGGGTTGCTCTCATCAGCAGCAGACAGACGGCACGTCCAACTAAACAGACGCTACTCCCTTGTTCATGACCTTGCTCACCCTGAGTTAGAGCTTCAGCCCTGAGACACTTGATTAAGCAGAGCACTGAGCAGAGTACAGAGTGTCGAGCTTCAGTCCTGAGACACTTCAGTAAGCAGAGCACTGAGAAGAGTACAGAGTGTCGAGTTTCAGTCCTGAGACACTTCAGTAAGCAGAGCACTGAGCAGAGTACAGAGTGTCGAGTTTCAATCCTGAGACACTTCAGTAAGCAGAGCACTGAGCAGAGTACAGAGTGCCGAGCTTCAATCCTGAGACACTTCAGTAAGCAGAGCACTGAGAAGAGTACAGAGTGCCGAGCTTCAATCCTGAGACACTTCAGTAAGCAGAGCACTGAGAAGAGTACAGAGTGCCAAGCTTCAATCCTGAGACACTTCAGTAAGCAGAGCACTGAGCAGAGTACAGAGTGTCGAGCTTCAGTCCTGAGACACTTGATTAAGCGGAGCACTGAGCAGAGTACAGAGTGTCGAGCTTCAGTCCTGAGACACTTCAGTAAGCAGAGCACTGAGCAGAGTACAGAGTGCCGAGCTTCAATCCTGAGACACTTCAGTAAGCAGAGCACTGAGAAGAGTACAGTGTGTCGAGCTTCAGTCCTGAGACACTTCCTTAAGCAGAGCACTGAGCAGAGTACAGAGTGCCGAGCTTCAGTCCTGAGACACTTGATTAAGCAGAGCACTGAGCAGAGTACAGAGTGCCGAGCTTCAGTCCTGAGACACTTCAGTAAGCAGAGCACTGAGCAGAGTACAGTGTGTCGAGCTTCAGCCCTGAGACACTTCAGTAAGCAGAGCACTGAGCAGAGTACAGAGTGCCGAGCTTCAGTCCTGAGACACTTCAGTAAGCAGAGCACTGAGCAGAGTACAGTGTGTCGAGCTTCAGTCCTGAGACACTTCAGTAAGCAGAGCACTGAGCAGAGTACAGAGTGCCGAGCTTCAGTCCTGAGACACTTCAGTAAGCGGAGCACTGAGCAGAGTACAGAGTGTCGAGCGAGAGATCTCGGAGCCATCGTCAGTAACGTGTCGTGTTGAGATGAATGACAACCCCTAATTTTTTTTTCCACCCCATCATCTAGGCTAGTGGTTCCCAAAGTGGGGGTCAGGACCCCCCAGGAGGGGCGGGGGGGAAGGGACACCACTGGGTGGGTCGCGAGATGATTTTCAGAATGTGTAAAATTGGCCTACAGAATGTGTGAACTACAAAATGAGTGAAATACAATAAAAAAAAACGACTAATAATTGTTACGTGTTGTTTGTTTTGTTTCCGAAATTCTCATGTGCACACAAACATTTGCATGCTTCAACCACCTGCGGGGATAAGAAAAAGTTTGAGTTGAAAAGTTTGGGAACCCTTGATCTAAGCTACATGCCATAAGCATTTGCCATAACTTTCCCCATAACTCAAATTGCAAAGATTAACTGTGTTTTCTTGACAGGGTAAAAAAAAAAAAAAAAAAAAAAAAAAAACAGTACTGAAAACCCACAGGCTATAATAATCTCAGCCTTCAGTCTTTCAAGGTCTATTCCTATTCGCTCACAACATGCAGCTCTCGCAGCCTGACTGCTTTCCAGTTGCCCGGGGAGAGCTTGATAATTCCTAACAGATCCTGTCTCCTGGCTTTGACGTGCTCCAACAGGGAGTGATGGGGCACAGATCCTTGGCCACAGGCTGCACACAGCACTGCACACCACTGACACCAAGAGGATCCATTTACACTCATTCCCCCAACCCACACTCTCCTGGGAAAAAGATGAACTTGCAATGAAAACACAGTGCACTACCAGGAGTTGCCACTCAACCCTGGAAACCCCCCCCCCCCCCCACCCCCCAGAAAAAGCGAAGAAAAGACCTTCAGATGTGGAGCTAAACGTCAGACCGCGGGTTATAATAAAAGTCACACCATGAAGACTGCCTGCTAGCCGCCGTGTCGGCTAACCGGTGGGGATCTTAATAAATAATAAACAATAAGCCATCCCATATGAAAGACCTGAACTTAGACCAAGTCTGCAAGAGGTACACTAATTGGAGTCACAATCTTCTCAGGAAATAAGGAATATTTTGTGGTTTTAGACTGGGTTTTACTGCCTTTTCAGCCTACATTAGATGTAGGCGATTGGTCCTCCTCACTGACCACATTAACATTTGTGATTGGATGGGGAAAAGATGCAATTCAGTGTGTGAGTGAGATAGGACTTTCTATCTTTGTAAGTATTTAACCCCTAAAAGTTTATTTTAAAAACAAACACCACACAATCATAAAGTAGCATTCCAAGATGAAGAATCTCAACTCAATTTTGATGGGGAAAAAAACCTCCAACACCAGATAGAACTTTATAATTCTGAGCTCAGTAAATGGTAAAAAGAGGAGGTCTGCAGAGTTGAGGTTGTGGAGCTAATCCTCCCATATTAGCTCCCTCCTGGGTTGGCCTGGCCTGGTTTAGTGTGTGTGAGGCTGAACTGGCAGATCCTCCAGGAAACATGGAATCCACAGGCTTTACGTCTGTGAAGCCAGGAGGAGGAGGGAAAAATCTCAGTGTCCTAGAAGGAGGGAGGGAGACAACAGCCTCTATCACCACCAAATGCTTCACACAGCCCCACTAAAGTACTGCACTGTGTCTAGTTCTACCCTGTCAAGGCCCAGTCTGATCCAATAGGCCAGAGAGGACAGACAAGATGAGGCTGGGAGCTGTCAGAGCAAACTGAACCGCAGATACCAGCACTGCTGCAAAACTTCACAAAACCACCGTTCAGCGTTAAAGCTCTTCCCAAGCTCAAAATAGCACCTAGCAATCCTATAAAGAGGCAGCACGGTCCATATAGACCTACAGGATTTCTATGATAAGCTACACACTGCATATTTTCTTCCCGCCAGCAGTGTTCTGTGCTCCCTTTAGTCCCCAAATGGTTTTCCCTCACTTCCTGTCTATAAGGATCTCCAGTCAGCAGCTTGGCCTCGGCCGTCTGACTCCGCAGAAGCTGTTTAACAGTGAGAAATGGCTTCCCTATGGGAAACCCTATACATGCTCTTATTAAAACCACAATAATGTCTGAATTAAATCAAGACTTGCCAGAGTGCGGATGGAGTGTGTGCATGTGTATGTATGAGTGAGTGTGTGTGTGTGTGTGTGTGTGTGTGTGTGTGTGTGTGTGTGTGTGTGTGTGTGTGTGTGTGTGTGTGTGTGTTAGAGAGAGAGAGAGTGTGTGTTAGAGTGAGTGAGTGTGTGAGTGTGCACGTGGCGTGCATATCTGTAGTGTTTGTGCATGCAAGTACTGTATGTGTATGGGTGCGTGCATGTACAGTACATGCATGTGTGTGTGTGTGTGTGTGTGTGTGTGTGTGTGTGTGTGTGTGTGTGTGTGTGTGCGCGTGTGCATGTGAGTATAAACATTCTCCATGACAGTAATGTAAAAATCAGCTGGTCAGGCTCTAGTAATGGCCAAGTTCTTCTCTCCTTTAAGAATGTTTCCCATGTTTACAGTGTTAGGGTTTCACTCTGCCTCTGAATATCATATATACATACACACACATATATATATATATATATATATATATATATATATATATATATATATATATATATATATACAGTATATAGCCTACCACATAGGAAACAGCTACGTTGTTACAGAGTGTTTTGGCGTTGTGCCAGCACTGCACACAGTGTGCCGCAGCATGTGTTCCAAAATAACGAGGAGCTAAATCAATTGGACGCCTTACTTCTTGATTGGGCCACACACAAACGGCTAATTCCTCCTGCCTGAGGGTTACAATCACCATAGATCACACGACAGTAGCTGCTCTACCTGCCTCCATCCAGCTTTCAAGATGGCCATGTTTGTTAAGAACACCACACACCGCCACACATTACAGTACAGTACAGTACACAGAAACGCTTTGTGCTGAACTTGTTACCGCACGGTGTAATAAGCAGTTTTGAATTTGCTGCTGGCACAGACTGTGAGCAGAGTGAGTGAGTGACGTGCGTGAGGGGAAACCAGAGAGTGCCTGAGCAGAAACCCAAGCACACTTGTGCGCCACAGAAAAGTGAGCGTGATGAATTCACCACGGCCATGAGAAAGGCTTTCACAGGCCATTGTTTAGTTTGTCCCTCCCTTCTCTCCGTCCTCCTCGCTCTCTCTCTCAAACATACATTTCTCTTGCTTTTCATCACACTCCTTCCTCTCCTTCTGTCGTCCCTACGTCAAATAACAGACATTGGGAACATTCACTCAGCACAGCACTTGCATAATCAGTTACCGGCAGTGTTGATGGTAACTCATTACAAAAGTAACATATTACATGTAATATATTACTTTTAGCAGTAACTCAGTAATATAACTTATTACTGATAGGATTTCAGTAATATTATACCAATTACTTTGTTAAGTAACACAAACTGAGTTGGAAAAAAGCACATATTTGAATAAAGATACAATCATTTCCTAATCAAACTGTGTGCTTTTCTGCATATAACCACTATAGATGACAATAACAAAGGGAAATAATAACTTTAGAGTTTTGGATTGTTTACACTAACTTTACAAGGCGGTTGAAACTATTTTTCGGGATGGTTCCGGGGAGGCGATGTCATTCTGCTGCTGCTGTTATTTTGGTGAAAATAATTAAAAAGTAGTGTAATAAGTAACGACTTACTCTACACAGACAGTAATACTGTAAAGTAACATATTACTTTCAAATGAAAGTAACTAGTAATATGTAGTATATTACATTTTGAAAGTAACTTGCCCAACACTGCCGGTATTATTTCACATTTTCACACTGGGAGGAAAAAAAAGCGTGGAAAAATCAGGTGGTATTGAACATCGACATTGGAGCCACATGAGGGAAAGTGGTTTAGATCCGTTTAGATGCTCAAACACTATTAGTAGTATTCTGCTGCCAGGTTATGAGAGAGAGGCACATGAACATGCTCATAGAATGTGATTAACCCTCCATTAACCCTTAGCCTGAGGACTGACTGTGTGTTGACATAAGACCACAGTGCTGAAACAACTCGTTCAGAGGCTGCAGGTAAA
>NC_139633.1:18381293-18571131 GCF_964638095.1 Poromitra crassiceps
AGATGGAAATGTTATAAGTCAAGTGGAAATGAGAGCTATTGAAACCATCTCATGGGCATAATGAAACAGAAGAAGCATCGAATGTTGGTTTGTTTGATTGTTTTTATCAAGTTTTTTCTCATTTTTCTCACATTTTCTCCCCAATTGTACTTGGCCAAATCCCCCTGCTGTCCCGTTCGTTGCTTCACCCCCTCGGTTGATCTGGGGAGAGTTGTAGACTAGCACATGCTTCCTCCGACACATGTGCAGTCGCACATGCGAGGAGTTTCCCCGGCAGGACGAAGCACGTGGGAGGATCACGCTATTCCCCCCAGTCTCCCCCTGAACAGGCACCCCGGCCGACCATAGGAGGCTCTAGTGCAGCGACCAGGACACACCACCGGCTTCCCACCCGCAGACATGGCCAATTGTACCTGTATGGACACTTGACCAAGCCGGAGGTAAGTAACATGGGGGCTCGAACCTGCGACCCTCATGTTGGTAGGCAGGGAATCTACCGCTGCACTACCCGGATGCCCGGCATCGAATGTTGTTCTGTTCCGTCTGCAGTTCTAACCTCGTTTCCTGCTCCAGGCAGGAAGGTCTTCACTTTGATTGTCTTCCCAGGTGCAGGGAAGGGTGACTCCATGAGACTCCTCATGAAGGGGTAGACCAGCGCGGCCGAGATGCCTCTCCGCCTCTCCACCTCATCCAGGATCTGGGAACATGGAGGAGAGGGGACAAAGAGTTAAGACGTATGCAGGATCTGGGAACATGGAGCAGAGGGAACAAAGAGTTAAGACGTTTAGACTCAAAACCCTCAGAGCCGGGAGTGAAACATACACCGGTTTCCTCAACAGAACCTAAACGGAGCGTGACTCTCACTGGAAATCTAATAATATGAATCGTGTCGAGGGGCTTATGTATGTCAAGTGAATTGTCCTGCAAGGGGAAAATGCATGGTCATTAAGGTTCCCGACCATGACTAAGCAGCCGAAATCTGTATGTCAATAGTGAATGGAAATGTAGTGTGCTGTTATGTGTTGAGCACTGCCAATTGTCTGGAACTCTTTTTTTTTTTCATTTTGAAAAATAGCAAATGAATTTCTTTCCATGTCTGCTGTCTGTGTGGAAAATTCCACCCAATATGCCTGTCTGCCTGTTTTGGTCCAAGCTGCCTCCTGTCTGGAAAGTTGATTGGAGAATCGCTCTTTTTCAAGGTCACATGATATCACCTCTCTCGTTCTCTCCATCTGTCTCTGTTTGTCTCTGTCTGTCTGTGTGTGTGTGTGTGTGTGTGTGTGTGTGTGTGTGTCTCTCTCTCTCACACTCACACACTCACACACACACACACACACACACACACACACACACACACACACACACACACACACTTCCCTCTGAAATCAAACACCCCCATTTACTGTGAAAGTACTTCTACCTCCTTAAAGATTTTCTTTCTTTCAGGTACGTTGCTCTACAATCATCCACATGGATCCGTTTGAAGGATACTCCCATGTACAGTATCTGAACAAGGCCTATTCAGCCCTCAGCTTGTAAGCGCCACAATGATCACATGATACAGAACTCCTGCAGCTCAGAGTTGTGTATATAGGAGAGTTGCGACATCTCCATTCACTCCAATGGACCAGTTTTTTACTCTCAAGAGTTCCAGGAAGTAAGGTTCTGGATTAAGCAGCACTGTCGAGTTGCAGCAAAATGGACAGTTTGTGTTGTACTTCTAAAGTGTGTGTGTTTTTTTTTATATCAAATTCTACATTATCAGCTTTATTTTAGCATTCAAAAATAGCGCGAGACCCCTTCCTGATGAGTCACGCATTTTAGTCCTCCGCTGACGCCACTCTCTCTAAATTGCTCTGCTGCAGCTGCATTATCCTTTGTTCACAAATGGAATATCAAAATATATCTGCAGTGGAAGTGCTCCCTGGGAAATGTGGTTTGGTACATAGTGGTACTTGGTCTGACACGTTTGGGAACCCCTGCAGTAAGGTATGCTTTCAGCACGCATTGAACAGAATGTCTGCTGAAAGTCTTCAGCAGCTTCAGCTGCAAGACACATTAACCACAGCTACACTAATGCGTTTGTGTAAGGGTGTGTGTGTGTGTGTGTGTGTGTGTGTGTGTGTGTGAGCGTGCATGTGTGTGTGTGTGTGTGTGTGAGCGTGCATGTGTGTGTGTGTGTGTGTGTGTGTGTGTGTGTGTGTGTGTGTGAGTGTGCATGTGTGTGTGTGTGTGTGCGTGTGTGTGTGTGCGTGTGTGTGCATGCGTGTGAGAGCGTACGTGCGTGTGCATGTGAGCATATGTGTGTGTGTGTGTGTGTGTGTGTGTGTGTCTCTGTGCGTGCGTGCGTACGTGTGTGTGTGTGAGAGCGTGCATGTGTGTGTGTGTGTGTGTGTGTGTGTGTGTGTGTGTGTGTGTGTGGCAATGGGACAAGGCTGAGCTCACCGTGGAGAACAAGTCGAAACAGCCCAGCCGGCTGATGACACAGTAGACCTCTGGAAGGCGAGCTCCTTTCCCACTGGGCTGGAGGAGGAAGCAGCAGAGACTCAGAGTCATTACACTCATCAGGTGTGGCTGTGTGTCAACACATCAATCCAGGACCTCCAGGACAAAGGTCTCTCTGCCAACTGTCCCTGTGAGCATGCTCAAATAATATCATACATTTATTATTAGGGCTGCAACTAACAATTATTTTCATGATCGATTCATCTGTTGATTATTCTCTCGACTAATCGATGAGTCGTTTGGTCTCTATAAAATGTCACAAAATGGTGATAAATGTCAATACTTTTCCCCCAAAGCCAAAGATGACATCCTCAATTATCATCTTTTGTAACTGACAAACAGTCCACAACCAAAAGATAATCTGTTTACTGTCATAGAAGACTAAAGAAACCAGAAGGAAATATTCACATTTAAGCCGGAACGAGAACATTTTAGTTTTTTTTTTCTTCTTAAAAATGTGCCTAAAGTTTAAACGATTAATCGATTATAAAAATAGTTGGCGATTAGTTTTCTGTTGATCAACTAATCAATTAATCGACTAATCAATTAATCGAGTAATCGTTGCAGCTCTAATGCTTATATTTGACCCAAGCTATGGAATTTGATCTATTTTAAAACAAAACAAAACAAACACATGTTGGGTCAAACCATGCAACATACAGATAAATCAGATAAACAGTGAAGCCGGCGTTCTTTAAATCATCTGCTCTCCTCTGACTCCCTCAGTCATCTGAAGTGAAAGTCTTTCATGAGGACACCAGCCTTCTAAACACAGGTGCACTATCTGCTCTGCTGATCCTATCTGCCTTCTTACAGTACTCTCATAGACCATTGTATCCTTGGAGCCACCCTGCACACACACACGCACACACACGCGCACACACGCGCACACACACGAACACAAGCACTCCAGAACCGCCAATCCACTTGTCCATATTAGGTATGCAATTTTCTCCCCTAGTTTCTCTGCCGCGTTTCCAAATGGATGATTAAATCAACTATGTGGGGCTTGATTCAAGGCCTCAGGAATGTGTGTCTTTTGCCAGCCGCTGGACAGACAGCAGGGAAGAAACTAAGTTACCTCTTTCTCTACCTTAAAGGGACAGCGCACCCTAAAAATACATATTTTCCCTCTCACCTGCAGTGCTATTTATCCATCTACGGTATATCGTTTTGTGTTAGTTGCCTGAGTTTTGGAGATATCGGCCGCAGAGTTTCTGCCTTCTCTCCAATACAATGAAACTGGATGGCACTCGGCTTGTGGTGCGCAAAGTGTCAAATAAATACATTTGAAAAACTCAACAGCAATGTCACTTTCCAGAAATCATGACGCGGGTTACTCAAGATAATCCACAGACCTTGTTATGAGCAGTTTCATGGAGGAACTATTTTCTTTTGAGCGAACTACACCCACTAGCTCCTAGCTAGTTCCCACAGTACATGAGACTGCAAAAGAAAATAGTTCCTACATGAAACTGCTCACAACAAAGTCTGTGCATTATTTTGAGTAACCGGGTCATGATTTCGTGAAAGAGACAATGCTGTTGAGTTTTTCAAATGTATTTTTTTGGCACTTTGAGCACTACAAGCCGAGTGCCATCCAGTTCCATTGTATTCAAGAGAAGGCAGACATCTCTGCAGCCGATATCTCCAAAACTCAGGCAACTAACACAAAATGATATAGATGGATAAATAGCACTACAGGTGAGAGAAAAAATATGTATTTTGTATTTTAGGGTGAGCTGTCCCTTTAAAAAAACAGGCTAATCAACCGCTGCTACTATCAAGATGTGCTCAAGAAAAACCAAGAGCAGAGCACAAGTTTGAAACATCACAGGCCAGCGAATGCAGAGGTAAAGACACACACACTGAAGCTCTGAGAACATACACACTGTAGTAGTGTAAACATACATACATACCAAGCGGCAAACAAAATCACCAGCACATACACAGAAAGCCCACACAGCCATGCTGCGCGCCCGCAAGCTAAATGTGAGGCTCAACAAAAAGACTTCAAAGTGTTCTCAGGCCTCATTATGGTGGAAACGCTCCACACAATGACAAAGTCAAGCTTTTTCATGGTTTCACTCTGTCTCTGCTCTCCTGAGAAACTCTCATTAAACTCAATGAGTCCATTTTAACTGGGGGCTTTTCATCTCATTGGTCATTATCATTTCAGTTCACATTGTTTTGTTGTGTTTTGTTTTTCTTCATACCCTTTCTCATTTATGACCTGGCTCATCGAATATACTATGTCTATGCCCCATTTCTGTCGACTTTATGTGACATATTTGTGATTTTGTCATTCAATATGTCATTGAAATCCCTTTTTTGGATAACAATGGGGGTTGGATGTTTGTTATTGCTGATGCTATTTATTCATCTGTTCCTAATCATATTATGCTTTTTCAAGTGAAGTTACCTAATTATTCTGCACCTGCAGAATGCATGGTTTCCATTAACAAATTTTAATGAGACAGAATTAAAAGGTAACCATCAACTACACTAAGGTTAAGCATTAGTTTGTTTTTCACTTTAAAATCAACAAGGATAATATTATTCAACTGTCAACAAACAGTCAGCAACAACCAATATTTCCCTCTAACAGGCAGGTTGAGAGCTTGTTGTGACATTTGACACTATTCAAGAAAAGGAAAAGAAAAACAAATCATTGTGACTTTACCAAAACTTTTCTCCCCTGAATCATTTTTCATAACTTCAGGAGTTATTTTAAACTTACATGACTTTTTCCAGGTTGCCAATTGGGTGTCAGTCATCTTTACTGTAGCAATGCAATGCCTTTCCTTTTTCCAGGAATTTCTCATTCTACATACACACCTAATTCAATTTTGAGCGCAGTGTTTTTGCTTGTTTTGAGTTGTACCCTTTTCCTCCCCTGCTGCCACTGCGACGCATCACGTCAGCGCCGGGCCCGAGGGGAAACTGTACCGCTGTCACAACAAACAGGGCTCAGTGGGGCGTGAACAGGGAGCAGCTTACCAGCAGGCGCCTGCAGTACCCGAACCTCCTGCTGCCATCCTCTCCAGTCAACATGAAGGAGAAGGTCTCACTGCGGCGAAGAACAAACGCATAGGCATGAGGATCAACATGTACTCACTTAGGTTTGCACACCGACACTGAGACAGACAACATGAGAGACAGAGAGAGATGAGATAAGAGACAGACCGTGAGAGACAGACAGCGCAGCATGGAGCCCCCATTACTGTCAAATCAGCATAATACTAGGTTATAATAAAGCCTGCCAAACAGTGATGATCAAAGGCAGGTTTGTGTTGGCTCTGATTCCCTCAGATGTTTTTGTGATGGTGTAGTCGCTGTAGTACACACATAAAGACTCATCCCACATGCCAGCATCATGGGCTTCCAAGATAATAGGATCAACACTGTGACATTTGACAATATTGTGTCAACACTAGATTTATTTCCTTTATCCGTGACAGTAAATTGACATTCCTTATAAGCCCTTATGGACACATTTAGCAGTGCTGGATAACAACAAAAATAAACAGAGCCGTTACAGTAGTAGTGATGTATTTGACACATTGGCCGCAGAAGATGTTCAGCCATTACCTGGCGTACTCTGACACAGGGCTCCAGTCCTTTGCATCTGGGTAACAGAACTGTGGAATGGCTTTGAGCCTCTGCTCTGCCTCCCTCATCTGCTTGGTGGGCCGCTCTAGCTGTGAGAGGAGAGGAGAGGAGAGGAGAGGGGGGGGGGAGGAGAGGAGAGGGAGAGGAGAGGAGAGGAGGGGAGAGGGGAGAGGGGAGGGGAGGAGAGGAGAGGAGAGGAGGGAAGGGAAGGGAAGGGAAGGGGAGAGGAGAGGAGAGGAGGGGGGGAGGGGAGAGGAGAGGAGATGAGAGGAGAGGAGGGGAGAGGAGGGGAGGAGGAGAGGAGAGGAGGGGAGAGGAGAGGAGAGGAGGGGAGGGGAGAGGAGATGAGAGGAGAGAAAGAGAAAGGAGAGGGGGGGGAGGGGAGAGCAGAGGAGATGAGAGGAGAGGAGAGGAGGGGAGAGGAGAGGAGAGGAGAGGAGAGGAGAGGAGAGGAGAGGAGAGGAGAGGAGAGGGGAGGGGAGGGGAGGAGAGGAGAGGAGAGGAGAGAGGAGAAGAGAGGAGAGGAGAGTAATCAGATCCTTCTCATTCAAATGACACTGTCCTCCTTTTAAACATCCCTGTGGATCTCTCCAAAATGACCAATGAATGACCAGACCAACATTCCTCCCATACAAGCTTACACCCCAACCCCCCTCCAATCATCTTCAACTCCCATTCAACCACACTCTGAGCCAATGGACCCTTTTCACGAAGAGAGACTCTGCCGCTGCGAGTGCACAGCGCTACTGTGTGTGTGTGTGTGTGTGTGTGCACGCGTGTGTGCGTGCGTGTGTGTGATTCGATTAAATCTTATGACATGATAAGATCATTCATTTTAGCACCGCGCGCACCGCTCTCTTCAATGAGGAAGTGGAAATCCAGACCTTGTAGAAAAGTGGCGATTTTGGGGGTTTGGGTTGAAACTAATGTCTCCTACTTTCTGAGGCACACAATTACTCACATAAGACTCTACATTTAATAGTTAGAAGGTTTTTGTGGATTTTGGTTTCCAGGGACTTTAAATAACTTTAAAATATACAGTATCTTTGAATAGCTAAACACTTGCCTGCCACAGATCCCTAGTTATTACACTTACTGTCAACAGGCTCACAAGGCTCTCTGTGCTCTATATTATAGATCTTAATAGGAGGAGGTTTGTGTGCCTGGATTTTTAACGCATCTTGGAAGCGTTTACACCTGTGGCCAGAGTCGTAGCAGCTGGACGTACGACTGGTCTAAACCTACGTTGGTCATAACTTGGCATTCTAAGTCCAACCTAACAGTTAAGCCGGTTGCACCTAGGCTCAAGCATTCTTCTCACTAATACCGGGCCTAAATCTTACGCTTAGTCAAGAGCTGGTGTAAAGTCAAAATCTAGGATTTTCTATCGTAACACACAACCGGGTAAGAGAAGACCATAAGGCTTGTTTCTTCTTATTGGTGATCATATTGTTTTGTTTGACTGTAAGAACTGGCATGTACTTGCTTGCTATACTATTACGTGTTTCTGTCTGTGTAATTCATCTGTTTTTTTTACTCTGCCAGTTTAGCTATAATTAGCTATATTTAGCTATAATTAGCCTTGATATGAAGCAGCCACAGCCAACTTTCAACTTTGGAGAAGATATCCCCGTGAACCTGCATCGCCAACGCCGGGCATAGCTGCGCCTAGTCGTACGTACAGCTGGTACAACGGGTGTAAATATTTATCACAAGCTGGAATGACTCTGTGGAGTAACTTCTTTCATGTTTCCCTGAGAGCAAAGAATCTTGTTGCACCAGGACAACAGCAGGTCCCTCTTCTTCAGGTTGGGACGGCAGGTCAACAAACTTCCACTAGAGGGTCCGCTGGAGAGTCGACACGAAGTGGGCTGCCCAGGTAAAAGAAAGCCTTCACTACTAACAGTCCCTGAATGCTAATCCCCAGCCCCAAACTGATGCACCATTTATGAGGTTATGATTGGGCGTTATGTATGGTGACCAGTAAGCCCTACACAACGTGCCAAGTTAATGAATTAAAATAGATGCGTTCAAACGCAACTGTAACACGATCACTTAGGATGCTTGTTAATGCCAGGGTTAGACAAACAGAATGGACCAACAGGATCCAGTTAGGCCTTTACCTTGGGGAACTGATAGGTGACTTCTGGGGAGTAGGAGTTTTTGCTGGGTTTCTTCTTCAAGGAGATCACCACAAAATACTCAAAGAGCTCCCTCTCCTGCCACTCGATGAGCTGCAGCTCCAGTGTTCGGTAGCTAGGGGCCCGTCGAAGGATGGACTGCAGTTTCAACAGCCTCTGGGTGTGGGCTGAGAACAGGAAGCAAGCGTTGATGCGTACAATACACTGTCGAATTAACACACAACTTTACAGTCCAGTATGCACATCTTAGACTCACAGGGAATCAATCTTCGACAAGACAGTGAGAAAATGGAAACTTGTTATACGTCTTGTTGATTCAAAGCTAATACACACTTTACAATCACTGACACCAGTGATAATTAGTGTTAACACCAGTGGGCAAGCTCTGAGGTTTTCCCACAAATACGCGGAAGTAACCCTGAAAGCTGTAATTCCTTGAATGGCCACTTGAGGCAGGACTCAGAAGTCCCGTCGTTTCCGTTCACCCCCATGTTAAATGCCCCACTTTGTAACAGTGATTAAGCATCTTTACAGCCTGGTCCAAAACAGTTTTGGTCTATATAATATAGCTAATTTCAACTTTTCATAACAACTGTAGGGGCGTATTTTCTTATATAACTCGCCCGTTTGGAGTAAAATAGACGATAGAAAAGGGCGTGATTGACAGGTCACCTGTCCAGTGATCGCGCAGCTTGCCGATCACGGACCAATAGCAGGCAGAGCTGCACCTCTGGGAAACCCCCATCTCACGTGAGCTGCGCAAGGACGCCAAGATGGCGACAGACAACAGTTTGGGGCAAAACGTGAGTCCAAAAAATAGTGGATGGCTTTGTCCATATTATTTAGGTCAGTGGTTAAAACCGAGGCCTGTTCAGGGCGGAAGGGAACTGGTGGGAATAGCGCGATCCTCCCACGTGCTACGTCCTGCCGGTGAAGCTCCCCGCTGTCAGGTGAAAAGAAGCGGCTGGCAACTGTATGTATGTATCGGAGGAAGCATGTGTGTGTCTACGGCTCTCCCCAGATCGGCAGAGGGGGTAGCGACCGGGGCAGCGACCGGGGCAGCAGGGGAATTGGCCAAGTACAATTGGGGAGAATATGGGGGGGGGATCAGAAAAAAAAAAAAAAAAAAAAAAAAACAGAGAGAGAAAAATAATCAGCATTTAGTAGTAAATCTGATCAGCGTGCAATCTTCTCATGAGATCTAGACAAGTGATAGATGTTTGTATAGTCTACTGGTAATCCATCCATATGGCAGCTCATTTGGTTACAATTCTGCGGTCTGGTTGGTCACAACAGGTCACTTGTCAAAACTGAAATGGACATGAGGAGTAGTTGCATGAACACTGAGAAAAATAGCCTCTCTAACAGAGAGCGCTGTAGCACTAGTCCAGCCCAGGACGTGGAGTGGAAATGCACACTGCGGTGTCTCACCTTTGAACCTGTCATCGGAGTCGCTCTCACTCTCGCTGTTGTCATCTGGAGGTAGACGAGACAGGAGAAAGGGGTTTCTATTGGGTCAAAGGGCAATTCTGCAAACATGTTTAGGTCAGGAGAGGGACGTAGCTGGAGCTCTATGTGGGCGGCTGAGACACAAATATTTACTCACTAATCCAGCCAGTGGACGAGGGGAAGAGAACGTGTCCTTACCTCTCAGGGAGGTCGTCTCAATGTTGGACATGGACAGCTTCTTCAGCCTCTTCTTCCCACGTTTACTGCAGTAGATGGAGTTGATTCTCTGGACCAGCTGTAAACAGAAAGAGACAATTCTGTGCTTGGGCGACCTCAAGGCAGAGATGCTCACAAGTCATTTTATGCAAGTCTCAAGTCTTTGAGGGGCAAGTCCAAGTCAAGTCTCAAGTCTTTGGTCACAAGTCCAAGTCAAGTCTCAAGACTTTGAGGGGCAAGTCCAAGTCAAGTCTCAAGTCTCTATGGATGAGCGTTCTATCATCTGTTCCATGCCATCTGGTCTGCTTAGAACACTGCAGCTAAAACTAAGGAATTCAAAGCATGTACTGTATTATCCTGACTCCATATTAGAATACAGTAGCAGCAATGATTAGAGATGTTATTAGTAGACATTTCCTTAATATTAATGCACCAAAAAAATAAAAAATAAAATAAAGAAAAATTAAGATTGTTCACAAGTCCCAAACCTTCAAGTCCAAGTCAAGTCTCAAGTCTTTGAGGACGGGTCTCAAGTTAAGTCTCAAGTCACTGTGTGTGTGTGACTTAAGTGCAACTCAAGTCCAAGTCTCAAGTCCAAGTCCCCATCTCTGCCTCAAGGTGGGTACCATTTTGATCTGAAGGAATGAGAAGGTCAGTAAGAGCTTTAGATGTGTATCTTTCCAAAAGTAACAATGTAAAAAGCATTTGCTGAAAGGGTTGCAGAACATGTCAAACTGAAGGGCTAACCTCCAGGAGAAGTGCTCGAGCACAAGTACCATGAGAGCTGAGGCTTAAGCAGCAATTACACGCGCTGGTGCACTCTGTTCCAAAAACGTCTCTCCCAAACTAAGGCCTCATGAGCCGTGCAGGGCTGCTCACTTTCTCACACTCAGACTGAGTCCGCGCAGAAACAGGAACATGTTTGGGAAGTGGGAAGGACAAAGAACACAGACACACTTCTTCTACAAGGACTTGGTGTGCTGAGGTGTTTTGTGTGTGTGTGTGTGTGTGTGTGTGTGTGTGTGTGTGTACCTTGGGGATCCTCCAGTGCCTATGTGAGGCCAGGGTGTCACTGGTGCCACACAGGCTGTCATCCAGCAGGCCACAAGGTGAGGGAGATGATCCACCCAGCTGGGGCAGAAGCAGCATGTCATCGTGGCTGTGCCGCTTGGACAACTGTGATACCCGGTGGCTCTTCCTGTCACTGGGACCAGCGAGGCGCAAGGACTGGCTACTGGGTTTGGAAGGCAACTAGTCAGAAGACGGAAGAGAAGACGGAAAGCCTTGAGGATAGAACATCCTGGTTTTTCACATTTGTTGTTGTTGTTGTTTTTAATATATATTCTTCCCAATCCTTTATCAGAGATATTTTTCTTCTGCACACACAAAGGGTTCTATTCTAAACAAAGCAGAGCTGATTCCTCTTTCAAACTACCTCACCAGAAGTGAGAGCCAAATTGACAGACTGACCCCTCTGTGGAACGTCACCAGGTATAAACATATCAAACGGTTTCCTGTAGTGCCACAAATGAGAAATCCCCGCTTTGAGACAAGATTCTTTCGAGGATCTTGTCCAGGATTCAGAACTGAAGCCCATGTAGGGGGTTAGCATTACCATAGGGAAACATATTCAATCGCAGCAGGTTTACCTGAGGTGGAGAGTTCAGTTTCCTATCCATGGTGCTCCAGGATCTGCTGCTCTCTGGTAACAGGCGAGACTTCCGAAGCAAACTCCTCCGCTTCAGGTCAACGTCCTCATATGGGTTCTCCTTCTCTGTGGAGATGCATTCAATTTAGCTCCAGCAGCATAATACCAGCTGTACCAGCCAGATATCCATGGACACTGGCTCTCTTTCAAAGCAGGCTGGAGGGGACGGGGGACGGGGGACAGGGGGACAGGGGGGGGGGGGGTCAAAGAGGGGTCAGCAAAGGGTATCAGGGGCATGAGAGGGCATTCTTACGGTTAACCTGTCGTTGGGTTAATCTGAAAAGAGATGAGTCATGCGAGGTAGGTCAAAGGTCACTCGCAGCCTGCTGAAGTGTACTGCCTCCTTTCAAAACAGTTACTGTTGGCCCTGGGCCCCGCAGGCCCCACTGGTCCTAGCTGAGACTCCTGGACCCGGCACTGCTGGTGAGTCACTGTCCAAGCATGCGAGCTGTCTGCTCAGAGGGAGACAGAGTGGACGGGGAAGGAGGCTCATCCTCTTCAATCTAGTTCTCAACTTGAGAATCACGAGATCATTTCGGCAGTGAGTTTAAGATGATTTATGACGGCGATGATTATAATCTTTGTGCGATGCATATTTTCTTTCTTGTGAAAATAATGAATATTTGCCGTCTCTGGGCTCTCTCCAACAATTAGTAAAACTGAAAGTAAAAAAAGATATAATTAATTTTCGATTTGACTGACGCATGTAGTGTGGTTGTGAATAAGTCATAAGAAGCAGTGTTGCAGCTATCACATCACACCCTCATTTCAAGGAAATGAACATGAGAGAAACAACAGTGACGTCAACACGTTACGCCAAGTGTGAACTTTACTATTGTGTAACTCTTGCTGTACTCCAATCAATAACAGAAGAGAAGAGAAGAACAGGAACGTTACAAACCAGTGCACAGCTCTCACTGATGTCACCTGGCAGAGGGCCAACCTCAATAAAAAAAAAAAAAGCTAAACTTGTGTAACACCACAGTCCGTGTCCAGTCAGACATGTGCTCTGAGAATAGCTTTTTTGGCAGGGTCTGAAAAAGGTTGTGAGAAAGTGAAGGAACCACACTGAAGAATAAAAGCAGAGCCAGATGGCGTGGAAACGCATGAGGGGAACTTTGAAAAGAAAGAAAAGCAAGTATTATCTGTCAGCAGAAAGCAAAGAGAGAGCAAAATCTATTTGCTAGTTGTGTTCTATCCTCCTGAACAGTTGAGGGGAAAACCCAATGAACTCAGGGTCTCTCCAACAAGGAGGAGATGTGCTAAGAAATACTTCAGCCTAACATTAACCTACAGCTATTTCTTGGTGCAGTGAGATATGTTAGGGTCATTTGTCAAACCTGCCTATTTGAGGCAAACACACACACACACACACACACACACACACACACACACACACACACACACACACACACACACACACACACACACACACACACACACACACACACACACAGACACAGACACAGACACAGACACACACACACACACACACACACACACACACACACACACACTACATTACGTCACTTAGCAGACGTTTTTATCCAAAGCGACTTACAATGGCACATTTGGTCAACAGTAAACAGTAGTGAAATCATGTGTGCAGCACAAGAATAAAGTAGCATTTGTTGAAAGTTATTTTAAGAACGAATAAGTAGCATTAGTTGGATTTTTTTTTTTTTAGCATTCTGTTGTCATACATTAAACGAGATGACTGTGTGATCTTCTGTGCATCGTTACATTAAACGAGATGACTGTGTGATCTTCTGTGCATCGTTACATTAAACGAGATGACTGTGTGATCTTCTGTGCATCGTTACATTAAACGAGATGACTGTGTGATCTTCTGTGCATCGTTACATTAAACGAGATGACTGTGTGATCTTCTGTGCATCGTTACATTAAACGAGATGACTGTGTGATCTTCTGTGCATCGTTACATTAAACGAGATGACTGTGTGATCTTCTGTGCATCGTTACATTAAACGAGATGACTGTGTGATCTTCTGTGCATCGTTACATTAAACGAGATGACTGTGTGATCTTCTGTGCATCGTTACATTAAACGAGATGACTGTGTGATCTTCTGTGCATCGTTACATTAAACGAGATGACTGTGTGATCTTCTGTGCATCGTTACATTAAACGAGATGACTGTGTGATCTTCTGTGCATCGTTAGGGCCCCACAGCTCCATCAAACTGTAGCAGTGGCTGTAATGAAACGCCATTAAACTGAAGCAGTGCCGTAATGAAAGCCTGCTGAGAAAATGATAGGTCTCTGTGGCTTGCTGATGTACTCCAGGCTACTAATCAACTCCTCTGATTACCAACATCCAAGAGTCTCTCACACACTCCCACAAACACGCACAGCAATATAAAGGCAGGGGACACACCTCGACTGCACACACAGTGATTGTAGTAGTTTTCTGTTTACATATAGACTCTCTGGGCAGGGCGAGACACAGAACAAACTATATAGACCAACAATGTCCCTATCGGCTTACCGTATATATATACAATGAACGGGACGTCCCCTCTCCTTGGACAAAGCTACACAGACGCTGCCCACCCATTCATGTGGTAAACATGAATGTGCATCGGATGGAAAATAGGCCTGGAGTTTTGTGTCAACATTTTGGCCGCACCACAAACCATAGAGTCCATCCAGCCGAGGACAGCCTGCTGATGCCCAGTGCCCACATCGGGGAAGTCACGCGAGGGAGGGAATGCACAGTATTTTTGGAGGCCAAATTCCTGAGCAAGAATAACAAAAACATAGGTCTGTCTAACCGTATCTGTAAGTTTTATAAGTCGACTCAAAAACTTTGCATCAAAATATTACATTATACTCCTCCTAGAAATCCGAAATACTCCTATATATACTAAATATACAGATTTATTCACGCGTGTTAACAACAGACGACATAAGCGAGCCAGCTCAGTAAAGCGAACATAATGCTGTATTCATTAATACACAGAATTCGAGGTAAAACACATTTAAAAACAAGCTAACAAACACCAAACAAGCTAACAGCAAGCTAACAAGCTAACAAACATACAAATCACCACTTACCTACCCTAGCCAAAAGCAGTGTGAAGCATAGTCTGTAAGCTTGAGCAAGACCTGGGTTTAATGACACACTGACACAGACAGCTGAATCACAACTCCACTGGTGCACAGGGCGTGATTCATCCGCCTGGAGTGGAAACCTATCACTCTCAGTGGCACTCCATCAATCAAGTCCACTAGTCATAGACACTTATATAGTCCCTTGCTATTACAGTCTATCACATGATTGCACTCATACTGTAGCTGTAGCACAAGTCACAGACGAGGGCAAAGCTCAGGGTTAACCCTGAGCTCATCAGGGTTAACCCTGAGCTCAGGGTTAACCCTGAGCCGGCAGCTCACCACTACTACAGGTGTGCGTTTCACCTATTGACTAAACCTCTGACAACAATCAATCACAAGAACCAAGAGCCAAGATGGTGTAAAATGAATGTCCTGTTCCCCATGCTCAGTCTTCTCAGGCAGCCAATCTGGAGTCCAGCAAATGTGTAGGGACATCTGCTCCAGTGTATGGGCTGTATGCGCTGTATGTTGAAATAGGGGCACAGAGGGACTGAAAGATGGCTAAGTTACCACTGCTGTGGCTGCTTCTCAAATGCAACAGCTGACCTGTAAACCACTGCTGGTGGAAACCACCATTCTGTGCCTCCAATAGAGCCAGCTATTTCAAACTGGAGTCACTGGAGACACACTCATAACGTAACGTGCACACAAAGACAGCGTCTTTCTCTGGAACTAATCGACATTCGCAGAAGTGTCTGACTGAATTGTGAATTCCACACTCACAGTGCTGGGCGGACAATGGAGGCTTTGTTGGGATTCACATGATAATCACCCGTGTCTTTATGCTCACTGGAGCTTCTGCACATTCCCAGTTGAAATAAAATGCCAGTGACCAAGACACTGATCATTTCAACCCATGTTAAATAAAAACAATTCAAATGTAAAAAATGTTTAAATGGTCGGAGAAATAAACATTCGGTCTTGGCTCACAGCATATTTCCTTGTAGAGATGCCACGTATAATTTGCTCATCATTGTGCATCTGTCATGAAAAATATTTCAATATGTGAATGCTGACTTTTTACTGTCTCACATACAGTACATGCCTCCTCATCAGAAACATAACGTATGGCGTTTAGGCCAGACTCCACTCATTCTGACACACGTGAGGAGAAGTGCACTAGGAGAGCTGGCAACTGCACTGGGCAGCGGGCCTCAGGTCATCGGCTAGTGGAAATGAATTTGGCTCTTAAACATGTCTAGCACTTCATAGACTCCATAGAGTTCTATGAGTTGATCCTGTTTAAACTGAGACACACAACACATCCCATAAACAACTGTACACAATTCAACACAACACACACAAGACACACACAACACATCCCATAAACAACTGCAACATCAGAAGATCACGTTGGACAATGCAAATTTAAGTGAGCTCATTTAACACGAATCTGGCCTCAAACAAATTCTCCCCCATTGAAACAACTGATGAATCTGACAATAAGTAGTTTTAGACAGACTGATGTAATAAACTGTGCCAGCACCAGGCATACAGATATATAAAACAACCTGAGTGGATCTTGATACATTTGTAAAATGGGCCTGAGAACCTTTTTGTCGTTGTTGTATTGGAACACTTTGTCTAAAAACCATTCGTCTAAACCAGCAAATATCACAAAGGACAGTGTTGTGTTGCAAATATGCTCAGAAAAGGAGCAGTGGGATGTGGATTTTGGCAGCTTATCCTCTGTGTTGGTAGATGGCACTCGGCAGTATTGTCGGAAGATCAGCCCACTTAAAGGCTGCTGCTGTACAGATGTAGGAGGGGAGTCATCAAATGATGACATCAAACCATGCTACCATGCAGGTGCTATCCCTATCAGTAACATTTGATTACTCTCCTCTGTTACACTGACTACAACCGTGATATAGGCTATTTACTGTCACCGAAATCTGTCTGAAAGCTGAGAAACACACCCCTTCTGGGTGTGGAGTTTCCATTTTCTCCCCGTTCTCCCCTGGGGTTCCTCCCTACAACATCGGTATGGACCCCCACTAAAACGTGCAAAAGAGATCGTAATAAGATCAGTGATGACAACGTTTAAAGATGGTCCCCGGGCGCTGTATACAAGAAAGCTGCCCACCAGTCAAGATTAAGAAAGATAAGAACGATAAGATCTGGCTGGACAAACAGACAGTTCTCCAATTATAGTAGTAAGATGCAATTGTATATCTGTCATATCCTATCTGTAGCAATATATGACATGGAAGTGGGGATCTCCTAACCATCCTGATTGTTCTGCTGATACAGAGGAATTCACGTGACGCTGCCACATGGTTTGTTTTCACATAACCATCTGGGAATGAGTCGCTCGGGAAACCGTTTCAAAGGGCAGTGCACTTTCAAAAAACACCTGGCAGGTGATTGGATGAACCACCTGTCTATCCCGTCTATCACAGGCTCGCTCTCACTGGCGTCACACCTAAAACCCGGCCGTAGCTGCCTCAGAGGATGCTGATTGGTGCAAACCACTGGTGGTTCAGATTCGAACCAATAGATTGGAGCGTGGCGAGATGCATTTGTCATGTGATCGTGATCTCATGATCTCGCGTGAATCCGGCTGCCTCGCAAGGTTACCAGAGGAATAGCCTGAATCTTCAAATGATATTGGCTGTCAAAATTTGAACTTCATAGTCAATGTGTCATTAGATATCCAGAAAACAGTACAGAGACAACAGAACCGGTAGTGACACTGACAAAAAACAACAACTTTGGAGCTGACTGTGATTCCTCACAAAACTGCAGAGCCACTGTTTTCCCCTTGTTTTAAGAATAAGACAACTGATTGATATCAGATTGATATTTTCCTACGATCCAATCATCACAAACTACGGTAATCATAAAATAATCTGGAAAATAGCAAAAACGTGGTTTCAAAGAAAGGCATACAGTAGCTACGCTAGTACACTTAGAATTTATAAGGCAGAGTGGGTTAATTTTTTTTCCTGAAAAAACTTTCAGCAAGTAAAGTCCATGTAAATACAACATTCGTTGCTGAAAGGCCAAAGTTGGTTTCACTCAAATACACTGGATAGTTCCTACTGAAAAAGGATGTGATAGAAATTGAAAACCCAGGTCAAAAACAGGCCAGTAAGTGATCAAGGTCATTTGGAGGCCATCTCTACTGTATTCAACACCAGTGACGTGTGGCAGGCGCTTACCTACTATGTCCTCATAGGTATTCTCCTCTAAAGTGCTTTTGGAATTGGGCCGACTCCGGGTCTGTCTGGTCACGGTGCCGTTCTCTGTTGGTGGTGATGATGGAGACAAGGAGGAGGGCAGGCTTGCAGCATCCTCTGACTCACACGACTCCCTAGAAAGAAGTGAAGAAAGTCAACACAGACCGAGACGGAGGGGGGGAAAGATGTTACGCACACAAAATGACACGGAGCAAGCAGTCAGATAAGAGTAGAGAGGGGTCTGGCTCACTCGTAACATTCTCCACTGGCCAAGAGAGAGAGAAGGGCTAAACAGGTGGCTAAAAAACACCTCCAGGAGTCCAAAACATGTCTGGTCCCTCAGCAGCCCCAAGTCAAAAGCCGCCAAATATAAAATACCGAAAAGGAGAGGAAGAAAAAATGGAACACAAGCTGCAGGGAAACGAAACGCCAAGCTCAAAATGCTCATTGCTCGGAGCAACATGTGCTCCAATCACAAGACATTCCTGATGAGTCACGCGTAAAAAACATGCAAATATTTCACCAATTCTGTGTGCTGTTTGCACACTATTTGGCACGCTTAATAGTGAGTGTGTGTGCCTGTCTTTGCAGAGGAAGGTCGCTAAATTAGTGCAGGGATCCTACGGCCATGTCGCTGCCTCCACGGCTCGGCTTCTAAGCGTGCTCTGAAAATTGCCTGAGCCGCAGGAATGTTAAACACAGAGTCCAAGTCGTGAATGTTTCAGGATTTCATCCCCATCAGAAAGAGCTGCGATGGCCCCGCCCTCACGTAATGGACTGAAGACATCTTACTCTGAGCGCTATAAATAAAGAATGAAGACTAGATACTACAGAAACATCAGATTTAGACTATCTACACAACTACAGAGCAGCATCATAATTCAGATTGGGGCACTTCACTACTTTACCTAGTAGTACATTGCTGCCACAAACTAAAGGAAATCAGAGAATATCTATACTAAATAACTGGCAGTGTTGGGCAAGTTACTTTCAAAATGTAATATACTACACGTATTACTAGTTACTTTAATTTGAAAGTAATAAGTTACTTGACAATACAATATTACTTTCTGTGTAGAGTAGCTCGTTACTTATTACACTACTATTGCATTACTTTTACCAAAACAACAGCAGCAGCAGAATGACATCGCCGCCCCGGAACCATCCCGAAAAATAATTTCAACCGCCTTGAAGTCAGTGTAAACAATCCACAATTCTAAACATTATTCTTTTCCTTTGTTATTGTCATCTATATTGGTTATTTGCATAAAAACACACACTTTGATTAGGAAATGATTGTATCTTTTTTAAATATGTGCTTTGATGTAACTCAATTTGTAACTTGAGTTACTTGACAAAGTAACTGGTATAATATTACTGAAATCCCATAAATAATAAGTTATATTACCGAGTTACTGGTAAAAGTAATATATTACATGTAATATGTTACTTTTGTAATGAGTTACCCCCAACACTGGTAACAGGCGAAGTTTTAGTAAACTAGTATTGTTTTGATGTAGGAATATGGTGCTACTTTAAGTCTACAGTCTGACTCTACTGTCTACTACAGTAGAGTACAATATATTAGTAATGTAGCTTATAAATGAGCTATTCAATGTGAACTGCCTTTCTGTGACCCTATTAGGGTAAAACGCCTATGATGATATCATTCATGATGACAAAACACATGAGGCAAGCTAGGATGACAAAAGGGCTACAGGCAGTATCAACATAACATGATACTCTAGTTTACATGAAGCCAGGCACTAACACTATTATTCATTAGTGGAAAAGACAGATTCCCTATTCATCTCTCCGCTTATCAAATCCTAACAGAGGAACCAAATAAGACCGCTCCATCGCTACAACCAGACAAAGTAGCCTGGCCAGTAACCTATTACACTACAACACACCCACAAAACAAACAGCTAGCCTGTGATCCTTATCCCCAACAACATTCTCAAGACATGTTAGAAACAGTTCAAAATCCAAGAAAAATAAATGATCTGCCATACATGTGGAACTCCCCAAATGGGTCTAAAACAAATCCCTCGCACCCGTGTTTTGACTGAAGACGGGTGGTTTCACATTGCATACGCAGCAGCATCATAAATCAGCATCTCCAGTGAGGAAGACTGAAGGGGGGGAAAGGACATGAATGGTTTTACTGTCTGAGAATGCAGCAACAAAACACACAACGCGATCAAAGGTGTTCGTTCGCATCTTCGACTAAAAGAAACAGAAAACTCTTGTCTCACCTATCCTGGAGTCTCGCGGGGGTGCTCCCCTCAGTCTTCGCCGTACGCGTCACGCTAGGGGCCGGGGTAGAGGGCAGCGGCGGGGGGGACTCAGAGGCTCTGCTTGGAGGTAGTCCATTGGTTGGCAACACATCCGTCTGGTTCTGGTTGGCGTCGTACTCAAAAGTGCGTTTGGGTTTGGGCAAGGGGTTGACTGGTGTGCCCCCAGCGGTGTGTGGGCCGGCCAGCTCCGGGCTCTCAGACCTCGTGGAGCTCACACTAAACCTCTGTCTGAGTTTAGAGAGCTTATCAGACACCGAAAGGATGTCCGGTTCAGTGGCCAGTGAGCAAATACTGCTGCGCTTACTGGTGCACGCACTGTCCAAGTCCTCTGTCCCACCGAGCACGAAAGACCTTTGCCTCGTCTTGTCCGGAGCATAGCAGTTATTCAGATAACGTGGAGGGGTTGAGCTGGGGCTCTCCTTCAGGGCCTGCTCGATCTTTTGTATCCTATTGAGGACTGCCGATTTGTCCTTCCGCGCCGAGACGGACCGTAGGAATGTCCCCGAGGTCTCCGTTTTCCCTAACCGCTTCTGAAAGCGGCCCACGCCGTCTTTGTCCGACGCCGCCTCCTCTTCCTCCGTCTCTGTGTAGGAGCACTCGGAGAACGCCGTGCTCATCCTGCGGACCCCCTTAAAGTCAAACGTCTTGTCACTGCAGGGGGACGACAGCATGCTGGGGCAGCCTTCGCTACCCCCGACACGCTCCCCTCCTGGCCGTTTCTCCAGACACAAGCTCATCCTAGGCAGAGTCACCCTCCTGCACTCCCATTCCGAGATCTTTTTGCGGATAGCGGTGGGGGGTGCACCCGTTACTGGACGGGTGAGGGAAAGGGTGCGCTTGTGGCCTTGGCTAGAGGGAGGTCCCAGCGAGAGTGTGCTCCAGCTCAAGGGCCTACCGTTAAGTCCATCTCCCCGGGAAAGATCGCCTTGTTTCGGAGTGTCCCCCTGCTCCTCCTGGATGCCCTGGCTTTCCTCACACGCCTGGGTGAGAGCTGGGGGTTTGTAGATGGAGAGTGTGTTTTCCAAGCAGCTGATGCTCTTAGACTTGGTGAGTGGGCCGTGCGCGTCGTCGACGTCCACGACGCACAGGCTAGCGGTCTTGCTGCTCCGGCCAGCACGCCCCAGGAACCTGCCGTCGGTTCTGACGTACTTGCTCTCCTTCCCGGAACCCTCACCGTCGCTGAGGAGAGGCTGCTGGCACCGCGCCTGACTGGCTGAGAGAATAGGAGGCGGGGATGTAGACTGGCACCTGCAAGCAAGATAGAGAGAGGTGTGAGTGAGGGCGTGAACTCACATCTCGGAAACGTTTGGCAACAATAACATTGATATGTTTGTTCCTAGAAAAGAAGGTAGGAAAAAAGGCACATGTCAGCCTGATAATTATCATTAATATTCCACTCAACCAGTCCCAGTTTGGATGCACAACATTTTTCATATTTTTTCATATTTTCCACATTCTGGCATAACAGTAAAGTCAAAACTATGAAATAACCCAAATGTAATTATGCAGATAAAAGTGTTAAACAAATCAAAACTCTCTTATTTGAGATCGCTTAAAGTAGACACCCTTTGCCTTGATGGAAAGACAAAGGCTTTGGGAAAACAATTCATACATACATTTGTTTCAGAAACAAATTTCAAACATTTAAACGTAAACCTCTATACCAAAATGGCTTTAAGATCATGAAACCCATAGTACATTCAATCAGATGTGTCCAAACTTTTGACTGGTACTAGGCTACAATAACAGGTGTGGAATAGAAAGAAGAAATAACTATGGAATGGAAGGGACCACAAGACCTTAAGGAAAAGACCTTAAAGAAAAGACCTTAAAGAATCACATCAACGTTTTGAATTGATTTCCAAGATAAAAGACAAAATGAAAACTTGAACCACATATTTAAAACAACCAAAGGAAAGTATTCTGTCTTTGGCAGCAGGAGATCGAAATTAAGGCCAGAGCAAATACAGACCACATTAAAATGCCCACGAGGAGTTTTCCACAGGACTTAGGGAGAATCACTGTGGACCTCACACACATAAAGAACCCATGACACTGAGCAAGATATGCAACCTTACCTGTAGCAGACGCACTGCTGCGCTCTGGTCCTCAAAGCCTTCTCTCTGTGTGATCCCTAAGGCTAACTGACACACAGACTGGATGCTAGTCCCACGGTCACTGCTGACTACACTATTGTTCACCACGCACAAACATTCTGGGAACTTGATTTAAGGTTTCCACACAGACTGTGTGAGAGACAGACTTTCCCTAATGGATCGCTGACACCTTGCTGCTACTCATTTTCAGGAACTCTGTCACGACTTGGAAGCTCGCTGACTGTTGCGAAAGTGAAGCGTCGGGAGATCTGATGTCATAGCCGCGGTTAGAATAACAAGCGTAGGGGGGCTGCTGGGAGGTGGAAGCTGAGTGCTGTGTGGACTATGATCCAGCCATGCAGGTTGGGACAGATCTCTCTTCACACGTCCCTGCCTTTCCCTGGTTTCTTTACTCATGCTCCAGGGCGGGTGAGACTGTTATCACACCTGGGAACCTGCAAGCCCTACGCAGGTGATCAAGTCTACAGGATGGATTGTCTCATCTAATTTCCCGATGACAAATCGAGTATTTCCAGGTATTCCGGCCTTGCCTGAAGAGTCTTACAACACACTCTCTATAGCGCCTGCTGATTTGTCCTGTTTTCAAGTAGGATGAACACAGGATTAATCAGATTAAGATTATAGTTTGATTGAAGCATTAAAATGGATTTAAACAACATCATCTCCGCCAGCTTGGTACACATGGATTAACTGGATAGGTTAGTCTACGAACAATGTTCTCATACTCCGACTCGGTTGCTTAATATTCAATATGAAATCTCAGATTGTCACATACCCATTTAAAACAATGTTCAATTTGTTCACTATTTGGTTAACATCAACATTTGAAATTGCTTTTGCCATCACTCATTCTCATGTAAAAACACTGCTCTGTAGCCAAGGAATTTGAATCTGAGTGACTTACTAAGGTGTTTAAAGCTCACATATTCTATACTTTCCAGTGCTTTATTTTATGTCTTGAGGTCCATTAAAAGCTGTTTGTATGGTGTTATATATAGACACCAAAAAAAATAAAACACATTTTTACGTCCAGCATGACTCTGATCCTTGCCAACAACAGGCTGTGTTATGGCTCATTAATATTAACAATCTTTCTATCCAGATTAACCGCCTCAAGAACAAAATGTGAGACAGCACAGTGCCGGCAGACCAGGCAGCGGCAGGTAGGGTATAATAAACAATATATAATATATATATACTGTGTATACATGTATATATAATATATACTCCAGGTATAATAAACAATGACAACCACTCAACCACTTTGAGAAAAATGCTTTGTTAGTCTATTACAGTATTTCTTACAAAAATTATAATGAGCCATCCTTTGTGACACTTATGGAAGTCCATTTAGGGGCTCAGTTTCCTCATATGGATTGTGTGGATTTAGTGGGCTACCGTTCGTTTTGATATACTTCCACCGTGTTTAGATAGATAGCATATCCAACATTACTCCATCAAAGAGGCAAGAGAAATCCTGTTTTACACAATCAAAAATATTGCGCACAACTCAACTTAATTAGGTTGTATGTCCTCTGATTATAACCTTACTCAGAATATTACTATGCATATAAACAGGAAAATGGTTGATGGCAAACGAATTATAATTTTCAAAAGCACACTGTGTAAAGATGCCCTTATAATCGTCACTCGTCGGCTTTCTAAATCCAGGTGTGTCCAACAAATTAAAGAGATGCGCACATCCCACTTATAAGTGAAAACTCCATCACTCTTGCATACTTGAACAACCTATAATCCATCAAACACACTTCCAGGTTTTATGATGTCCAGTAGGGAGCAGTTCTAATTTGTCTGGCAAATTAAAATCATAATGGTTCTTTGGCAAAATCAACCCTGTCTAAAACTCTGCCAAGTAGCACGGCTAATGCAGAAGGCCAGAGAGAGGCAGCGGTGTCTTTGAAGACAACGAGCAGAGAGGTGGCCAGACCAAACACAAACAGTAATGCAGATCTAACGCCAATAAAAGCACAAATTAGTGAGTTATTCACATCCGTTTTCACTTTAAATTTTGTCTATAATGTATGGGTTTGATCCTCTTTTACATTTTATTTTCTTATTTCAAAATCAGAAAATGGAACAGAATTCCCTGGTGTGCCTCCATCCGATCCTGAACTATGCTGACTACAGCCTCCTGACTCACAGATCCAAAATGGTGCCGGTGTGGCAGGACCAGGCTCCTGTAGAGTGGCAGTGAAATATTTACTAGTGATAGAAATTGGCCTGAGGCTGTCCTTTATGAACAAGAAAGACTATACATATGTTTAAGTATATTAGTGACTAGGGCAGGGTTGAAAAGAAAAATCGATATATCCATATCAAATCGATACTCATTTGAAAGAACTGATATCATAAATCGTTCATAAATTATTTTAATATAATGCCTTTTTCCGTGGATGCTTGAAACTTTAACCCTGTTGAGACCCAAAAACCACCAGAAATCAAGACTTTGTCACCCCCACACCTTGTTTATCAGAATCATATCGAATCAGAAAATCAGTGGGGATACCTACCCAGCCCTATCAGTGACCGATTCAGTGGCCCACCATGTGGACTGCATGCTGTAATTCAGTGTGAAACCCCCATTCCAACCACTTTGAAAATTCACTGAATTTTAAGACATTATTTAATATAGTCGATTGCTAGTGTTTGCTTTGTTCCTTTTGTTTTACAGTACTTTATTTTACAGTATAGCTTTGTTTGTGTTTGTCGATCAAAATCTGATCAACTCACTGTACTTTAAAGATGATATAATTACATAGCAAGAGATCCAGTATCAACATCAACATCAGTGATGAGTCAATCAGCCATAGAATAAAACATGCTTAAAAAATATAGCCTAATTTGGCTGGGATGACTTCTTTAAGTTGTCAAATGTTTGACTGAAGTATGAAGACATTTCAAGTTCATATTGAATCAAAAAGAAAACAGAATTCTTGTCTATTTAGGGCTTGCTGGGACCGGGGTCTTTAAGGGTTCTGCTGGTCTGGATCAAGCTTGTAAAAATAAGCCCGGCTCTGGCAATAGACGGCCTCAGCTGGGCCGACCACACATAGAGTTACTGCACACAGAGCTGGATGCCACTGACAAGCTGGCCTCTGGCTCTCACTCCGGCTGCACACAAACCACTTCCTGCCGGGTGACCAGGATGGACGGAGCTCAAGGGCAGCACTTGCACCAGCCTATTATAGCTCACCATCGATTTGTAAACTCTGCCATTTATTTGACACCCATCACCTGCTGGCCCTTTCTTTCTCTCACTTGTTTTTACAAACCCAGCACATATTATTTGACTCCAGCAGACGTTTTGGATGCCTTTTTGTAACTCTATAATATAGAGTATATAGAGTCTGTATACTGTAGACTTTGGCATTTTGGTAACAGTTTCTATGAAGGTCATGTCTATAATGCATTATGAGCACATTCATGAGGCATAATGCATTTGTAAGCCTTTATAAAACTCTTTATAAATGTCAGCTCTTAACATGCTAACACAGCTTCAGCTCACTACTCACAGTTCATAGTTGAACAGGGCCCTACTCCAGAATACAGGATCCTCTTTACAAAAACATGGAAAGTCCAATCAAGTTTGTACTTTCTCATAACACTACTATGAACTGATAATTCATGGAGAGAAACTGTTGAAATCAACAGACATCGTCAACGACTCCGCTCTTTAATACCATTCTGATTTAAATAGAACAAAAAAAATCCAATCTGAGGAAAAAGTGGAAGCTTTAATGCCATGTGCCATGAATCCTAGATAAGCAGCCCTCCCCCGAGTCCCCGTCCCAGATGCTGATGTCACTGACCTGTCGGGGACGTCCCGAGGAGCTTTACCCCCTCCTGCACGAGGCGCAGCCTTCGAACTCTTGTTGGCAGTCATGTTTGCCAGGGAACCGCCCACTCACCTGATGGACAAACATAAATGATATGAAACACCAGGAATAGCTGCAGCATTTCAGAAGCTATGAGAAAAAACAAAAGGCATGAACTGCAAACGAAAACTGAGGATTATTTAGGCTTATGAGTGTTATTTGTGTGTGTTTTTGACACCCCTTCCCCCAGTGGAGAACAGACTGATGGCAGCAGTAAGGCTGTGATATAGTTATGTGATAACAGAATCATGGACGGAATCGTGGAATTGAGCATTTAAAAAAGCTATGACACAGCTTCCATAGACAAAATTGGGCAAAAAAATAAAAAATAAAAAAAATACATAAAATAGAACCTCAATGCTTAGGACAGGTGGGGGCCGGGGGGGGTCAACTTTGGCCCAGTGGGCCACCAGACTTGCATTACCCTACACTGGGCGAAACGCTGCTACTGAACTTTGCTATTAGAGATTTATAGGAAAGCTTTGGTAGGCAAGCAGGCATCAGAGCGTTTTCCTACCAAGATCCCTACCTCAAACCAATTTCCTCTTGCAATTAAGAAAGCAAATTCTTTGGAAATACATATATTCAAATCCAAGCTCAAAACCTAAAATCTATTTTCACCATTACAGCCCTGACCAGCCCTAGCCCTGTCTAGTGCGAGACCAGACAGCATGAATATAGTAACCAGACTTTCTGGAACCCAGACTCAGGTTCTTCCTCTTGCTCTTTGTTGCATACTGTTTTGCCTAATTTTGGTATGTGATTGATTTTTGATTACCGGTAGTTAGATCTAGGTAGATAGATCTAGGTAGATAGATCTAGGTAGTTAGATCTAGGTAGTTAGATCTAGGTAGATAGATCTAGGTAGATAGATCTAGGTAGTTAGATCTAGGTAGTTAGATCTAGGTAGATGGATCTAGGTAGTTAGATCTAGGTAGTTAGATCTAGGTAGATGGATCTAGGTAGTTAGATCTAGGTAGTTAGATCTAGGTAGATAGATTGAGGTCAATAGATCTAGGTAGATAGATCTAGGTAGTTAGAACTAGGTAGATAGATCTAGGTAGATAGATCTAGGTAGGCTCGTTCTCTGTCAAGTCCTTTCAGAGACAATGCTTTGTTATGAAAAGCTCTATGATGAAACTTGACTTGACACAGAGGCCGAACCCAGAGTTCTTTGGAATTTGGAAGCGGTTATGATCTGCGTAAGATCTCATACAAAGGTGTGGTTAGACGCCCTTCAAAGTCCATCCAATTCCAATAAGCGCAATTGGACCTTACTTATTCGATTGGATTGTAGAACAGTTGCAGACATTGCACAGTTATTTGGATTCAGTGAGCTCTAGCAGTGTATGTGTTGGACAGCCAGAGAGCAAAGGAAAAAGTCCAGTGTTTTCATTACAAATGGGTTTTTTGCTTCTAATATGTACAGAAGAGTTGTAGTTTTAGTGCTTCAGACTCTCGGGATTCTATACACACAGTCATGGTCTCTATCTAATACAGAGGTTAATGAACCATTACCCCATTTTAACCAGTTAGATTTAATCATGGAATATACTGTCAATCCATTTCCTACATCCTACATCCTACAATCAAAGTCCTGCAAAGCTGAAGCAGCAGAAAAACCGTTAACACATCGTCCTCACCATAAACACTTCCTGGATGCTTAACCTCCCATTAGACCAGCAATTTACTAACCCCTATAATAGGGTTTAGTAATAATAGTATTATTATCTATTTATTTTCTAACGCAGCATCGACCCTTCCAAGAACACCTTCTATTCCCATTCTTCAGCTAAAAAAAAAGATGGTTCTGATGTATGAGGAGGTCAAATGCTCCCGGAGATCAGAGGTGGAGGATGGGAGGGTGCTTTGGCAGGGTGACTTGTTTACAGGAAGTTGTTGTATGGAGAAGGCAGCCAATCAGCAGTGGAGCTGAGGACCTATATAGACAGATGAGGAGAGAGGCAGCATTCCTGCTGTCGGCTATTTCCTGTGGCAGCGGACTGGGCTAAGTGGAGTGGCCATGCGTCCTTATTTTGATCAAACACAAAGAATGGTCCGGTTCAATCCTCCTGACAGCTCTCAAACACGGTCGTTATTCTGTGCTTTGGGGTTCTGGACGAAAAGGTCATCTAAACATGGCACAGCAAGTGCAACGATTTATGGTACATCAGGAGAAAGCAGGCCATGAAAGCTAGAGGCGTATACGGTACTTCCTGTGACTGCGGTAAACACAGACCGAATTGCAGAATTTATGTTTGACAATGGTATTCTAACAATAAATGTGGAATCCCACAGAAATGGCTTTAAAAGGTTGATTTTCCACCACTTTGCGAACAGAAACGTCTCTGGATACTTCAAGCCTACCTACATATTGAAATTTGAGAGTGCATCGATGCGCATATAGACCACCGGAAAACAAACAAAGACTACGACAGCATCTGAAAAGTTCCGAAACATGGCAACTGCTCTCATGGCAACTGCTCGAAAATTTAGAGTAGGCCTAGAACAAATTCTCAAATGATTCTACAAACCGCTGCTATGGAGATTTTGTCACTGACTTTGCACACAGTCAAGTGGAAAAGCAAACTTGCAACAAACAAGCAAGTCAAAGGTCAAAGGTCATTTTCATTGACTTCATTGACTAAGATGGATAAGACTTTCTTCTTTCACTGAAAACGTTGGACCATTCGATAATTTTACTGCACCCTAAAGCAAATATGGATCAGGAAGTGTGATTTTTTTAATATATATATTTTTATGTATATCATGTATATATTGTTTTCCTATTTTTATGAATGTTTATTGTGTAGATTTTTGAATTATGTAAATTGTAACTTTTTACCTATTTATTCTGTGAAAGCATTTGTAAGGAAATGTGCTATACAAATAAACTTGAACTGAATAAGTGAACTGAGCACCCTAAAGCAAATATACAAGGATTAGGGAGAAAACTGCCGTCAGTTATAGAAGTCAAGAAAATGTTTTAATATACTTGTTCTATGCACTTAAATTTAGCTATCATGCGGGTAACAATGCTAATTTTCTTCCATTTGTATGCTAGCATTTTAAGCATTTTGGCTGAGAAAGCTCTACAACAAAACAATCAGAGAAATGGGTCACAAAGGTCCAAGATGGAGTTGGCAGAGTAAACACCAAGGCGTTAGCCAACTGACTTCCTGAGGTGTGATAACATCTTGTGCAAAAAAAGATCACCGGCTGTAAACAACCATTTCCAAGCAAGCTCCAGAGTATCTTTGAAGTGCATTCAACCAGATTCAAGACCAATTTTCTTGAGAGGTCAGAGCCAGAGGCAAGCTAAACGTCAACCGCTAAGAGATAGCCACCACATCCATGAGTTGTCAACAAGCTTACTGCTAATGGGGAGCATTAGCATTGTTGATGACAGACTTGGCACTGATGGTAAAATAGATCACTTCTACGGGAAGGCAGGTCTACGAAAGGGAACAACATTGTGTGGCCATGTTTTGTCTGAGGGTTTCAAATGATTTATACAGGCTTTTGATTTCCCTAAGATGTCAAGTTGTTTAGTTGCGTTATCATGGAGCACACCTGCCAGATATTTCTGTGGAATTTCATGTACTGACTTAACACGGAGCTGACTCAAAAGTGTCTGTTTATTTAGCGAGAATGACTTCCATAGTGAGGTTATAAAAGACTCTGTAGGCTTCTCACCTTTACATTTTCGTCCAGAGTCACCGACAACATGACAGTTACATGACCGACAACATGATTTACATCCACAACACATAGAGCAACATGGTGGTTACCACTGATTCTGCAATGCTTAACTTTGACATTGAAGGATTTATTCTTCATCTATCTGTGTTTTTTTATTTTATTGAACCATTGTTGATGAAGCAAGCATCCATAACTGGACCCCTTAAGAAATCATGATTGCTTGTGTTTCTTCATCTGTTTCACTTTTAATTCAGAATCTTTCAACATACTTTCCATTCTCTTTTCTCTAAAATGTAGGTTTAAAAAATGCAAAACACAACACAGGCATACAATTTCTGTAATTGGTTGGTATTGAGTCACTCCAGGTCCAATGAAACAACACACATACTTCAATCTATGCTCAGAGTTTTGAACAACTTGGAACAAGAAGTAAACTAAACTCTGAAAGCACCGAACCAAGAACAAAACCTGTTCATCATCACAGTCATTTAAATGCTCTAGCTTAGCTATTTCAGATGCTATTTTCCTGGCTTCCTCATGTCCAGAAGTACAAATTGATGGCAAGAGAGGGAGAGGCATATCAATGCATTTCTCTCAGCAACAAGAACATATTGATGAAGTGGGAATAAAAGAACGTCTCCATGAGACTCTGGGCTGGGAATAAAAGAGGTCTTTGTGTCCAACACGTCCTTGAGAGGGAGCTGTGGTTAAAAAGTAAGCCTTTTATCAGGAGAGTGAACCTCACAACGCTTAGGCAAAGCTTGTGTGTGGTTTGTGTGGTTTGTGTGGTGTGTGTGTGTGCGTGCGCGCGTGTGTGTGTGAATCCATAAGGTAAAAGATCTTGACTCCACAAGTCCTTGGCCCTGTCAGATTTGACAGATCGTCTGATCCACATGTCTGCCCGTCACAGGAATGCACTAATATTTGCCTTATCCATCAGACGCCGGCTGCATTCAACACATGAAAGAATGTTTTCAGAGGGTGGAAGCACAGCTGGGTGGAAACACCTGGATCTAATGTAAGAGCTTCTTTCTCATTCAACAAAGACTACTGGCAATTAAAATTCAGCACCTGCATGGCACTTCCTGTTCAGTGCAGCGCTATTTCACTTCATTTAAAGATCCAGTGCACTGATTTCAACTCAGTCAAGAAATATTTTATGTTGATTTCTTTCTAACATAATGTTTTTCTTCCTTCTTTTTATTTTTTGTTGCGATACGGATATCCAGTGTTGGAACTTTGCCACTCAGCAACAATGGACGCACAGAGATTTTGCCTATAGTGGCTGGCAACTCATTATCTATGCATACTTTCGCCCAATCACAGCATTCATTAGAGCCTTGGTGTAGGTGACATCAGAGCAATCTAGTAAGAGAGTGGTGTCAGCGGAGGTCCAAAATGCATGACTCAGGAGCCAATGAATAGCCAGGAAGGAGGCGCGCGCTACTTTTGGATGCTAAAATAAAGCAGATAGTGGACAATTTGATTCTTTAAACGTCGGACCCTTTCAAAGTACAACACAAACTGTCCATTTTGCTGCAACTCGACAGTGCTGATTAATCCAGAATCTTACTTCCTGGAACTCTTGAGAGTAAAAAAACTGGTCCATTGGAGTGAACGGAGATGTCGCGACTCTTCTATATACATGACTCTGGGTGACATCAACTACACCAACGAAGGACCCTATAAAAGAAGGATAAGACATCACTCACGTCATAGCGTTTGAATTCTGCATTGGGGGGCGAGCAGGGTAAGTCCCACTATAAGCCATCATATCTGTCATTTCAGCTTTGATTGAAAAATGCTTCCACCAGATTAAAGAAAAGACATTATGCGATGTTGACTGAAGTTTTTATGTAAATGTGCATGTTAGTTTTCCTTATTATTGGTCTCCAAACAGATCATGGCTCTGTCCAGCAGCTGCATACAGCTCAACTCAAGCCCCTGTTTGGTCCAAAATAGAGCTAGATTAGCTAACTACATCATGATAAATGACCACACAGGGTATCAGTCAACATCATGTAATGTGTTTTCTTTAATCTGGTGGAAGCATTTTTCAATCAAAGCTGAAACAACACAGATATGATGGTTTATAGTGGGACTTTCCCTGTGTCCACCCCATTCACTTCAATAGAACTGGCCACAAAGTCTGGCCGCAATAGACCAAATCAGCGGGATGTTTACATTTACTTCCGGGTACCCCTGGGTCCACACATTATAATGGCGGTGAACGGCACAAACTGACGTGTTGAAGACAAAAACAGACAAAGAAGACAAAAATGGTTCGTCCGTGTTGTGTTGTTGTTTAATATCATTCATAACAACACTTTCACTAACGTTAGTGGTTATTTACCTGTTGGACCAGACCAGAGTAGACTTGACGCTAAATTAAATTAACGTGGCGTCGGTAGCTCTGTCTGTAACGTTAACGAGTCTGCTCTCGCCGAGAAGAGCCTGGTGACGCGAGGTTACGAGTCTGCAAAAAAACAGCGAGTTTGACAGACAAACAAACATTATTAGCTAGCTAACACTACATAAAACAAACACAGAAGAAAGGCTAGATACGTCGGACAAGCATGTTTACCAACCGTTTAACCATTTAAATTGAAAGTAGTCGGCCGAAAACAGCGAGAGGGTTTGACAGCATTTATTTGACAACACGCACATTTAAACCTGCCGCCTTCCCCAAGTGGTACCCGGAAGTAAATTTGTTTACATGGTGACGTCACGGTGATTTGGTCTATACAAAATGTGAATGCTGTGATGTGATTGATGTCTTATCCTTCTTTTTTAGGGTCCTTGATTTACACCAGGAAGTCGATTCTAAATCTGGCTGACAACCAGAGTGTTGTTATTATAACATACAATTGAGAAATGCAATTCTTTAAATTATGTTGGTTTATTTCAAAATTATTCCTAATGGACAAGCGTCAATTAATCTAATTTTAAGTGGATTCCAATTTCTGGCTTCCACAAATAGAGGATAACATTGTAAGTCTGTTCTACAGTCTACCGCACCTCGGCTTTTCTGGCAGACAGGTCCTCTGGTTCTGCTGATCTGCAACCTGACTTCAAGGTTTTAAAACCACCACGGAGCTCACTCGCTGCCAAGAAGCAGTGGGGAAGGGAAGAGTAAAAAAAATCTGTGCAAGTTCTCAAGCTCTTTCCAAACGTCACAACTCACTGGCAGGCAGACATCACTGACTATATGACTATGAGCCCACACAGTGATCCAGGCCACATCCAGGCCATTGTTTCAAACTCTCCAGAAAGAGCATTTTTGTCCAATACGGACAAAAAGGGTTTTGAGCTGGCTGAAACGGACGTGTTAACAGAGCCTGTGTGGGAGTTGAGTTACTGCATAAATATCCTGGTAGTTGGGGGTCCACCTCCAGACACTCAAAGCATTTAGAAATACCGGACATATGGACTGTGCTCGTGATATGTGCAGACATACAGACATTTATCACAGACCAAACAAGATCAAATAGAATCTAATTATCTGACTTGAAAGCTCGATATCACAGAACCTGAGTGTAAGTATTCTGTTCGTAATTAGCAGCCTATACCAAAGGCACAAAAGCGACATAAATGATACTTTAAGAGCGGCCATCTTTCATTTACTTTGACTATTTCAGTGCCAGCAGTGAACTCCCAAGAAAATGACCCAGTCTAGCCTAGCGTATCTACCATATATACCATCTTTTATCTGATGGTAAGTCTGTCTTTGGAGGGCTGTCCCTGACAGCCAAAACCTTAGCTTGTACCGGTGTAAAATACCTACATATTCTGCCACCATAGTCTTGGCCAGGTGGAAGCAATTCTTGGAGCCGATTTTTTTTTTTTTTTTTTTTATCTCACCCACTTTTCAGCCATTCCAGCTTTAAGGCAATCATGGCACATTTTCTCTTTGTAGAACAGAAGAAACCCCTTCCTGTGTAACCTTGATATGAACATGCACAGCTGCGGAGACCGCCATGTGCAAAACATGCTTATGTCCATCTGAGCAGCAGCAGGGGGGGGGGGTAGGATCTGTGTCACTGCAGACAAAGCAGACAAGATGTACTGTTGTTTGCCAGTCTCAAAGCCAGGGTTAAACTAACCTCAACACCAAAATGTTTACTACTACAGTGCCAGTGTTGATGCTTATTTTACTGTGAACATATCTTTCAAAACCACTTTCAAATCAAACGGCCTCTCTTGACAACATTAAAGCTTACATATAAGCTTAGATATAAGCTGACAGTGGAGTTTATCTGGCTCTCTGACAGAATGTCCGTCCTCTCAAGTCAATCTTTCCATTGTTCACATAAGAATGACAAATCAATCAATTTAGATAATTGGGAATTAACTCATGATCCATCAACTATGTTGAAAATTGAAAACAATGACTCCTTTTAATTACATGATCTGGCAAGGTGTGTCCACTTGCTGGGTTGTGAAATGTACTGCCAGATAAAGTACCTGGCGCTTCCGCAGGTCATAGGTTGTTTACTTTACAAAGAGGCTTTGGCGTTTGCACAGCAAGTGAGCCTGAAAGAGCGGCACACACCATCCATCCACAGGTTTTAACAGGCTGAAAGTTCACCAACTCTAATGTTTGCAATCCTAGACGTCAAAGTTGACAGTGGACTGTTAACGTCTGAGCAAGGGTTCGATTCACCAGCATCTCGAAGAGAGGAACGCAGAACATCCAATGCTGTGTTGATGTTGATGTCATGGTGATGTGATGTCATGTCATGATGATGTCAATGTCTGGTAGCGACTTGGCACATGTTGGTTCCAGAAATCATCATGACTCAAGTCACACATTGTTTCACAGTGAGAAATAGTCTTTTCATGTCCCACTCCCAAACAAATCATTAGTAACAGGGTGACCTTACTGTCAAACTCCACTAAAACCCAGATGTCTCCGCCATATTCGTTCCAAGCGTATAACATCTTCCTCTAATATGTGTTAGTATAGCTTTGATATTTTTCCATTCACTCTGCATAAAAACAAAAGCTGAGCTGAAACAAACTACAAAAGAGTCACAAACTACTGCCACACACCTGTAGGTTACATAAAGCTACCTGCTTTTTGGGTAACATTTCTCACTTTGAAAAAGTGAGGTAGGCCTTTTTCAATTGGATTTACAAGTCATCAAATAACAAAGTTTTTAGAAGACCTATATAACAATAAGGAAACAAAATGCCACATTAATCTGAGTCGAGCTCTCCTCATCACTATTCTAATTATGATGATGATGATGATTATCATCATCAGAGGTAAAGACATGTTCCCACACACATTTAGAGGGATGGTTGGGCCAAAATGGATTCCTTGTTGGGTACTAGAAGAAAATGATGGTGGTGGCCGACAGACTCACATATAACTCAGCTCAGAACAGAGGATTAATCACATTTTCTATCAAATGACAGGTTTCAAAGCATCTGGTGACAGGCAGCATTGAATAGGGAACCGAGGGGCCTCCAACAGCTTTGTGCTGACAGTCTCTCGTCCGGTGAGAGGGAAAGGTCATTGTTAGATGTGCACAATAGAAAGTCTATTTGAGAGAGAGAGAGAGAGAGAGAGAGAGAGAGAGAGAGAGAGAGAGAGAGAGAGAGAGAGAGAGAGAGAGAGAGAGAGAGAGAGAGAGAGAGAGAGAGAGAGAGAAGTGAAAGCGCTCTCCCACAGTCTGCATTTTAGCCTACACACTTAGCCTAATAAGACTCATTGTCATTTTGTTAGGAATTCTGCTACATAAATACAGTTCATTGTTGTTATTGTTAAGAAGTGAAGCGGAAGAACTCTATGTCCGAAAAGAAACTTTGTCCCCTCAGTGCCCCACAAGAGGAAAACAGCACAGTGTCCGTCAGAATGTGCTCTGTGCGCCTGGACTGTTTCTGCTTATCTGCAAGTTTGACTTTTTCATGTTACGCTAACGGTTAGCCTAATTACACTAAACAGAGCACTTTCACCGGCGTCTACTGCCTATCTATCTATCCGTTGTGACTTTTTCCTCTCATTCAAATGGTCAGCTGGAAGAAAGAAAGAAAAATACCAGACTGCTCAATTCCATCGTTTAACATGTTGATGACCAAATATGGTGACATTGGAGACGAGGTCCGCACTTTAACGCACCTTGCGCATTTTCGGTAACATTTCGCGTGGAATTGTTTCTATGCTTGTTTTCGTCCGTTTAAAAACCGGTGTCCGGTTCCCTGCACGTTTCATTAACGCGCCTGCCGAAGTCGCCTTTAATAATGCCAGTCTCAAAAAGCAGTCGGCTTTAAAACGTTACCTCAGAGTTTCGCCTCACATCCATGGCCATTTTCATAATCAGCTTAATAATCCCCTGCGACGCACAATCCCGTTGATCTATGCGGTGAGAAAGTTGAGCCAGTTTGCCCCGGATACCTTTCTCAATACACTGCGAGTCATGTCTTTCCAAAAAAAAAAAAAAAAAAATCCCTGCCTCCCTGCTTGTTGGAGAGTCGTAGGCAGGACTTGTTTCCATGGAAACGGGTTGTTTGCCCCCCGCTTTTCTTGGGATTTGGCCCCATGCCCTTCTGGCTTTGTTTATTGTCATGCTGGGTAATGTCTCTGGGACTAAGTTATGCAGCATATTCACGATCTGAATTCGGCTTATGAGAGAGACAGACTGTTACCCAGAATAACTATAATGCTGCATCTACATTCAATCCCAACTGAGTGGCGAGGTAGATATGAATGCAAACCTTCCAGGAACAGCAAAAGGGATTTCCAGAGACAGGAGCATCACCATCCCATAAAGCAGTGGTTCTTAAAGTGAGGTCTGGGAGGGGTTTCCAGGGGGTCCCCCCAGCAACAAGGGTAATATTTTACAGTAAACTATTGCTATTACTTTACTATGTAAAGTTTGAGAACTTCTCAAACTGAATCATTGACACAAATTATTCCATGGAGGAGACCCCCATTTAATAGGAAATCTTATCAGATGGGGGACCCAGGGACCAAATCTTATCAAATGGAGGCCATGGTCTAATTTGTGTCAGTTTAGGGGTCCTTGACGTGAAAAAGCCTGAGAACCTGCCATAGGGGCAGCAGAACAAACTTCACATAGCCTACATATTTTTGGCCAATTAGTGTGTATATTTTGAAGCATATCTCTAAACATATTCTGAAGTATGTGAATTTTTGCCATAATATGTGTGTTTGCTTTTGGACGTACCCACAGGCATGAACTTGGGGTAACCGCAAAAACACAAATATTCAACCAATATGTAATAGCTATCCCCCTAAGTTTAAGTTAGCACCAAGCAAATTAAATCCTTTGACTCTCACTGCGGTTCTGGAGCATTCGCTGGATCATAAAATGCATCTTTGTAGTTCTGAAATGTTAGCTAAACCACACAATTTGTGCACCATGAATGTTAATTTGGAGACATTTGCACGATATCTAAAAACATAGCATACAGACCAAAGAGGGGGGGGGGGGGGGGGGATCCGAAAGCCACTCATATTCCAAACATCTATAGTATGCCTGCAGCGGTCAGTGCGCATTACAAAAGTACTACTTTTCTGTTTTAGAAAGTCACATATAATAAATCCTTTTTCATTTCAATACGAAATATAAACTAAACACATTTTAAACCAATGTTTGTTTTAGCAAATCATTTCCAATTGCCCCTAGATATAATGTCTGATCAAAATACATGCATGCACGGCACGCACATCGAACACACACACGCACACGCACACGCACACACGCACACACACACACACACACACACACACACACACACACACACACACACACACACACACACACATGCACACACACACACACACACACACACACACACACACACACACACACACACACACACACACACACACACACACACACACACCTGTTCATAAAACACCACAGACCAACATGGATGCAATGTGATCTGCCCTACAATCTATCACAATGCACTGACTGGCACAGGGATTTAATTGTATCAATGACACATAAATAACCCTAATTTGAATTGATGGCTCGTTTTTAAAGCCTCCTCTGTATCTCATTTATCATAAGAGCCTCTTCCACTCCGTCCCAAAAGGAGCTTGCTTGGCATTTTGATTGTTGGGAAATTGGAAGCACAAGTTGTTGGCATTTGCTAGTAGCAAAACCTTGTCCAAGAAAAAATAGTACCAAACCGCACGATATCTAAAAACATAGCATACAGACCAAAGAGGGGGGGGGGGGGGGGGATCCGAAAGCCACTCATATTCCAAACATCTATAGTATGCCTGCAGCGGTCAGTGCGCATTACAAAAGTACTACTTTTCTGTTTTAGAAAGTCACATATAATAAATCCTTTTTCATTTCAATACGAAATATAAACTAAACACATTTTAAACCAATGTTTGTTTTAGCAAATCATTTCCAATTGCCCCTAGATATAATGTCTGATCAAAATACATGCATGCACGGCACGCACATCGAACACACACACGCACACGCACACGCACACACGCACACACACACACACACACACACACACACACACACACACACACACACACACACACACACACATGCACACACACACACACACACACACACACACACACACACACACACACACACACACACACACACACACACACACACACACACACACACCTGTTCATAAAACACCACAGACCAACATGGATGCAATGTGATCTGCCCTACAATCTATCACAATGCACTGACTGGCACAGGGATTTAATTGTATCAATGACACATAAATAACCCTAATTTGAATTGATGGCTCGTTTTTAAAGCCTCCTCTGTATCTCATTTATCATAAGAGCCTCTTCCACTCCGTCCCAAAAGGAGCTTGCTTGGCATTTTGATTGTTGGGAAATTGGAAGCACAAGTTGTTGGCATTTGCTAGTAGCAAAACCTTGTCCAAGAAAAAATAGTACCAAACCGTTTTACAACCGTTTTAGAACATAATTCACTATATACAGCAATATACAGCACTAGAATAAAACACACACACACACACACACACACACACACACACACACACACACACACACACACACACACACACACACACACACACACATTTGGTTTTAATACAATCAATACACTGAGGCAAGTATATTACCAATGGACTGAAATGGCTCCCAATCACAATATATCAAACCGATATAGAAACCTGATCTGATATCGTAGCCTAGATCTGTTCTCTGTTCCCCTCAGTCTCTTGTTCTACTCCCCATCCAGAAAGCTTGTACTTGACTCACACTGTTCTCTGTTCCCCTCAGTCTCTTGTTCTACTCCCCATCCAGAAAGCTTGTACTTGACTCACACTGTTCTCTGTTCCCCTCAGTCTCTTGTTCTACTCCCCATCCAGAAAGCTTGTACTTGACTCACACTGTTCTCTGTTCCCCTCAGTCTCTTGGGACGTCTTATCACCCCACAGTCTTGGGAACAGGGGAAGTCACAAAACTCAGACATCCTCACAGTCATCAGCGCTCCTAACATCAAGTCAGCGGGAAGTCTACAGCTTTGCCACGGTGACGCTTTTCACTGGTGCTCCGCTCTAAAGCTTTCAAAAGTCTCATAAAGAAGCTCCTTTCCTGAGGAGACACTGTGAATCCTGGTTGTCTGAACACAACAGAGACAAAGACAAAACATCTGTTGTATTGTATTTTGTGGGCTGCTTTTTACCAAACTCTTAACCTAACTTGTGCTCAAGGAATTCCTTCTTCTAACTGACGGGAATACCATCTGGAGTTCTCACAGGAAGCTGGGTCTTTTCTTACATGACGCCGGGAACGTCAAACAAAAGCTCAGACCAAAATAAGCATTGGTGCTGTATATGCTATACGCTCGCATTCAAACATTCAATCAAGTCCTTAGAGCTGTGACCAGAGTCTCCGTGTGTCGGTACTCCCAGAGGTTCATGTACTTCCTTCAAGATTTAGCTTCAGGATTATTATGACCACAGAGCATTTATCAAAAGACAGGATGTGATGTCACGATCCCTTGTGCCATAATCCAAGGTGAGTATTCATAGGGGCCCCGATTCACCCGTTTAACAGATTGATATACTGCCACACAAAGGAGTAGCACAGAAAACATCAGGCTACACCATCATAAATCTACAGCAGCATAAGAGAGTTATGTTGCTGTAAAAAAAAATAAAAGAATCCACAATCATCCCACAAGGTCTTCTCTCACTATTATTACACACCTGCTAAAGCCAATCAGTCACATAAGTGAGAACATTGACTAAGAACTCACAGCAGGACCAATTAAATCATGATGTTTGCATCATTGTTGACTGAATGCAAAGTCCAAGACATTTGATTTGAGGAGATTGTCCCACAGCGTTGTAGCGCTTTTGCCACAAGGTTCAATTGTAAAATTCCTATCTGATCTTTACCTCCAGTATCTGAACATTTTAACTAGCCATAAGGCCAGTGGGTCCAGGGAGCTCTGGAAAATGGAAGAGCAACGTATACGCTCTATTTGATTGTAAAGGTGTCGTCGGTACAGGTGTACAGGTGTAAAGGTGTGGTCGCGGTACAGTAAACACCACATAGCGTGCCGGAAACAGTCCTGAGGGGGACTTTAAACTCCAACATGAAGTTGTCTCAGTGTCTTAGGGTGACAGGTCTCATCTCCTGCTCAGAGCCTGAAACACAGTCCATCAGCAGTGAGAGCGAAGACGCAACTTGCCCAGCAAGAACATTCTCTTCTTTAAAGGCTAGCTCACTTATGTTAAAACATAATAATAATAATAATAATAATAATAATAATAATAATAATAATAATAATAATAATAATAATATAAATGCTACTACCTGTTAATTTTATAGGAATATTCGGTCTTACTGTACAGTATGCTAGCCTAAATACTGTTCAGATGAGAAGTAGCTATTTTGTTGTCAGTGTGAATTCATCATTTTAATGACTTCTAGAGCCTCAGGCACAATTAAAACCCTATTTTGGCTGTGTTTTTCATATGGACTCCATTTGCTGGCCATGAGCCATGGAGGGAACTGCTATCAGCTCCAGGCCTCCTCAAGTTTGTGCTGCTGCTGCTGTCCCATGAACTCCAGAAACACTGTATCTCTGATCCAATTAGACCATTATGCAAAATGACTTGAAGAAAATTAAGTGACTGAGACAGAAGCGAGGATGTTGAGACATATTCAATATAGGCTACTGACTGCATGTTGAAGAATTTATTGGGTTGTAAAAGTTGAGCCATAGGATGAAGTCTTTAGAGTGAATTCTTCCTTCCCCTTTGCCTTTTTCTTTTGACCTGTGATTCATATAGCCTCTAAGAGTTCCCTGTGTGTGTGTGTGTGTGTGTGTGTGTGTGTGTGTGTGTGTGTGTGTGTGTGTGTGTGTGTGTGTGTGTGTGTGTGTGTGTGTGTGTGTGTGTGTGTGTGTGTGTGTGTGTGTGCGTGCGCCAGTGTGCGTGCATGCGTGCGTGCGTATCCTTATCAATGCTGGTAACCCCCATTATGTTACAGTATGTAGCATGAGTAGTAAAGACACTCATCAAATCATTGATCTACATACATCTACACAAATGAGAAGGAATAGTAGTTACCAAAATCTCAGCAATCAGAATTGATTACTACTCACAGATCAATAATATGCAATCAACCCAGTTTCTACTACTTGGGTACTGATAACTGAACAATATGTATAGGAATGTGCTCTGATTTTCTTAATAATTGAGCCATCTACTCAGCAAAAATAAAATGTATTCAAAATGTAGGCTATTAGATACTGTATCTAACACAGACAGGATTTTTAGCAGTGGGGAAAGATTATTCTAAGGACATCTGCTGCATTCCACTATCTGGTATTTTTAACTTTTCACCACGCATTCAAAACAGAAATGTTACCATTGTCACAGAAACCTTGAAGACGGGTGTGCTGCAACTGGATACTAACGTGCTGGGATACTTAGAAGAAGAAGAAAATAAAAGAAAATAAAACAATCTAAAGGTGAGTCCCACTGTCTGAAATGTAGCTACTGAGACACAGACTACTGCCACTTTGCATCAATTAGCTGGAAACAAATTAAATTCAAAGGCTGAAGCGCCCCCTGTAGGCCGAGCCTTCTCATTACAGCACCACAGCTGACAAGAATCCCATTTTCCTCAAACATCAGTCCTTACTAACAGTGAAAACGACAATTGGCCAACATCGATTAAACATCGATTAAACTCCTCGTAACTCAGGCATAACTAACAGCCTAGTCGTCTTTATACCAATAGAAAAGTGTTAGCTACACATGTAAGGAGATTTTCACTTTTTAATATTTTAGATGCCACAAAGTTACTTAATATATTGTTAGAATTGTGTTAGATCTCTCTATTTCTCTACAAGATGTAATTCGTTTAGTCAGAAACGTACCTGCTTGTCTGTGTTGTTGTTGTTGCAGAGTTTCGTCAATAATCCATTCTTGAACAGCGTCTCTGTTGCTTTCTGCCTCTGCAGCCTGAAAACTGATTTTTTTCCCTGCGCAAAAGTAGTCTCCTCTGTATAACGGCATGCATGGGAGGAAAAAAGTGGACTGCACAGGAAATGATGACGGCAGCTGTATGTAAATCATTTCAAAGTTGGAAAAAAATGTGTAGGCTATAACTTCATGATTATCAAAATAAAAGTGTAGGCAGCCCGGTCTGCAAATTAGATTTTGAGCCATCACATTTCACTGTTTGAGTTTCACTGTCTGGCTGTCTTTAGCCGTAACCTAAAGGAAGAAATGTTGATCTACTAAGTTCCAGTCTGTGTAGCTTGATAGTGTCCAATATAATAGTGTTTTTAAATAATAAATTGCAAAGTAAGCTTGCAGTAGGCTAGTAGGCTGGACTTATCCGCAGAGATTTGGTAGGCTAGCCTAAAACACTTATTGATTACATTTATTATAGGGCAGGCTAATTGCCAGCTAAAGAGCTGTCAGCTATGGGACATTTGGGAGTGTTTTCGAGATTTTATTTAGGAAATATTGTTTTTTTTCAAGGGGAGAAATATTTTCTCAATTGTGTTCCAATTATAGATTTGTAAGAGAGCTGGACTCGACCCACTGCATGCACTGGAGTACAATTTAGGCATCAACAGTCTTCAAAAATGACTTGTGTATTTGAAAAGTACGGTAGACATATTAAACCACTAGAAACTGGATTTTGCTAGTTCAACCAGTAATACGAGATTTTTTTTGCGTTTGGTTCATTTTTTTTTGGGGGGGGGGGGGTTATGGTGGTGGGACATAAAATATACTCTTAATGGCAGAATTTCTACCCATGATTTCCTCACGAACATGGGCCCTACAGTAGCTGTCACTTTCCCTCTTCAGAGGCCCTTGCAACTTTTGGCCTCCATTTGGGATTTTATTCTGATTCTAATGAAACAATATACACCGCTAGTTAGGCCCATGCACCACTAATGAAATGTCAAGACACTAAAGATGGAAGAATCACAAATATTACATACATTTATTTCAAATTTAAATGTATCCCATATACAAGAGTTAAGAACACTTAGATTTCCCAACAGTGATTATCCAACCTACCGCCCAACTACTCAAAAGAACGACACATTTTTACACCTCAGAGTAAGACGATCCTGTCATACAGATGCTGTCTATCAGATAAGACAATTAATATTACTTAGAACCTTTATAATTGAGAGGTTAGACCAGGTATAGAACTGAGGGGGAAAAAACAAAAGGAATAATTACTCTTCTAGACAGTGGAACAGAACTTCAACACACCGCTGATTTACTATGACAACACAAATGTGTAACAGCATTCATTTCTGCAATGAGGCTCAGTGAAATTAGTTCCAAATATCAAACTGATTTGAATGAATGAAACAAGGATTTTTCACAACAGTAATATGTAATTATAAGGGTGAAGTTGTAAATAATTGTATAAAAGATTTATTATAAAACATGCATTTTCAAATGAAGCCGATGCAAACATTTACACTTTACACGCTTTCCTATATGTCTTGCGGTAAAAGCAGCAGTTATTTGTAAATGAGTGGAAAATTGCCACCAGCCACATGCTAATAAACCTATACAAGTGCACTCTCCCGCCCACTTCAACAGACACCAACCATCATTTGAATGTGCCATTCTGCTCTAAAAGCCTATTTGGCTCCACCAGCCACTGTGGCCAGAGGAAGAAAGAAAAGATTTACTTTTCTGTCATGGGCTGCAGACAAACAAAAAAAAGTCTGACATCCTCTACCGTGAATTTTGCATTGCAACTCTCTGGCGACTTGGCACTTTCACAAATCGGGAGAGCAGGTAGAGATAACAATTTTGCTTTTTTTTGTATGATACGAAAGAATGTTCATTTTAGGATTGCAAAAATGAATTCGCCGTCATCTCTTGTGCTGATTAAAGAGTAAATAGCACAGTTCCCAGCTTTGATCATACCTCTCCGCCAGGGGATTTCTGCACCACAAAACCTCAAGATCGCTTTACTGTGGTCACCTTGGAAACATATACTGAATCATAGTTGGTGACGGACAAATCACAAATGAGAATGTATGTAGAGGAGGAGAGGAGAGAAGCTCCGTCACAGTGTTTACGCTCCATGTTCTGTTCATTAAGGGGGTTTAACTGAGAACAACGTGTCGGTCGAACACAGACTTCCTCTGTTCCTGGACCTGCCTCCTCCAGCGCTGCTGGGCATGCTCCACTTTGTTTAACATGTTGGGTCGGGACTGCGAACGGGACAGAACATTGTGAGCATTGGCAAAAGGCTGTTGGTCCTGAAAGCAAAGAGGGGGGGAAATAAGGTCAGAAGTATAGGGATGTAACAATATGAAAGTTCACAGTACGGTACAATACGGTAGCGTATCTATCAAAATGTCACAGATTTCACTATCACTTATTTTGGTTCGGGAAATGGGGGAGGGGACTGGTTAATTGTACGGTTATATTTATTTCATGGTTTCTTGCTTTGCTACTGAACCAATTGAAAGCACAAACACTGAAGTCCTTACAAATCTTCTGTCATTTGGCAAACAAGCGAATCCAGCAACATCTGTAAAGCCTACAGTCAGCTACATTATTAGGACATTATCATGGGGAATATGTAGAAAAACTGCTGCATCTCTCCAAACACTTTCTCTTTTTGCCAGTGAAAACACAGACCAGTGAGGCAGCTGCAGTGCCACCTTTGACCACAGGTTGAGGGCTATCACTGTTTTACTTTGACTAATATCTGAACACTTCATCATTCTTTTGGAAAACAATTCATTAGTGTCTTATTACTCGTCAGACTGGATAGACTCTCGTGCCCAGATTGCATGCACCTTAACCCAATGAGGCACTGTAGCCTTGCAGTGTTGTGAACAGAACATGGGGAAGTTGCCTGTTTCATGTTTATGAGCTTCCACACTGGAATCTGCAGTGGCCAATGGACTCAATGTGCTCAAGTGACATCACTCATGACATCACCAAATGACATCACAGTTGCCCAAGTGACAACACTTGTATTCATCATCGTCATTGTCGCCAACGGTGGCATCATCCTTCACAATTGTCCTTCCAACAAATATACAAAAATGTATTCAAATGAAATCTTTCTGATTTGGCTCCTACATGTATATCAAAATCACTGCCAGACTAATATAATGCTTTCTACTTGGTGTGAAAGTAAAGGTGCATATTATTGTTCCCAATTATATTTAGGAAGCTCTGTCTCCCATGTTTCTTTGAGGATGTTGTTTTGGTGGAGGAAGGGTGGAACAGAACAATAAGTCTAGTTCTACAATAAAACAGGACGACACTGTCTGACCACGCTCTTTGACCAATGTAAGCTAACTCAATATGATCACAAAATACATCAACGAGAGTAACACATACCCCGACATCATCATCGTTTTGTATAAGCTGGGAGTGTCCAAACAGACGCCTCTTCAGGATGGGCTCCAGGAGAGTCAGGTAGACCATGTAGAGAAGCAGCAGGCCCAAGATGGACAGGTACATTATGATGGTACCCTAAACATGACAGACGATAACAATTCAACTTGGATCCCTGTGACATGCCAATGATCCAAATACATTAAACTTCTAAATTAAGTAATGTAAGTAATAAGCAATGTGTAACAGATACAATTCCCCACCCTGTGTGAAGGTACTCGACTTACTTTGATGGTCCCTGAGCTTCTCTCTTCATATTTACACTCACAACGTAAACAATAGGCCTCCACATCGTTCCCGTCAACTGGCATGGGTTCAACCACATGAAGACAATTGCTGGAAAACAGGAGGACCGTTGCAGAATTAGCTAATGTATATAGGTTATTTAGAGTTGGAGTTGTATGGCAAATATCACATGTAACAATGTAACTCAGTGATACTAATCTTTACTCTGAAATTAAATGAGACACTTTTTAACTTTTACTAATAAAGTAAATTTTACAACAGTAGGCATTAAGGTTACTTATATTCAAGTGAGATATATGTAATATCAGCAAAGTAACAGTAGCTTGCTTCCAACTACTTGAGTAAGTCATTTTCCACCATTGAATAATGCTAGACTAGCATTATTTAATACTTCCTCTTCCTGAATGATTAAGAAGAGGAAGTCCGACGTGAGTGATGGGAGTGACACAACATACCAGTCTTTCAGGGAAACATTTTGTTTGTAGATTTGCCCCTCGACGTTTCTGTACGGCGGACAGATGCATTTACAGCGGATGTCTTCAGAGTTCTACAGGGGACAGATCACAACACAGAAACTGTCAAACAATCATTGTCAAAATACAAAGCAGACTTTGAGGCCTATACAACGCTTTTAGCAAGGCGCCTGATTCTATTAAAATGGAAATCCGCTAGTCCACCTTCTGATTCCTTATGGATCAGAGATATTCTGTATTTTATTAAACTGGAAATAATGAGGTGTACAATGAGAGGTTCATCAGCCAGATTTAAGAAAACGGGGATAATTCTCTATGGTGGTGGATGGCTTGCAGTTTCCAGAGATCCAGAGGACTGACTTCTGAGTGTTGCCCATCTCTGGCCGGGTTAGGATGCTCTGTGATGCATTGGGTTTCATGTCTGTTGTGCTGTCTCTCCTTTTCTCCTGTGTGGGTGGGGTGTGTACATGATGAATAATGTACTTGTACATTGTCTCTGATGGGTGATCGGACTATGTGAATTGTTCCGTCTTTGTTCTTGTTTTGTTTGTTTGTTATTGTTAACATTTAACACATTTACCTGTCCCACAACAGGCATTGAAGGTCAAATACTGATCTGCTGTAACATGTATGCCCTGAAAGCTCCAATAAACAAAAAGTGTAAAATAAAAAAAAACAAAAAATAAAAAACTGTCAAACACCCTGCTCAAATACCTGCTTCTCATTCTGATGTGAAAACTAAAGGGAAATGTATCTGACTGTGGCTATTTTAGCATGTCAAGATTAACAAACGAAATAATTCCATGCTCAAGGGAGGAGGAACTTTAGCTCTGCCATCATCACCATTAACCTGCCTCGCTAATAATGCTAAGCTAGCTAGCGACATAAATTACTTACCTTGGCGCCCGCTTGTGTTAACAGTAGAAAACACACCAGGGACAAAACCTCGAGAGGGAATATGGGATTCATTTTTGCAGTGTGTTACAGACGGAGTGTCCAGATAACAGTTCCAAAATAACGTGAAAAACAGTAGCTGTCGTTAGCCAGCAGGCTAATGGATAAACAGCTCAGGTTCCGACCAGCTGACTTGTGTCTTCCGGTCGGGAGAGACGGGTCAGTAGTCTCCGCCCACTAGAGGAAGATCATCATGGTTGATCATTAGTCAGAGCCTATGGTCAGAGCACTACCCACAGCATCCAGCAGGTGGCACACACGCACGCATGCACACACACACGCACGCACGCACGCACGCACGCACACACACACACACACACACACACACGCACGCACGCACGCACGCACGCACGCACACACACACACACACACACACACACACACACACACACACACACACACACACACACACACACACACACACAGACACACACACACACACACACACACACACACACACACACACACACACACACACACACACACACACACACACACACACACAACTGCAGTCCAGTCACTTTTTCCATCTTGTTTTCTGTATGTGAATGAAATGCAACAATTAATTTGGAGAATTAGTCTACATGAAATTAACCACACAAATAAGTTTACTATCTTTATTTACAGCAATGTTAGATGTACAAAACAATAAAAAAATATACATACATTTATTATCTAAGACAGGCGAATAGAGTAATTATATTTTACAAAACTCATTTCATATTGGATCATTTATTCCTTTTGTGTCGTCCTATCACTCCATATCTCAAATCACATCACTCCAAATGTCCATTTCCTTGAGTGTCTGAAGAGTGAAGAGTTGTCTTTGGTTGCTGGTTCATAATTTGAAAAGTCTTGATGTGTTTCATGAAATCCTAAAAGCCACTATCCAGTGTTTTTTTTTTGGAAGGGTAAAATGTTTTTCAGGGTAGTGGCACTCATTCAATTATCTTGAAACATCCACAGGCTGTCAGGAGATGCGTCAATGCTACATGTGTCAGGGATTTCGTTGCTAATACATTAACATTTCACCTAAAACTTTTTACATCATATACAAAACATTCATAAGAATAATTGCTTCTGTGGCGTCACTACGTACTTTGTAGTGCTCTAACATTCCCAAGAAAAGGTCATATTTGTGCTATATTTGTTTCTTATATTGAGCAGTAGTTCTGTCAACAATTCAACTCTACTGAAACAGTAGCCTATGTTATAACTAGATACACACTATATAATGCTGACATTCAGTATATATCTCAGTTAGCTACCATACTTGTGTCTTGACACCATGGTATTAGCAACATCCTCATAATATTGTGATTTGAATATGTGTTCAGCTATTTCAAATAGATGGATATTATTAATGTGAAAATAAAATAAAAACACTTTCCAAATCTCCCTCAGCTTTACCCAAACACTATAAACGAACATTGTAAAAGAGCAGACTAGCACTTTGGCTTGGAATCCTGAGATGGAGACTTGAAAAACAAACGCGGGTCATTGCGATTCTTGCATTGATTGCTCAATAAAACACATTTGCGAACAAATGGAAGAAACAGGAAGAAACCAAGATGGCCGCCTGAGAAAAAAGCCCCATGTGTGTCAGAACCGGTGATTCTTTGCCTCTCAAAGGTCCAGTTAAAAGTCCACCCGCTTGACTTGGTCTGCTTTCTCTTTAGGGTCAGTTGAACGTATCTTCCACTCTCGTATGGGTCGGTGTGAAAACAGGATAACTACAGAATGCTCCTCAACTGCTCAGTGGATCAAATAGATGCTGTGGCAATCAGAGTTGTTCATTGAATATCCACAAGATGACAGTCGCCTCCATCCTAAGGGCGAAGGAATCTCAGGACCTTGGAGCGCAGGAAGCGGATGAAGGACTTGGGGAACATTTCTCTCGACTCTTGTGCTGTGTAGTTGAAGAAGTTCTGTGGGTGGGCCAGCACGTCAAACAACGCCTTCATGAGTTTCTTGTCCTGATGGGGAAAACACATTGCATGAGTCAGTGTACAGTCAAGGCATTTCATATGTGACTGACAAGTAAAGCCACATGTGAACAGTAATGTGTATTTCTACATGGCTCCAAAAGAGGGCACTATATGCTTACACTATCCAGACACAGGATGCGGTCCAGAGCAGAGCTGACAAATTGGTGACATACTGTCGCATCTATCTATCATCACTGAGTGTGATTTTGTGTTGAGCTAAAATGATACATTTTGCTTTGTACTACTTGAGTACATGCTGATCAAATGTTTTGCATAGCAGGCATAATGCAGGATGACTAGCGCTCCACCCGACTCAATCTTTGTTAAAGGGACAGCTCACCCTAAAATCCAAAATACATTCCCTCTCACCTGCAGTGCTATTTATCCATTTATATCGTTTTGTGTTAGTTGACTGAGTTTTGAAGATATCGGCCGCAGAGTTTCTGCCTTCTCTCCAATACAATGGAACTGGATGGCACTCGGCTTGTGGTGCTCAAAGTGCCAAAGAAATACATTTGATAAACTCAACAGCAATGTCTCTTTCCAGAAATCATGACCCGGTTACTCAAGATAATCCACAGACTTTGTTGTGAGCAGTTTCATGGAGGAAGTATTATAGAAAACCACGGTTCTTCGAAAACAACAGTAGGCTAATTAGTATAGTACAGGTTATAAAAGGATTTACCTTGAGAATTTCCTGATGATTCTCTGAAGCGTATAATCTTCCATCTCTGACTATATCTTCTATTAATTCTTGGTAGTCCTCTGAAACAAACAAAGAACATCAACAGCGCATTAGCGCCACGATTGTATTTTGAACGTGTGCAACACATGAAGGAAGCAACATGATACAAGACACACATCGCCATGTTTCCTCTCACCGTCATAGGTCACATATGGGACCTGGAAGCCTTTCCCACTGTTCCCCTCGTTGGACCTGAACTGCACCCACAGCCTCTTGGAGCGGGAGGTGAACGCAATGGGACGCTCGTACGTCTGACACGTCTCGTAAGTTGTCACAGAGTTGGAGAGAGCTGCGGAATCAGGACATGGGCACAAAGCATCAGCCTACATCATTTAATTGTGTGACGTTTTAATGCTACAGTAGTAACACAGACACAGACACAGACACAGACACAGACACAGACACAGACACACAGACACACACACACACACACACACACACACACACACACACACACACACACACACACACACACACACACACACACACACACACACAGAGCTAGGACTCACAGCTTTTCCTCATGACCAGGTAGTCTCCACACTCGTCCTCGATAGGGAGGAAGATCTCGGGGACGACGATGAGGATCCTGCGTTTGGGCGGAGGGTTGATGGTCCAGGTGCACTCGACGTTAGCCGGGTAATTTCCTGGGTAGTTGGGGGACTCTATGTAGCCGATAAAATCCCCCAGCTCTCCTCCGCACTGTCGGTCTGTGAAGTGGCAGAATGCGTCATATAGTTTATACCTTCTTAGGGATGGTAAAGGATAAGTTCACCCAAAAATGCATATTCAGTCATTAGTATCTACTATTCACCCCCACATGCCGACAGAAGGACAGGTGAAGTTTTTTAGTCCACAAAACAGTCCTGGAGTTTCACAGCAAAAAAACAACAAAACAAACAAAGGTTGCAGCATTCTCCTAAGCAATTGAAGTGAATGGTAAACCACTTTCAAACGTAAAAAAGAAAAAGGCTCCATCCTCCCCATCTGGCATGAGTCAAGTCTCCACAAGCCCTGAGATGCCAAGTGGACTTGAAAAGACATCAGGGTGTAAATGACGTATTTTCAAGTCAACTTGGCATCTCAGGGCTTCTGGAGACTTTGCTCATGCCAGATGGGGAGTATGGAGCTTTTTTCTTCTTCTTCTTCTTCTGCTGCTGCTGCTGCTGCTGCTGTTGTTGTTGTTGTTGTTGTTGTTGTTGTTGTTGTTGTTGTTGTTGTTGTTGTTGTTGTTGTTGTTGTTGTTGTTGTTGTTGTTGTTTTTTACATTTGAAAGTTGGTCATCATTCACTTCAGAGAATGCTGCAACAATGTTTTGCCCTGAAACTCCAGGACTTTTTTGTGGACTAAAAAACGTCACCCATCCATCAGCATGGGAGTGAGGAGATAATGACTGAATTTTCATTTCTGGGTGAACTTTATTAATGAATTCTCTAGGACAGAATCCCAGAGTGTTGCACAGAGCAACACTTTGATCACAACACAAGTGTTGTGATCAAAGTGTTGTCGTCATATTATATCATATCATATCATATCATATCATTCATATTATATCATATCATATCATACATGAATGCCAAGGGTGGAAATAACTACTCAGATTTATTCACATTAATTGTAATTGAGTAGCTTTTTTTGTGTACTTTTTTTATGACCAGTAATTTTACTTTTACTCAAATGCTACATTTTAAACCACATCCAGTTGGCAAAGAAGAAGAATCAGGCTTTACTTTGTGCACTTTATTTTGTAACTTCAAAAGTGTCCAATTAAAACAATCTAGTTTGAACTCTGACCTCTCATCCTTTTGGAATTGCATGGAAAACATCACATCTAACTGTTCTCTAAAAGAGTACGTCAGTAGCCTTTACCATTTGATTTGAGTTACTTGTACTTTTACTTGAGTACATTTTTACACCTCTATTTTACTTCTACTTAAGTAAAAGTATCAACAAAGGAACATTACTCCTATGAAACATTACTATGTACAAAACATACATACTTTTGCACTGCATGATGTTGGTGGAGCCGTCAAAGTCGGTGGTGGTGTTTCCAGGGCAGGAGCTGCAGTAGTTCTGGCCAAACTCCACCTGATAAGTGCCCGTGGGACAGCGGATGCAGCGGTGCGTACTGGTGTTGTAGAAATGACCAGGAGAGCACTGGACTGTAGGAGCCAGAGGCCGGGATAGAGAGGAGTGAGTGTAGCAGAAATGCACAAACACTAAAACAGCTGCAGAGGGCAGCAGAGTTCATTTTGACACTCAACACAAATTCAAGCGCAACATTCAAAATGCAGGATTGCAGAAGCAGAGTAGGGTGGGTTGGCCCTGCCATCCTGCCTTTCGCATTATGTGGTCGCAGCTATTGTGAATTTGTGCTTGTTCATTTTATTCAATGGCTTTTGAAAGGTTTTCATGAACCCGAGGGTCACATAACCTTCCCAACCCATGCAATCCTTCCATTTAAGTTAAAACACGGACAGACAAAATCCGGCGTTCACCTAAACGACAACAATGAAAAAGGTGGCTGACTGCCACTGCCTCTGCCTCACCTTTGGTCTCACACTCCTGGAAGGAAACGGCTCCGCTGTGCTTTGTGACCAGGTTCCCTCCGCAAGCGAAGCAGGAGGTGCGTCCCACTTCGGACTGGTAGGTCCCCAGCGGACAGGACACGCAGGGGAGGAAGCCATCATGAGAGTACTGACCTGGGAAACACTGACCTGGGCACACAGACACATTTGGCCTAGTTAGAGCTTCAACTGACTCGCTGCAGTGTACATCAGAGGACATTTCATGACAGGTGGCTCGAAGAAAAATTAAAACGGAATTATTATGACGTTTTTCACCCGTTTTCTCTCCCCGGAGTATTTTAGGGAGATGAACCACTTAACAACTTGAAGTCATTTTTCATTTCATGTGGCCGTGGTGACACGCCAGTTCTCAGCCAATAAGAGGAAACACACTCCCATACTATTAAGATAAGAGCATTATAGCAAACCCAAATGTTAATGGAGTGACGTCATGTCTTATCTCTGCCTGAACCACCTCTGACATATCTCCTGAGTGACTTACACAAAACTGGTTGCCACTGGGAGTCTGCTGATAGCTCCTCTTGTTTAGTCTGTCACTGAGCAAAGCAGGAGATGAGATCCGCAAAGTGACTTGCGATAACGGCAATGAAGGAGACCAAAACATGGTGGTTCATTTTCCTTTCATTCAGGACCGGGAGGGGCCCGAAGACGCCTTTTGAATTCAAATACATCTTGAACATCTAAGCCCAGGCTTCTTTGGCTTTACACAAAGCAGAACATCTGCCGGTGAGATCTTTATCGCGGCACCATCGCTAATCCTGTGCAGTTCAACTTCATAACAGGATGAGATTCTAAAAGGCTCGTTTAAAGATTACTTATTTAAAATATCAAACCATCAAGGAGAACCTTTCTATGATCACTCATGGATCTCTATGTATATCCTTGCTCTGTGATTATGGAGGGACCTGTTGAATAGATGTGACACGCACCCACTGGAGGATGGAAACATATATGCCATTATAACTACTTTTTCTCAGATTTGTACTTCCCACCTGATGGTGGTCGATATATAGGAGTGGCCGGGAGAGAGAAAACCTGAAATAATGACCTCCTGAGAGATGTGAGAAGACGATATTGACAAATTTCAAAATGTGGATTTTCTCCCCAATTGTACTTGGCTAATTCCCTGTTAGGGTGTTCCAGTCGTTGCTCCACCTCCGCCCCCTCTGCCGATCTGGGGAGAGTCGTAGACTAGCACATGCCTCCTCTGATACATGTGCAGTCACCAGCCACTTCGTTTCACCTGACAGCGAAGAGTTTCTCTGCGAGGACGTAGAGCGTGGGAGGATCACGCTATTCCCCCCAGACCCCTGGATGCCCTTACAATCCCTTATATGTGTGTTTTTGAATACGCTATTTGGATTTGGACAAACGCCTACAGCGATTCCCAACCTGTGGGCCGAATTGGGCGGGCATTTTATTTAATTTTTTATTTTATTTTATTTTTACATTAAACACAATTAAAAACTCCTCACTGTGGGACAGCTCCTTGAAAACTGTAAGACTGAAAATGCTGTTGTGTTAGTGACTGTCGGGAAAAAAAGTGCTCTGAGAATGCATTATTTGGCTTCTGTATTTTTTATGGGGTCGGAGGTGGGCCGCGAAAAGTTTTGAGATTTCCAAGTCGGCGCCGAGTTGGAAAAAGTTGGCAACCGCTGCCCTACAGCATTGCGGTTTCTACCTGCGCATAACTCGGCCTTTACATGGTCTGTTACAGGGTCTGTTATGGCCTCATCACCTCATCTCCTTCTCTGCGCCATCTTTCCTGTCACCTATCTACATCTACAATTTCTAATGACACTTGCCTGTAGTTGATCAAAGTCTTACCTCCACACTCTGAGATGTTTCGAGCCCCAACCACGTTGGAGCTTGCTCTCCCTTCAGGCATGGGACAGACCTCACAGGACATCTGCCCCTCCTCATCCTGATACGTTCCCACTGGGCACAGGACGCACCTCCCCTGGTCCCCGTCGTAGTACGTCCCGACGCTGCAGCTCACTAACAGAGGGGGGCAGAATGACGCCGACTTACATCAAGAGTTGCCAAAATGATTCATAATATGAACTCAGTAAGACTCTCACAAACAGGTGCATCTGGCTGCTGTACACAAAGCAAAACTGGGCAGGCTGTATTGTGACACCGCCATCTTGGTGTTATGCTCCCTGATCATGTTCACAATTTCACAATTTCAAAGTTTGATTATGGCACCCCTTAGAATTCCCCAAACATGCATCTGTTTAGCCAAAGTCAGTTGTTCCTCTTCCTCATCCTCATCTCTCTGAAGGCTGATAGTTATGTTTTAGGATTGCAGTGGCTTAGAAAAAAATAATGTACCCTACATAGTTAAATGCACCTATTCTCTTCACAAGAATATTGTATTACAGTATGTGCATCAAACTGAGAGACATTTAATCAAGGCAAGCCAGTGCAATAAAGACACAAAAACATCAACCTAATGTTGTGTCTGCACACGTCATTTACATTCATTTAGCAGACAAATCAATTTAAAGTAGTGGTGGCAACCGACTACAAAAAGCGGGACAGGTGAGATAGACAATGTGAAAGGCAGACATGAATGAACAACTTCAGCAGAGTGCCCTCTGGCTACACATAATGAAACAGCCCTAACCACATGGCACATCTACACACTATGATGGATGTGCCAGTTCAGTTGCATGACAAGAGCTATAAAGCAGAACATTTATCCAGCCCCAAAATCTTCAATCACAAAAGTAAGCCAGACTTCACCAGCTGCCTCCCGAGAGTGTTCAAACAGAGCCGTGTAGGACAGGCTCCAAAGAGACAATTACTCACCTGATGATGTACAGGGAGAAACGATGATGGGACATAAGGCTGCGTGATTAATTCAATCAAAATTATAAATATAAATTATAAATTTATATTTAAATTATATTATAAATTATAATAATTTATAATATATGTGAAAATATGTGATTTGACCTTGTTTAAATGCCTAAATACCACAGTGTCTGGAGTTTTGTAAACAGGCTATATAGCCTTAACGATTTCAGTTATTATGATACTAGAACATTTTTTTTATGATCTATCAAAGTTTGGCCAAAGCATCTTAAGAATGTTTATCTCTAGTTATTATCCATCAGATGTAGTCAGTCAGCCTTTAAATGTCAATGAGAGAACTAGTCATAAACAAGAAACACATGATGCTGCTTACTGATGCATTATATAGCATTCATAAAGTATTATAATGAATCATTACAGTCGTACTGTGAATGTTGATGACTACCGCAACCTCTGACAGACAGCTAGTCATAAACATTCACAAGACTCATATTTATAATGCTTTAGGGTAATGCTGCTTATATATAATGTAACAGCAATCATGATGTCTTCTTAAACGTATGGTCATAAGAATTTATGAATGCATTATATTTATAATTCCTCGTGAGATATATGGTAGTCATTGAAAGTGTTACTTCCAATTGCAACATTTATCCCATTAATCAGAGTTTGCATTTTGATTTTAATCCACATTAGGTTGTTGACCTGACTGCAATGCGACTGATGCAGGCAGCATCGTTATGATGCCAGGAAAAGATCCAAAAACCACCCCCCATAAAACCAGAAGTATTATTGTTATTATTATTATCATTATCATTATCATTATCATTATCATTATCATTATCATTATTGTTGTTATTATTATTATTAATTAGAGCAGTTAAACGATCTTTTGGCTAGTGGGCTGATGATCACTGGGTGGGTTGATCACGGCATGGACCAGACGGGGGGCCCCGAATCAAAACCTGCTTCAGGCCCCCAAAAGTCTGCATGGCCCTGGCCTGTACACACAAACACACACTTATAGAGAAAAGGTGTGCACACTCTTGTTCGCATTATCGCGCACACACACGGACGTGCATACACACACGCGCACACGTACGCACACACACGCACACACACAGAGGCCCAGTGTTAAGCTGTTAAAACGCCTTTCAAAGTCAACCTGATGCAGCTATGCAAAAAATCCAGACAAATAAAGAGCGCCGAGCTTCTCCACAGCTGTCTTTGTGGCCCACATCAGACACGTCCGAATACTGCATGAAGCATGGCTGTGCATCAGGGAAGATATCGAATACTATCATAAGCACCCTCACCCTCTTAATTAGAGACAGACCGATATATCGGTCCACCGATATTATCGGCCGATATGTTGGCCGATATTTTTTTATTTTGTATTTTTTATGTTAGACAGCATGTGTATATTTGATATTTCTTCTGAACTTAAGTTATATTTTATATTTATTCTATTTGTGTTTTTGTATTTCTAGTTATTTATAATTAGTAAATTCCCAATTAAGTTTACTGTTTCATTGCGTTGATGTCATTTTGGACAATAAAGTTGATTGATAAGCTGTAAAATATCCTCCCTACATTATCTCCAGTCATGTCAAGTCATATCTTTGTCAAGTGTTTGATATTTGAGGGATCATTGCAAAAACATTGTGAAATATAATGTGTATATATAATATAAGAATATCGGCCGATATATCGCTATTGGAATTTTTTTATTCCCCAATATCGGTATCGGCATCAGCCTCAAGAATCCAGTATCGGTCGGGCTCTACTCTTAATACTATCATAAGCACCCTCATCTTCACCTCGCCGCAAATCAAAGGCAGCGTTTGCCTCTCATCTCACAAGACGGCATCAGCTTGATTAAAGGGATGAGCACCATTTTTGCTTTGGTTCCTACCATCCAGAGTGATGCCTGTAATTAATTTGGGAATGATTGTGTCTGTCTGTCTGAGGCCGTTAAAGACTTGAAAACTGTAGCTGAACTCACAACAGAATAAATCAATGTAGACCCTCAGGCTGTGTTAGTCCAAAATGTGCCTCAGTAGCAGTAGCCTTTAAGATCTGCCTCTCTCGGTAGAGAACCGACCATTTCTAAAAGCTCGACACACAAAAGCTTTAGCGTAGAGACCCCATTATACGTGGCTCAGCAAATTGTTAGATTTTCCTTCAAAGAAAGAAAATGTAATTCTCTCAAGAGCAGTTCATTTTTTGCAGCCTATTGTTGATCCTGAAAGACCATGAGGAGCCATCACTGCATTGTCCTCTAACAGCTTTTATTTGACAGAGGGAAGGAGCGAGAGAAGAGAGAGAGAGTGAGAGAGAGAGAAAAAACCTTGAAGCCTTTCAAATGCAAAGAAACGCTTCTATAGAGTCCTCTTTAAAAGACCTTTCACCCCTATTCAAGTGCCCAGTCTTTGCCTACTTGATGACATAGGAAAACACTATAGGAAAACACTACGCTATCACAGTGCTAAGGAGCTGAACCCAATAAAAGGGGTCAGCTTTCTTGAATCCCCCCATTCTGCTTCGGCCCCAATCGCTTCTTGCGCCCATCAAGCGGGGGCCCAAACAGCTGATGCTAATTGATTCCCATGGTGTGGCTGAAGTCAATTCTCTTTAGCACTTTAGTGGCTGGGGGTCATGCAAAGTGGCCCCTGGCTGGGGGGCTGGGGGGGCCGCAGCAGCACTCAAACTGCCAGCTTGAATCAACAGCACTTCCTAAACATCTCCAACGTTCAAACAAACACGCAAACAAGTCGACTACTACAACCATCAAGTGGATGAGTACGAGCCAAACGAGCTCAAATCACAGCATCCTTGGATCATCGCAGTTGATGATGTGTTGATGAAACAAAAGATTCACGTTCTGATGCAGAAACATGCTGAAGTATTTGTGTTTTATTACAGATGAACAGAAATAAGGATAAAGTGAAAAGATATATGCCTTAGTTAATTAAATTAATTACCTTAATTAATCAATTAGCCATGAGCGAAGTGTTTAAACAGAGATGATACCTTGGAATAGTATACTAGCTGATGCAACCTCTATCAGTAACACATCAGAGACATAGGCCCAGTTTAGACGGCAACACTCCCTGCATAAAACGGCAAACTTAATGCCTTGCTTTTACATGCTCTCATTGCCCAAAAACTAGAGCTGCAACGATTAATCGATTAGTCGATCGACAGAAAATTAATCGACAACTATTTTGATAATCGCTTTGAGTAACTTTTTAAGAAAAAAGTCTCTGATTTCAGCTTCTTAAAAGTGAATATTTTCTGGTTTCTTTACTCCTCTATGACAGTAAACTGATATTATCTTTGAGTTGTGGACAAAACAAGACATTTTTTGGGAAACACTTTTCATCATTTTCTGACATTTTATAGACCAAACAACTAATCGATTAATCGAGAAAATAATCGACAGAATAATCTACTATGAAAATAATCGCTAGTTGCAGCCCTACTTAAAACGCAAAAAAAAAACAGGTCCAGAGAGAAAATGCTTTAAATAATATACAGAGTTAGAGTAAAGGTGCAGCTTCTCTCCCGCTGCGGCAGAGGCGAGGTTGTTGTGGCGGGATAGCCTCAGCAGATAGCCTCGGTCTGCTCTCCTCTGGCAGTGAGAACAAGCCCCAGTGAGCTTTTCAATGGAGTGGGCAAAGTGAAAGGAGTGAAGTGCACTCGGAGCTGAGCCAGAGCGGGACGGGAGGCGCTGGCCTGGGGGAGGAGGGGAAAATAGAGCTCCTTTTTAAAGAGCTGGAGGTTTAAAGAATGCCTTTCAGCCCCCCTCCCTCCCAAATGACATGTCTGCACCCCTGCCATGGCCACTAGAGCGCTTAATGTTGACCTGAAAGCACAGCGGGGGGAATAGACTTAAGACCCGTGTTATTAAAACATAAAAATAACTAACAGGAGCAGTTTGGGTTTATGCCATGTCAGCTCAGCACAAGCAATTACATTACATTTTATGTCATTTAGAGGCAAAAAAGTGACCAAAGAAAATACAGCTGGAGGGAGATAAAGCAAGTGGTTGATGCATGATTTGACATTTTCTTTCAATGTCCCCATGAATACAATTTTGGGAAGATATTTGGACTTTTTTTGTTCAAAGTTCAAAGACCTAGAATGGATCAACTCTTTCCTCCCCTCATCAGCCCTATTTTACAGATGATGGGTTTAGGTCTACATGAGATGTGCTGGTGGTATAGATGTGTGTTTATCCAACAAAACACAAGTCATTTGATTGTTTAAACATCTCAACAGAGAAAGGCAACATTTTCGTACCATCTCGCTGATATTAAGACAACGTGCAGCAGGCAGTGAACTCACTGTGAGGCCAGAGACTAGGGGCACACGCTCATCTCAGCCAGAGAAAACACGTGCCAGCCTTCAGCTCACTAGAGAAAACACATGCCAGCCTTCAGCTCACTAGAGAAAACACATGCCAGCCTTCAGCTCACTAGAGAAAACACATGCCAGTCTTCAGCTCACTAGAGAAAACACATGCCAGTCTTCAGCTCACTAGAGAAAACACATGCCAGTCTTCAGCTCACTAGAGAAAACACATGCCAGTCTTCAGCTCACTAGAGAAAACACATGCCAGCCTTCAGCTCACTAGAGAAAACACATGCCAGTCTTCAGCTCACTAGAGAAAACACATGCCAGCCTTCAGCTCACTAGAGAAAACACATGCCAGCCTTCAGCTCACTAGAGAAAACACATGCCAGTCTTCAGCTCACTAGAGAAAACACATGCCAGCCTTCAGCTCACTAGAGAAAACACATGCCAGCCTTCAGCTCACTAGAGAAAACATGTGCCAGCCTTCAGCTCACTAGAGAAAACATGTGCCCGCCTTCAGCTCACTAGAGAAAACACGTGCCAGCCTTCAGCTCACTAGAGAAAACATGTGCCAGCCTTCAGCTCACTAGAGAAAACACATACCAGCCTTCAGCTCACTAGAGAAAACATGTGCCAGCCTTCAGCTCACTAGAGAAAACATGTGCCCGCCTTCAGCTCACTAGAGAAAACACGTGCCAGCCTTCAGCTCACTAGAGAAAACATGTGCCAGCCTTCAGCTCACTAGAGAAAACACATACCAGCCTTCAGCTCACTAGAGAAAACATGTGCCAGCCTTCAGCTCACTAGAGAAAACACGTGCCAGCCTTCAGCTCACTAGAGAAAACATGTGCCAGCCTTCAGCTCACTAGAGAAAACACGTGCCAGCCTTCAGCTCACTAGAGAAAACACATGCCAGTCTTCAGCTCACTAGAGAAAACACATGCCAGCCTTCAGCTCACTAGAGAAAACATGTGCCAGCCTTCAGCTCACTAGAGAAAACACATACCAGCCTTCAGCTCACTAGAGAAAACACATGCCAGCCTTCAGCTCACTAGAGAAAACACGTGCCAGCCTTCAGCTCACTAGAGAAAACACATGCCAGCCTTCAGCTCACTAGAGAAAACACGTGCCAGCCTTCAGGTCACTAGAGAAAACATGTGCCAGCCTTCAGCTCACTAGAGAAAACACATGCCAGCCTTCAGCTCACTAGAGAAAACACATGCCAGCCTTCAGCTCACTAGAGAAAACACATGCCAGCCTTCAGCTCACTAGAGAAAATGCCAGCCTTCAGCTCACTAGAGAAAACACGTGCCAGCCTTCAGCTCACTAGAGAAAACACATACCAGCCTTCAGCTCACTAGAGAAAACACATGCCAGCCTTCAGCTCACTAGAGAAAACACATGCCAGCCTTCAGCTCACTAGAGAAAACACATGCCAGCCTTCAGCTCACTAGAGAAAACACATGCCAGTCTTCAGCTCACTAGAGAAAACATGTGCCAGCCTTCAGCTCACTAGAGAAAACACATGCCAGCCTTCAGCTCACTAGAGAAAACACGTGCCAGCCTTCAGCTCACTAGAGAAAACACATGCCAGCCTTCAGCTCACTAGAGAAAACACATGCCAGCCTTCAGCTCACTAGAGAAAACACATGCCAGTCTTCAGCTCACTAGAGAAAACACATGCCAGCCTTCAGCTCACTAGAGAAAACACATGCCAGCCTTCAGCTCACTAGAGAAAACACATGCCAGTCTTCAGCTCACTATAGAAAACACGTGCCAGCCTTCAGCTCACTAGAGAAAACACATGCCAGCCTTCAGCTCACTAGAGAAAACACATGCCAGCCTTCAGCTCACTATAGAAAACATGTGCCAGTCTTCAGCTCACTAGAGAAAACACATGCCAGCCTTCAGCTCACTAGAGAAAACACATGCCAGCCTTCAGCTCACTAGAGAAAACACATGCCAGCCTTCAGCTCACTACAGAAAACACATGCCAGCCTTCAGCTCACTAGAGAAAACACATGCCAGCCTTCAGCTCACTACAGAAAACACATGCCAGCCTTCAGCTCACTAGCGCTCACAGCGTTATACCTAATGAACATTTTCTCCATTATGGCTTGTATATAAAACCAACAGCTACCACGAGACCTGCCATCACCCCTCGTGTTACACTCTTATCCTAGGGAGATGCTGGAAGATCTCATGGCTTGGAGGACCAACAACAGTCTCTCTGTTCTTCCCTGCGAGCTCATTACAGCATGTCTGCAAACCAAATATGGCACTCATCTGGCCAACACCTGCTCCAAATCCAATCATTAAACCAACTTGTCTAAATATATCTCACTGGCATGGACTATTTCAATGCTTAAAGACATGAGTATGAGGCTACCCTGTGTGTAGCAATGAGAGAGAGAGCTGCTGCTGACCTTATGTTGGGTGGAACAGAAGCGGTTGGAGCAGCGCTCTCACAATAAGTAGCTCTGCATGAGAGTAGAGCCATATGAAATCCGTTTTATTTTTTCCAAATTCCGTTTTATTTTTTCCCAATTTTTTTTTTTTTCCATTTTAATTTTAATTTAGGGGTTAGGCGCGATGCTTTTTCTTTTTTGATGACTTGGCTCTCTCAGACAGCCTCTTCGACATGTTTGTCAATGTGAAAACTAAGTTGTGAGGTGTAGTAAGGGTCCCACACAAGACCGACCCCCCTCTCAAAACACCCCAATCGAAAACTGAATAATTTCTCTAGGCCCATTTTACAATTATGAAATCATTTAGGTTACAACGATAATTACATCTACTTCTTATTTTGATAATTAGGCCTACTTTTATCAATTTCAGCCAAATTATGAAAAATTTTGCAATATTGCATGTCTTACAGTTGATTCAATTTTTATTACCAAATTCCATGATTCCGTCCATGTTTTCCATTTTGCGGAAATCATATGGCCCTACATGAGAGATGAAACACACTGATATTTACAATGTCAGTGCTGCCTGGCTGAATGGTGAATGTCCTGACCTCTACCCAGCTTTGTACCAGGATTGGGGTCAATTCATGAATGAACTCGATTCCAATTCAAAATTTAATTCAATGACATTCTGTTCAATTCCATGTTGTTTTCGTTTGTTTGTTTGTTTGTTTTGTTCTTACCACATACCTAAGATTGCATGTAGTGTTATATATCAACACTGAATATCATAAACTGTTGAATGTACTTTTCAGATGGTATTTGATGCATAAACATGTACCGGTAATTGTAATGCATACGTGATTGAAAGTAATTGCAAAACTGTCGTTCATTTGATTCATAACATTTGATTTATAATGTTTAGCAAGTGGAGACAACCGCTCTTAGAAGTGAATTGTTTCTTTAGAGCCGGGTGCAATTCCAAACTCCAACTCCAGGAGTTGAATTGGAATTCACCATGCAGTCTCAATTCAATTCATGAGTGGCGCCAACTCGGGTTTGTACTGTACTCCAAATCCAAAAAACTGCCTGCTCACCACACTTGCGGCCCAGCAGCACCTGTCCCGCCACACAGTGCCCCGGCAGCTGGAGCGGCTGGCCCCGCCCCCTGGCCAGCTCGTAGTCGGACCCGGCGAAGTGCAGGTGGAACTGTTGGCGGTGGATGGACTTCCGCAGCGTCCGGATGGTCTTCCTGAGTCTCTTCTCCGAGCGCCGACGCACACAGCTCAGGTCACAGCTCTCTGCTGAGAGAAGCACTCCGTACCACAACTGTCTCCAGAGCACAGTGTCACACGATCGCACACTCACACCTAGTACCTGTGTCACATGATCGCACATTCACACCTAGACGCACACATGCTTTACCTCCCCACTCACGTATACAAACAGTAGATCAAGGCAGGGGAAGAATCATCTTCTCACCATTCAAAGAGAGGGGGAAAAACACCTTGACCCTGCGCCCCGACCCAGAGCCCACCACCACAGCCGAGTCAAAACAGGAGATACTTTAACAGTTTGGTTTGTTTAGTGATGAGCAGAGAGAGAGAGAGAGAACGTGAAGCATAGGTGACACCCAAGGGTGCTGAGGTGACAAGCAGCGCAGACAGAGAGACAGTCAGACAGACATACAGGCAGGCAGGCAGGCAGACAGACAGGCAGACAGGCAGGCAGCGGAGAGAGACCAACCTGTTACCTCCTCTAGGTTCACATCCAGCTCAAACTCAGCTGTGATAGAGGAGCCGTCCTCCTCGCCCGCTCTCCTGCCGTGGCGGCTACGCGCGCGCCGGCCGGACGAGGTGCAGCGCAGGCTCACGTAGCTGAACTGCACGTTTTCAGTGAAGAAGAACCTGCTATCTGTGGACATGGGAGACAACCCCCCCCCCCCCCCCCCCCCCCCACACACACACACACACACACACACACACACACACGTACACAATCGTTAAAAGTAAATCACAGGTGCTCATACAGGAAAGAAACAAGTTATGGCACAAGAATTGCACTGCAACAAATCAGACTTTGGACGCCATTAAGATCTGTGTCAAATAACCTGTGTATGCAGTTCATTCTATAATATTTCCCCCCGCTGTTCTTATGTTATATTCTGTATGTAGACTGGCAAGCTCAAAAGAGGATGATGAGACTGTGAAAATGTCCTCTTTTTTGAAGCAACTAGGCATCTCGCGCGCGCTACGCGCACTCGGTTCCTAGGCTCACCCGCTGCTCGGGCTCGCAGCCTCGCCTGCCCTGCAGCTCGCATACGCAGCCCGGCTGTTGGGTGGGATTTATGACATCACTGATGATGTCACAGTGGGATTCATGACATCACTGATGATGTCACAGTGGGATTTATGACGTCACTGGGATTTATGACATCACTGATGATGTCACAGTGGGATTTATGACATCACTGGGATTTATGACATCACTGATGATGTCACAGTGGGATTTATGACATCACTGATGATGTCACATGTGGGACAGACAGACAAACAGACAGAGCCCTAGCTCCCATTTATATACTGATGATGATGATGATGATGATGTGTCCTTTCAATGACTGTGAGGGATGTTAAGGAGGACCATGCCGGAACCCTTTGGAGAAACAAAATAATCCCACAATCGGAAATCCATTTGATTGATGGCTAGGTCAGGGCCAACTGAAAGGCGTGCTATGGCTAATTACATCTTCCCCTGTCACCAGCAAACAATGTGCAGCGCACATTCAAAACGTTCAGAACCGCTCCGCTTTCTCTGCACTTTTCTTTCTATGTTTGACTGAACTTCAAAGTGGCATTCAGGTCTGCTTCATCTTCTCAACACTGTTGCATGAGATGTTGGCACTTCTTACTAGTAAAGCCAAATTGTTTTCCAAAAAGAGGAAAGAGTTTGTAATTTCACTCCATATCTATCTGTCATTTCAAGTCTTTTTGAAGCTTGTGATATAGGAGCCTCTGTACCTGAGTGTGCAGCATTCAGGCTCTCCTTTAGTGTCTCCTGACTGCGTTTTAAGTTGCACTTTGCGGTACCTGACTTGAAAGTGGCTGTGGTCTTAATGCGTAGAACACTTGGCATTTCTGGACCTGCAGGACACAGGAAGGAAAAAAGTGAAAGATCTTGCCTTTTTATCTATTTTTAAGTATAAAAAAAAATAAGAAAAATGCCAGAGTTATCAAGTTGTTACTGTTTTGTGTGTCAGAGCGAGACAGAGCCTGATGTCAATCTGTGATCACGTGTACTTGCCTAAGCAATGCAAGCCACTGTTGTTGTTTTGTGCTTCAGCCAAGCAGGGCAGAGGCATTCCACAGGTCACAGTGTAGGAATCCTCCGTCCCTGAAAACACACACGGAGCCGTGACACACAGACCAGCCGAGACAAAAGTCAGGGCCACAAAAGTCAAAGTCAGAGAGCGCAAACAGACAGCATGTAGCAACACGACGCCTCTCTCCGCAAGCTGATGTTACCGACTATTCAAAGAACTAGCCGACTAACTGACTAAACCAACTCACCGCTGCTGATATGAACTTGGGACTGGCATGTCAGGAAGCAGCGGTCCCCTCCCTCCTGCTTGCTACAGTTCAAGGTGGGTTTAAAGGGGGGGTTTGCAGGTGGTAAACCCTCAGCCTCTAGATAGAAATCACAACAAACTCCAAGGTAAAAAAGAACACTTGTGATTGCAACAGGGGGGAGAAGGCACACAAAGACAAGAGGCACAGGAAGAACGAGAAACAAAGTACAGCATCCTAACAGCACCGGCAGCACTGTAGCATTTCAAATCTTCTCTCAAGCACAAGAAAACCGAGCGACAGAGAATTAAAGAGAAAAAGAAAACTAAAAGTATCTCCTGTTTTTGTCCCCCGAGTTTCAGTCCAAAGTGTGTTATCTCCTCGCACACTTTCCAAAGAGATGATGAGCATGACAGAGCACTCACTCAGCAGACGTGCAGAGGCACTGGCTTACCAATGCAATCCTTTTTGTTCCAGTGTAGCTTATAGCCCGGATGGCAATGGCATTCAAATCCACCCAAGGTGTTCTCACAGCCCTGCTCACAACCTCCATTGTTCATGCTGCATTCATTTATGTCTGAGAGGAAAAAATTGGAAAACCGTCATTGTTCTATTCCTCCAGCGTATGGCAAAAAAAACAAAAGTATTCACTTTTATTAATTGTGACTTTATGTGTGAACAACTCGACACATCTGTAAATTGCACACTTGTGTGTGATGCCAAATCGGTCTTGTGCAGCTCCCCCCCCCCTCCTCCCCGCTTATAGTCTCACCTCCGCAATGGGCCAGTCCGTACAGGGTGTAGCCTTTGTTGCACACACACTCAAAACCACCGGGGGAGTTCACACACGTGTGATCACATGTCCTCTCGAAATAACACTCGTCTATATCTGTAATGAAAAAGCAGCAGCGATGATGACATGGTAGCAGGGCAGTCAGCTGCGATCTTCATTAGGAGGGATTTCCCACCCGAAAAACACATTTGTGTCTGATACTGAATCCTCCCCCTCAATTAAATTGGACATTTGTGGATGTGTTACATTAGCAGGGGAGGTCATGTACCATATATATATGTATGTATATATATATACTGTATATATATATATATATATATATATATATATATATATATATACAGAGAGAGAGAGGGAGAGAGACAGACAAAAATACACATTTCATTATAAAGCATTTTAAAGTGCTACTTTGATGATTTTCAACCATCTTTGTATCATTACAAAAGCGATAGATATTATGCAAATGAGCAATGTTTAACTTCCCTCCATCTTCCCAGGCCCGAGAGCTCCCCGTTCATTCACAGACCTTCCTGGTCCAAATTATGTCATAATGATGTCATTTGGAGCAGTTTTGCCATGGTGTCACTATCACTGTCACTATCACTATCACTATCACTATCACTATCTCTATCACTATCACTATCTCTATCACTATCTCTATCTCTATCACTATCACTATCACTATCTCTATCACTATCACTATCACTATCTCTATCACTATCACTATCACTATCTCTATCTCTATCACTATCACTATCACTATCTCTATCTCTATCACTATCACTATCACTATCTCTATCACTATCACTATCACTATCTCTATCTCTATCACTATCACTATCACTATATCTATCTCTATCACTATCACTATCTCTATCTCTATCACTATCACTATCTCTATCACTATCACTATCACTATCTCTATCTCTATCTCTATCACTATCACTATATCTATCTCTATCACTATCACTATCACTATCACTATCACTATCTCTATCACTATCACTATCACTATCTCTATCACTATCACTATCTCTATCTCTATCACTATCACTATCACTATCACTATCACTATCATTACTGCTCTCTATTACACTTCACTATCATTACTGCTCTCTCTACCTTCATTCGCAGAACTTCCTGCCCTAAGATGACATCATTATGACATAATTTGGTCCAGGAAGTTCTGTGAATGAACGGGGAGTTCTCGGTCCAAGGCAAGATGGAGGGAAGTTAAACATTGCTCATTTGCATATACTACTGATTTTGTAATGATGCAAAGCTGGTTGAAAATCAGTTAAATCATTTAAGGGAGACGCCTCTGCTAACTCTGCTAGATTGTGAGGAAAGCAGACAAGTCAGGAGCCATCGGTACCTTGGCAGGATCGTTCATCGGTCAGCAGCTTGAAGCCTTTCCTGCAGTTGCACTCGTAGCTGCCGATGGTGTTCCTGCAGAAGTGATCGCAACCGCCGTTGTGAAGCTCACACTCGTCAATATCTGTGGGAAACAGGTGATATCCTGACAACCCTTTAGACAGACGTACTACACAAAATGCACTAAGCTAGAATGCGAGTGCCAAGAGACTGCAGCCTCTCTGCGGAGGTTGTCAGTGGACTTGGCAGTCTGACCTTTGCATGTTTTTACGTCCGGCTGCAGGGTGAAGCCGACCGGGCAGCTGCAGCGCACACCTGTGGATGTGTCCTTACAGGTGCAGTCACACCCCCCATTGTTCAGTGCACAGGTCTCTGAAATGACACGATCCAACGTGAATGCCCTCCACTTATTGACCTACCTCCATGCACAATGTGCTATACTGTTCCCCATCTGTCATATAAATCCTTAGCAAAATAGAACCGTGATTTTCTGAATGCTAAACTCTCAAAATGATGAACATGAGAAGAACATGTGAGAGCGCAAAGACTGTGCATTTATTTGCTAAACTTCATAGGCGGTTTCGAACATTTGATTGAGTGAAGCACAAACAATAATGCTGTATGTTTGTAATAATATTTTGTCCAGAATGTCCACAACGCCTGATGGATCAGAGGTGAAGGAGACTCCAATGTATGGCTGCTATGGTGTAAATTTGTGATGGATAATGGATTTGTGATGGATAATGTCTGTGTAAGCAGACTACACCCATACATTGGTGAAGTCCATGTTAACGGCTTGGTTCAACCTACCAACAGACATCCAGCGTCATGCACTTTAGTAAAGCATGACAGATATCATGTTTTAGGTGTGCAGACTGACCCAGCATCGCACAACTGATATATGGGCTAAATACACCAGAAAGGGTTCACACTCTACCCTCCCTAAATGGAAGGAAAACGCGAAATGTACCACACTGTCACAAATGCACATATCTTTCCGGGGAGTGGGGGGGGGGATCGGGAGTCCATAGCCATTTCACAGTTTGCTCTAAAGACTGAGGAATGCATTGGTTTACTAGGCATTACTACCCCACGCTCTGGACGGATTCCTGGCAGCTCGACACACCGTCAAGCCATTGTAAACATTCATTTCTGCTGGTGAGTTTATTTGATTCAGTTTGAGACGGCGCCATGTATAAACATTACGATTGGGAATGGACTTATTACCCATGAGCAGCCTTCTCTTGACACGTTTGTCAACCTCGGTAAAGGATGTGGAGTTGTGGTCCGAGGACTCGGTGGTGGCTTCATCTCGTTCTGCGAGAACAGACGCAAAGTGAGATGAGTCATAAACAGGCTAACAATAGGTAGCAAATTCATGAATAATTGATGCATGTATCGTGACTTCTCTGTTCACTCAAATTGAACTTTAACATTCTCTTTTGGCTTGTTTATCCACTTTACTTTGCTATATTAAAAAGAAAAGTATCCCCAAACAAATGATTTTAAGCTGAGCACCTCTGTGTGTTTGTGTCTGTCACTTTGCTGTAACCAGAAGCATGTTTTCACTTGAGATATACAGTGTGCCTGGCAGATAACACAGCAGATCAGTGATACGCCTGGACCTCACACACACTGCTGCTGGAGAGAAAGATACTACCCCAATATCTGATGGCTGATCCTTATCATTCATAACCATTGTGTAGGAAAAAAGGAGAACTGGCACAGACAAGTTGTTTAGAGAGATATTTCACATTGGTGCCATATTTTCATTTCCCAGCAAGATGGCCTACGCGTTACTACACAAACAAAAAAGTCCAACACTCCAACATCAGCTGGCCTTGGAAGTTGGAAATGTGTTTTCACTGCATGTGTTCAGGCTCCATTGTCAGTCAACTTGCAATTGCAATTGGTAATTGCAATTAGGAAAAATTACTTTCTGAAAATGATGACCTAGAGCTTGAAAAAAACACACATATCTGTCACTCCCAATTGAATTGATATATGTGTTAGGACCAGTTTTGGCAGATAGTTGTTCATGAACCCATACTGGAATATGAGTGCCGGGAACTAAATAAACTGAAATATCACTTTGAGACAGGATTGCTACTTCATCCAGAGGTTTAAAATACAGTATGTTCAAAATGAGGGTTTTAAGAAATAGAAACGGACAGAAGTCACAGCTATTGTGGAGGATGTAGGGATGTGTACATGTGGCATTGTATTTTAGACGAGATTTTAGATTTCCCCGGTGCTAAGTAACGACTGAGCCTACAAGCAATTTGGTCAGGTCTTACCTACACATGACCTCCTGTCGGGGTGCAGGGTGTACCTGGCGTGACACTTGCATATGGGGCCCAGCTCCGTGTCCTCACAGGTGTGCTGGCAGCCCCCGTTGCCATGGTTACAAGTCACTGCAGGCCAACAACAAATAACCTGGGGTCAGATAAACAGCGCCACAGTTGAAGCCCACTGCGTGCATCTGAACAGATAAAGTCAGCTTCATGTGGATGCGCACGTACGGATGCAGCCCCTCTGGTTCCGGGCCAGCTCGAACCCCGGGCGGCACTCGCAGGCCACGCCCCCCTTGGGTGTCTCTTTGCAGATGTGAGCGCAGCCATGCTCCTTATTCATACAGCTGAGGCCCTCTGGGATAGAAAATAGAAAGAGGTACACAATGAAACTATCCTACAGACTGGCTGCCTTCACACAAAGACAAATCCAAAAAGGAAAACAGCAACAACAACAACAAACACAACAACAACAACAACAACAACAACAACAACAACAACAACAACAACAACAACAACAGAAAGGCACTCATACTGAGAGATTAGCCTGACAACAATCTGGGAACCCAGAGTCTATTTTTATTTGAAAAATAGACTCTGGGTTCCTAGATTGGCCTGAGACAGTGATTGTTCTCATGTCTAATATAAGTTATAATTATTATTATTAGTAGTAGTAGTAGTAGTAGTTGTAGTAGTAGTAGTAGTAGTATTGTTGTTGTTGTTGATGATGTTGTTGTTGTTGTTGTTGTTGTTATATTTAACATTTTGGTGTAAAAAAAGACCACTAGCAGAGCAGGAATTTAAGTTCATGTTTAAAACAAAACAAAACAAAACTATCATTTCTCAAATTGTCCTCCTACCATGCATCTAACTGCAGAATGAGACATGTAACATTTGAACGGAGGGGTCACAGCTGAGTGGACATGTCTGTAGGATTTAACAGGCTTGCCAGGGAAAAGCCAATGGGGTGGAAAGCACTTGCATCAATTCAATTCAATTTAGTGGAGAAGACAAAACAAAAGCACTTTCTGGCCTGGCAGCTACAAATGCCTAAGGACTTTAGTCTCATCTCTGACACAGGCCACAAAGAGCAGAGTGTTGCAGTTATTAGCTTATTTTGTTCCTGGGACACAGAGCTCCTTCTCCCACAGCATGCAGCCTGCTGCAGATAAAGCCTCAGACACGGGAGCCAACTTCAAAGCTGTCATCCCTCATTGTGCTGTCAATCTTTGACTTGCCTGTGAGTTAGAGGTCTTCGGGTATGCCCCGAGACCCCGAATACCCGAGGACCCGACCCGGACCCGACCGGTTCTTGGGTCCATTCAAAAGAAGTGACTCCGGGTCCGGGTCGGGTTCGGTTCCAACATTTTTCAGGTCTGTACGGGCCCGGGTCTCAGCTTTCTAATAATAGACAGGTCCATTCGGGTGCGGGTCGGTCATTTTGGACCGGTGAAGACCTCTACTGTGAGTATTTGAGAATTTGCGACATAAGTTTCTTTGACGACACAAAATAGCCATGTCCTCTAAGTCTAACTATGGGAGGAGTTACAACACGTTTCCTTCACTAACAACTCTCCCCGCAGTCAGATTCTACTGTGTTCTAGCCTACGTGGTGCATCTGTGCAGTCTCAGTAGGCTACGAAGCTAAACGGTACAGGTGTCACTCACCCACAGAGCGGTGAATGCACGTGTGTTGGTTGTCACTGAGGAAGAAGCCTTCCTTGCAACGGCACTCATAGCTGCCCATGGTGTTGACACAAGTGTGCTGGCAGCCTCCATTGTTGAACTTGCATTCATCCACATCTACAGGGAGGTGGATTTAGTGTCACCCATTAATCAATTCATGCAATAGCATTTAAGATCAAACTTGGATTGGTATCTTCCAATAAATTACTTAAGAAATGCTTTTAAGGAATGTCTTAACTCGCCATGATAATTATAATAATAAGGGTCTGCAGTGTGTTTTACCATTGTAAACAAAGCTCTCTTTCCAACCAAATTTCAGAGAGAGAAAAACACACATCTCCAGTCCATTAAATCACTATGTCAACAAAGCAAGTAGTAGTGGTTTGAAAGTGTTTTAGAGAGGGGTCACCATACGGCCTTTAATGTAGCCTAACTGGATTTGTTGCTGTTAGGCTACACTTAGGCTACTGACGTATATAAGATAAGAGATGAGAAACTTGCTACAACAACAACAACTCAGAGCTGTCTGTTTCCATTAAACATTATTGAGTTTGTAGTTAAAAACGGATCTTACCTAAACAATTATGTCCGTCGTGTGCCAAATTGAATCCATCGTAACAAGTGCAGCGATAATTTCCTGGAATGTTGTTACACTCGTGTACACAACCACCATTATACTCCAGGTCGCATTCATCAATGTCTACGGAATGGAAACACAAGTGAACACATATTGAAAGTTCACCAGTTTGAGCGACAAGTTAAAATGTTTCATCTCAAACTACCCCAACTATAAGAATATCTAATAGTGCAATAAAAGTAGACCAATAAACACTGAGGCTACCATAGACTTATAAGCCTGGACAGGTTATATAGCTACACAGTCATTCATTCATTTATGTGCACAGTAAAATAAAATCACAGATGAACAGAAAGGGGATACATGAACATTACCTTCACAGTGTTTGCCATCTCCTTTAAAGCCTGTCCTGCATGTGCACTTATATGAGCCTTGGGCATTCTGACAAATAGCATCAATGTGACAGCCATCACTCTCCTCTGCACAGGGATCTGTTCAAATACATCATGGGACTTAACATTAGGTAGACTACTAATGCACTCCAGAGCACCTGAGCATAATTCACTATTAAACAGACAAATTCTCAAAAAGCACTTGCTACTATGACATTTACCATAATAAGTCTATATACTCACTTAAACTACAGCAAACAGTAAAATGTCAGCTACCCTGATGATCACAATAGCCTGTTTTGTTACAGTTCACTGAAAACGAATATCAAAGTAAATATATTGCCTATAACAAGAAAATTTGACAAAAGTATGTGTAGGGGGAAATTAAACTCCCACGACAAAACATTCCAAATAAATAAAAACAAACAAACAAACATTTATGGTACTTTTGTTAAAATATAAAACTAAAGACAGAACTGGGGAAACAGTGCACTCCTGAAAGCGTGCGTAAAGAACAGCAGTCTCCAGAGCAGGAGGGGGGAAAAACACACGCATAGTCCTACCTCGATTCTCTGGAAGGGCTGCACTTTGGCGACTATTTAACAAGAGCAAAAACAAACAGAAGTCCCTTGCAAGCCAAATAGCTCCCATGGTGATATGATCCAAGTTTAGAGGTCTTCTCAAAAGGACGCGTACGCACTGAAGTCGTGACCGAGTGTCCGCCACCTCATTTCCATTCTAGCCTGTCAATCTGCTTCACAAGGGGCTTTTGGAAAGAGAAAGGAGTGTGCGCGTTTGTGTGCGTGGGGGTGTGTGCGTGTGTGTGTGTGTGTGTGTGTGTGTGTGAGAGAGAGAGAGTGAGTGAGAGTGTGCGTGTGTGTGTGTCTGTGTGTGTGTGTGTGTGTGTGTGTGTGCGCGTGTGTGAGAGAGAGGGAATGCGCGCGTGTGTGCGCGTACACGTGGGGGAGAGAGAGAGAGTGCGCTTTTGAAGCTGCGTCAAGCCAGCCAGAGATGCAGTATCAAACAGGAAGCACGGCGCCTTTGGCCTTCTTTGTATTGTTTGTATCGGGCCTCTAAAAAGTTGTATCCTCGTTCTTAAACGAGGCTTTTATTCTGAAAGTTTTCCGGAAATTGTATTTTAGCGTAGCTATATTCTGGTCGTTTTGGCTATTTAGCTACCGGTATTCTAAAATCACAGCACTACAGCCTCTCGTGGCTTAGGATATTATGTGCTTTAAAAAAGCATTAAGGAAAAAGACATCCAGGAAATAGGTAGGAATAACCCGCTGTCAAATGATAGGTACTCATAAAGTTGTCCGTCCACTACCACCTAGTTTTCGAAGTGGCGGTGGTTGCTAGGCGACACGCGGTTAGCGCGTTGATATTTACATCATGGTCACACAGACAGGTGTGCTTTTATCGGCCCTACAGCCGCTTCAGACGTGAGTCAGGCCAGACGATCAGCTCGAGAACCGGAACTATTTCGTGATGATTATTGTATGATGCTGGAACGGCAAAATTATTTCTACACCCACATAATGACCGCATATCACTTACTGACGGCGCGTTCTTCTCTTTAGAAAAGCTGGCCTCAGTTCTGTCGTTGTTGCCCCACTAGATACTCTCCAGTTTCTGTTTAAGCCTACTTACAATGCCGAAAAACCTCCCTAGTGGTGGTCATAAATAATTGTAGGCTACTTTCACACTCCACTGGTCCAGACTACAGCGGTGCTCGGTGTTACCATGTAAGGTTACATAAAACACACACGTGTATTGGATGCGATATTTGGACAATAATCCAATAACGAAATATTTTATCACGAGTTTAAGGCAACGTGTTCAATCTAAAAGTCAACAAAATAACCGACAAAAACAAGCCAAACCTAGACAGTTCCTCCAAACATGTCTTCATGTAACTCTTGCGCACCATCTACAGGTGAAAATAAAAATCACAAGCACGACTCATGTTTTGTGTCGTTTTATTACAGTACAGAACTATGGTTGTGGTACAGTATACAAAAAAGCATGAAAAAATATATACATCGAATGTTAAAAGGAAGTGCACACAAGAAAAACAATTGAAAGGACCAGTTATTAAGTTTCAGTAAAAAAAAAAAGGCTTTGTAATAAATAAATATAAATTACATGAGATTGAGATTCCTAATGAAAAATGACGGGCAATTCTTAAGGCACACTTCATATCACAAAATGTACCTCGCAAAACATTAATATGGCAACTCCTTAAAGGACAAAAACAAGCTTAATTTCCATCTCAAGAGGAAGCAGCGATTTTCCTTTTAACAATTAGGAATCATAAAAAATGTTCAGCATTCAACTACCCTGCCGCAGAAAGTTTATATATCAAGCAATGTTTAGTTTGCCCCTCAAACCATCATGTTTGAGACGGGTTACAACAAAAATAACATAAAAAATAACCGTTGTCACCACAGCATCAATTTGAGAATGACAGCAATGCACCATGGCTAAAACTGTGCAATCTGAGCATTAGAAATATCTTGAGACGATGATGAATTGTGATTAGGAAAACGTTGATTATTGCTAAATAATGTACGCTATACAAGCCAATTTGGTTGAATCAGTATCCACCACCTGAGGCTATGATGATACAATATTAAATAATGAACCTCAGAGCATTTAGGTCACTTCTCACATTCAAAAAGTCTGCATAGTCTGAGCTTTGACAACTGCTTCTGAAGATAAACACAACAACAATCACACAATCAGTAAGAGAACATTTTGGACGCAAGAATGTAGAGGAAACGGAACATTGGTCATGCGTTACTGTTTTAACCATTAGAAGCCCTTGTGCATGCTTTCTATCAGCACGGAGAAGAAATATTACAATTCATATGGATCACAAAGCCTCAGCTTAGCCTTTCCCTGCAGTTTACACTTGTGTCCCCCCACAGACTTATGAGCATAGATTGGGGCTTTGCATGCTTTTAGAAATTACAAGATGGCTTTTGAGTGTGGAAATGTGATCAACCTCGCAGAATACGGATCTAAACTGGCTTAGCATGGAATCAAAATGTCCTTTCTGCACCTTTCAGAACTACGATAACTAAACATGTAAAGCTTTCTGTACACAAGTAGTGGTTTGCTATTCCTGCAATTTAAAAAGGTTCTGATGGATGAAGAGCAAAAACACTGGCGTGTATTTGCAAAACCCCATAATAAAAACAAAAAAAACAAAAAAAAACATCCGCTTTACAACATGCATTTTCAATTCATGGAAGGATGTACAAAAGAAAATAAATAATCACTTTTGTTATTTTGAAAAGGCAGAGGAAAGTACTGCATGCATGGTCTAACCACATCTATCAGTGTCGAGGTGCGCAAACTGCAGACGGACAAATAAAAAAAAATGGGTGTTTAGAACTGACAACACTTGTCTGTGTTCAATTGTGAAAATGTGGAGACTATGCATGCAAATCTATACACACATAAAAATGTCTAAGATTCCTAGCGGACAGATGTACTAGCGATCCCTGTTGTCACCAATAGCCCTTTATGTACTAAAATCCTACAGATTCATGTGCTTGCACACAAGGAGCACACAGGTATGACAAAACATTGCAGCAAGATGTTGGAGAGCCACTCCAACACAAACAAAGCTGGTATTAGGAATAGCTGGTGTATTTCATTAAGCACACAAAGATTTTGACAAAAAAAAGTCTTGATATGTATGGAAAAATAAAATATTTACAAAACGCTGATCAGTTGATACAAAAACATTTCAAAGTAGAAAACAATTCATAATCAGAAATGGAATAGCTTCTCAAGGCCACAGAAATCTGCCTCAGCATCGTATAAATAATACGCTAATGCCCTTATAAAAGTTTTTTCCTTTGTTTTCTTAAAAAAAAAATCTATACGAAATAAAAAAAAATACTCAAAAAGGAATAATAAGCGAGAGAGAAATACCCATCTAATTACACTGATCTAACAGAGGGAATGATACGGGAAGTCTGCCACTGGAGACAAATCCAGGAGGATGCCATGGATAACCCTAGGGGAGTTAAAACAAAACAATCACCAGCTTTCTTTCAGGACTTCAGGGAGCGGCGGAGGAATCGTGTCTGGGAGATGTGTGGCCACTTGTGTGGACACCAGTGTCTTCTGTTTCTTGGAGCTGCAGCAGGGCTTGAACAGTCGAGGATCAATGATCACCTCCCCGAACCGCCCCTTATAGACAATCCCACAGCACACCTTTTGCCTGCAGGAGAAAGAGAGAGAAAATAACGTATTTAGTAAAAGGCAGAAACAGGTGAATGAATCGATTCCCTTGTGTCCCCAAATACAAAGCTGCTCATTGAGAGCAAGCGGCTTGCCTTTTCCAGTAGGAGCGGTCGAGGAAAGAGAAGACAGACGGAGTGGAGCGTCTTTGTTTGGACTCTATGTCGGAGCCGTCGTCTGACTGGTTGCTGTGACTGGGAGACTGGGATGGAGACATACTGGAGGTAGTGCTGTGGGCATCTGAGTCTGCTTAGAAAACCAAAGAAAAGCCTTTCATGTTGTGATCACAGTTAGTCATTTAGTAACTATGGTTCAGTCAACTTTAAGAGTCACACTTATTTTGGTTACACTGGGCACAACAATAATGAGTACAATGAGATCTGACACACTGACAGCATCTGTATTTTCTGGAATGTGTCAGTAGACAGACGGGAAAGATTGTCAGGGGATTGTTGGCATGCCAAACAGGTCCCGGACTGGATTTGAATCCAGACATTGCAGAAACACTGTACGCATCATAGACAAGTGAGACACCAGGCCCGCCCAAAACAGTCATTTTAAACTCGACTTTTTAAAGTATGGGCAAAAAAAGTACGGTAAACATCACCAGAACCCTGGGCCAACACAGACCCAAATTACAGGCATGTGCATGACCATGATAACAGGTGATCTTAATTTATTTAGGAGAGGACTCTACTTCCTCATTTATAAATATATACTGTATATAAAATTATTTTTCCTTTCCATATGAATAATTCAAACTCAATTTGTAATACAAGACAAACATCCCAATGGAACACTATATACATATACATATATACATATACATACCGTATATATATATATACACAAAGAATCTGCCTTTGCTCTTGTAGTAAATGTCATCCAATGTATGGTAGCTTGAGAGTTCATTCCACCAGTGAACTACAGCTGGGGGATTGGATGCTTTCCAATTTGGAGCTATGCATTTCCTAGCTGCCAACAGGGCAAGATCTATGTAGGCTATTTACTTTGAATGCATTGTTTTTGTTTGGTTGTTTGTCCAATAGTCTTGTTTGTTCTTGGATTATTGTGTATCTTATGCAGTTTTCTTGTGTTTTGATGTTCTTTGTGGGGGATATGGGATATGATAGTCCATGTATGTCATGTAAATACCTCATGTTCTTTCTTAAAAAAAAAAAAAAAAATAGTCGACTAGTCTGTGAATATATATATATATAAATAAAAAACATCAAAACAGAAAAGAAACCTACTTTGTCTCTTGAATTTATGAAGCTTCTTCAGCTTGCTTTTCTTCTTCCCATCGCTGTTCTTGATCTTCTTGGGTTTTGTCAACTTGAAGCCTGGCCCAGCTCGAGCATCCACAACCTGTGTCATGATGTCACACAAATCACGAGTCAGATCAAAGAGTTTACATGCAAATTACATGCCAATTAAACAAAGAAGATTGTCACCATTCAAACAGATGAGACTTACATGGTTCCAGTTCTTCTTGGAGCCATTTGGTAGCTTTTTCCACCTTTTCACCAACAGCACACATGCATTGCAAATGTCTCCAACACGATCCTCTGACAGCCTTTACAAATTAAAATTGACAACACATACACAGTACACACACACACACACAAATGTGAGATATGCGTCCACCACTGCAGAGACTGAGTCTCTCTTCAAACAGACTAGACAGCAATACCGTACACATCATGCACACAATATGTAATCATTGAGTCCTCACCCAAAACACAGCCTGAAAGTTTCTTCATATCGACTGCTGTCTGTGAAGCGTGAACTGGAGGACTTGGTCTTACAGATGCAACAGCCGTCGTTACTTCGGTAGATCTTTGACTTATGAAAGCCAAACATATTCTGGATGTAGTTCGCTGTTGTTAAAAAACCTGAAGAGGGCAAAACACAGATGAGTAATTGTCCCAGTAATTGTCATCCTCAGCAGTGCCGATACACCGCTCATGCTTTCTACTACTACCGAACGAGGGGGCGGTCCCAACCCCCACACACACACGACCAAGCAAACCATTTGTTTTCCCCCTACATTTCAAACAAATCCTATGCCCAAAAAGTCACCACAAACTCCCGTGTTTAACTCGTTTGTGAAAGACTGGACAAATCACAGCTAACTTGAGTTAACGCAACGCAATAAATAAATAAATGCCCAAGTTATATTCGGTATGCGAATTTTGTAATATAAGTAGCGGGAACAACACACCCATTGACGATAACGCATACAACATAACACGGACGTTAGTCTTATTTATTGTTGGCGGAAAATAGCATTGCAGTAACGTTAGGTCAAAATGTACTGTTAACGTTAAGATGAACCAGGGACGGTTAACTTTACACATTTTGCTATGCCGCCGAGGAAGGCTCGCAAACTTGGCTACAGATTGAACCGTTGAAACCGCAAGTCCACATCGCATTTATAACGTTAACGTTACATCAAAGTTACTTTTCCGAAGAACGGTCTCGTTGTGACAGTGTTTACGAATCAGCGATACAGCCGAAGCTACAGAGTAACAAACGAACTAACGCTAAACGTTACATTACCTTTAGTCGAGCAGTGTTTTTGTTTTCAGCGAACACAAAAAGCGGATAGCCTCTTCTGAAGTCAAGAAACAAAAAGCTACCGGGCTATTCGTTAAATTATGTGCAACACACGTGGATGCATTTCACACATTAATTTAGTCGATTTGTTTTAACACCGTGTTTAAATAAGAAAAAGTTCCGATATAAGCATCCTTCCCTTTAAATTCAAACTTTTGCCCGCTAGAGCGCCAAATACGGCTTATTGTTGTTAGCTAGCATGCTAGTTAGCCAACTTAGCTACCACGCCACGCTCTCGTTCACTTCCACGTTATCCCATTGTCGAGTGCAGTATCTTGCAGATCTAACGTCGCTGCAACGCACACGTCAGATTACAGTTACACCACTGAACCACAATTAATAAGCATAAAACAAATCAATGCAGTTTTGCAAATGTAAATTCTGTAGAAAGGAAATAACGATGGACTTACTGAACAAAAACTTTGAATCTTCGCCGTTTTCTTTTCACGCACTGCGCATGCCCCTTACTACTGCATACAGCTGACCATTAGAATCTCATTAGCATAAAAACACGGAATGAAAGGAGGCGAGCGTAAAAACACCATATAAGGGCAGCAGCCGCTCAGTTTGAATCGCTATTCAACCAATCGCTGCTGTCCATTCGTACTGTTTATGAATACTGCATGATGGGAGGTGTAGTGAATTAAGAGGAGACCTCTATAGACGCTGCTGTAACCGCCCTCTTTTACACTCGACATCCCATAAAGCAACGGGCCAAAGGCTTTCAGAAAAAACAGCTTTTGACATGGCGCGAATGAGTTTGTTTACATTCTCCAGAGGCGGCTCAGCACAGCAGAGAATAAGTTTATACATGAACAGTTTAAACGAATTTCAGTTTTATGCATTAGCTTTATTCTTTATATATATATTTTTTTACACTGTACACTGTTGCTCACTTAGTAAACACTACATTACACAGCTATGTCAATAAATGTACAACAGTATTGGAAAACAAAAATATATATCTCCCAAGATGCTCATTTTAGGTCGTACATTGACAAGTACAACACAATCAATCCATACATGATGGTTGGCACAGGAAAGACATCATCCTCCACATCTTAATATCAAATATCTTGTCCTGCACAGTTAGGTTTAATGCAAATTGAGGGCCCAGTAATACCAAGACAACCCAGTATATAGTTTATAGGGGCTAACTTCTCTCACGTGGATATTGCATAGCAGAAACCATGATGAAAATTCAGAAGGGGAAAGAGCACTTTCTCTTAGCTCTTCGCACTGAAGCATCGGGCACTCCGAAGATCATCCCAGATCACCAGTCTTCAAAGATCATACTAACAACTTTATGTTAAGAGCGCAGAGCCGATGTAGTGTAAGGAGTCAGCAGGGGGCGATGGGAAGGGCGGTTGGATGTATTTACATGAAGGCTGTCGTTAAGATCCACTTTGCACAGAAAGATGGGTTGAGCTCTACGGAGGAGTCGAGTCCAGAAACAAGAGTCCAGAAACATGTAGCAATGACTTGGTTTCCCCCCCCCCCCCCCCCATCCAGCTGAATACACTGTCCATCACTGGCATTAACAGCCACAGTCTTATTGTCATGCAAGAGGGATCCTTATCTCTGCTCAAGTTATTCCATGTAAAAGATTTGCATACTAGTACACTTCTCAGGGAATGGCCCAAATGTAACGCACTGTTTCATGTACAGTATGTAGGTGAATCGTCTTCCACGCTACAAAAATGCCTACCCCCTGTCATACACATACTTATAAAGCATACCTCTACATCATTTGCTTCAAACTCTGCATTATGACATTGGAATCTGAGTTGACAACAGAGCAAGCAACTTGACGGACTTAACAAAATAATACTGTTTTTCTCTGAAAATATATTAACAGTTTTTGTTCATTGTTTTCCCTTAAATATAGCCATTGTCAGCAGTTCACTATAACAATGAAAATATTTAGCTTTCAATAAAACAGTATAGCACAAGTGGGTTATTGTCAATAATGTGAAAATCATGGATCATAATAGAAAACATACTTTTAACATCTAATGGCAACATCATTGAGGATAAAAATAACAACATATCTTGAAAGGCTCATTGCACTTCATATATGGCAAATGTAACAGTAGCTTTAATATAAGCCAGAAAATGTCCTTTGTTCAAGTCTCTTCCTGCATAAAAAAGGTTCAGATGTTCTCTTTATGGTCACCAGTGATCTTCCTGGTCGGGTTCAACTGGTGGGCAGGTTTAGATACCGACACCTTTGACAAGCGAAGCTTCGAGGGTGATGTTGAACTCCTGCAGAGTCTGTAGGACTCTGATCAGAGAATTGACCAGCGAGTGGTCCTTAATCAGCGCAGCGTCCTCGTACATCTGTGCAGTGATGGGACAGTCTGCGAGCAGAGCGATCCAGTGGTGCAGCAAATGGTCCCTAAGAGAAGTGGACACAGCTTTAGTCAGCTGACTGGTTCCATGTGGAGACAGCACAATGGGGCACAACAGTTAAAATGTCATGTAATGTTCACAGGGTTAAGAATGCAGAAGTGTCTGTCAGTGTTTATTGAATGCTGCATTTTGCCAATAAAATACACAATTTGAAGGGGGGAAAAAGCTTGGCAGTAAAAAAAAAAGCTTATTTCAAAAGACAAAGCACTTCTAAAAATGCTTTTGAGAGTAAAGGCTATTGAGGTGTGGAAATGGACAAATATGAAGGCATAATCACACACAGATGACACTCTCTCTCTCACACACACACATACACAATAACGGGGGAGGGGGGAGTACTACAGGAAAGCAACAGCAGTAATGCGACACTTTATGGATCCCCAAAGGAGAGCTTCTTGTCGCTTGGCTACTTCCAGGTCAGAGTGCAGGATCAGATACAGAACATCAACCCAGCAGCTTGGTCAAGGACACTTCAGCAGGGCGGACGCTTGAACCTGAATCTGCTTGAAAGCTAGACGCCACCCTATCCCGCTGCCTAAAACTTTCCCGTCATTTTTTTTTGAATGACGTTTTGAAACACTGAACTTCCTAGTCACGCACACAGCATCTGTCTGGGATGTTCAGTGCAATCTGTCTTGTGAGGTTCCTGAGTGCTGCCTACCTTGCACCCAGACAGACAAGCATCTGGAACTTCCCGTCCTTCCCGATGTTCCTGGATGTACTGTTGATGGCACGCATGAAGCGGCAGAAGTGGCGCACTCTGGTTTGCCAGTTCTCATCGAGAGTCACCTGCCGCTGCTCTGCACTCTCAAAGTACACTTGGGACTTTTCTGTGAAAACAGAGATCAACCGGGAGACACATTCAATTAATTAACAATTCATTAGTAAGTAATATGAAGGGCTGATGATAATATACGAGTGTTTACCTAAGAAGTCCCAGATGAAGACATTCTTAAAGAGTCGGGTTGACTTGAAACCGTGCTGGAAGACTTGCTCCAGCGCCCAGACCAGTCCATACTCCCCACACAGCAGAAGGGTTAGACTGCCTCTCTATGGAGAAAAAACACAGGAAAAATGACGTGGTTAGAAATGTCATGTAATTTACATGTGCAAATAAGGTTGTTCTTTTCCCATTAATGAGAATATGGTAAATGGACTGAATTTATATAGAGCTTTTATCCAAAGCGCTTCACAATGTGCCTACATTCACCCATTCACACACCGAAGGCAGCAAGCTGGTGGCAAGGATTTCCGGAGCAATTTGGGGTTCAGTGTCCTGCCCAAGGACACTTCGACATGCGGACTGGAGGAGCCGGGGATCGAACCACGAGCGATTAGTGGACGACCCGCTCTACCTCCTGAGCCACAGCCACACTGCACTGGTCATGTTTTAGGAATTCATACATGTACAATTTCTCTGAACCAATCAGCCCACTCAATTACCAAAATAACTCCCTGAAGTCTTGCAGTAAAGTACATGTAAGGCACGCTGTGCAGCATTGTGACCGCACAGTGCAGCTGTCTCGCCTGTCACTTTTCATGTCGTCACGGCCACAAAGCTTGTCAAGAGAAAACTGCAACTTTATGAATAATACATCACTGTCACAAGAGGCAACTGCATTTACATTGGCAGTGCATGCTGGAAGAACTAAAGTGAATGCAGGATCCATTTACGAGGTGATGGAATGGAGTTTGTGGCTTGATCAACATGTGAGAACGCATGTGCAAGGGAGAGGAAGGAACAAAGCCCATTGTCTGGGTCTATCTTCAAATACATGACCCCTTTTCGGTTCTTTTTTCAATTTATGTGGAAAGTTTTGTAAAAATGAAGCCATTTTTGGCCTCACCAGCCCCCCCTTATCCTGCGTGTGTGTGAGGTACAGAGAGCTGGAGAAAGGATTAAGGAGATTTCCCTGTTAAATGCTTTGTAGTCCAACTACACGATCATTGACTCTAAAGTTGAAAGTTAGTTACAATACATGTAAATAATAATATGCATCTTCTTTCAATAGGGATGATCACTCCACACACCTTAATAAGTACCGTAATGATTATAATTCAATCCGATTTTGTCCATGCACATTTATTATAACCTTGAATTAAATTTAAATCCCAGCGATCTAAGGACAGAGTAAGTGAAGAATTCTTTCAGAGGACACCCACACCCTGATTATGAAAATCCTACATCTCAAGGTGTAAGCCTCTAAACACCAGTACAAGCACAAAGTGAAGATAAAACATAAAAATCCACCAGTCTCACATGTTGCTGATATTTATATCCAAAAACTGGCCGTTGTTCTGTTAACACATGTGAATAATCTGAATCCTAGCACACAAGCAGCACTGTCGGAGGGACACGGAGACCACCAGAGGAGAAAAGCAGCGTTTCCTCATTTGTGATGAATAATGGAAGTACATGTTGGGGCCCGTCTAGACCGCCGTCTCTCACCTCCTTCTCCGGCTTGTGGAAGTGCTTCACTATTCCATTGATGGCCTCTCCCACTCCCTCCTGGATCTGACCCGTGTTTAACTCTGCATGACGAGGGGAAAGACAAGACTCGCTAAGCCAATACAAGCAGTCACAGGGAAGCAACATTTCCAGTGAAGTCTTATTTCAACAGTATGGTATTGTTCTCATGAAACTCCCTTTGTATTCATTGATTTTATGTGCACCAATGAAGGTTATTTAGAACATTTTAGACAGATTCCAGAGATTTTCAGACAGCATTCTGTGATAACTTAAAGCAGTGGTTCTCAAATGGGGGGACCCCCAGGGGTCCTTGAGGGGGTTCCAGGGGGTCCCCAGCCAAAAGGGGGGTAATTTATTTTCGCTATAATTCCATTAATAAGTAACACAATGACTATTTTGGTCATGGGTTTTATACACTTTCTGTAACAAAACATCTAAAAGCATCAATTGTATTATCATATGGGGGACCGTGGGACAAAATCCTATCAAATGGGGGTCCGTGGTCTACTCTTTGTCTGTTTAGGGGTCCTTCATGTGAATTTTTTTTGAGAACCACTGACCTAAAGGGGTTATCATCTTTTCTGAGACAGAAGATATCCCACTCAGTGAAATGTTTCCAGTGAGCTAGACTGTACCAGAAGGTCTACACTCCCTGCTTCAGATCAGTTGTAGCTGTGACGTTGAAGAGTTACTTACTTGGTTTGCTGTTTGGCGAGATGGTAACAAACCTCCTCATCATCCCCGGGGACTGCTGCATGGGGGGCGTCCGGCACATCCTGTCATCGTTCTCTGTGCTGGGGGTCATCAGCTCTCCCACCAGGATCCGCTCCAGGCTGCCATCATCCACCCCCTTCCCCAGCCACCGACCGCATGGGAACCTGCCACACACACGTGCACGCACGTTAGGAATACTTTTTCAGTCTTGAGTAACCGCTAGTCCAAAATATATATATATTAGGTCAAATTTCTCTTAAAATGCGCACTTGTAAGTGTGCCCTGTGATCCCGTTGCGGATGATAACACACTCCACAAGCCACTTTGCGTAGAGTCCCGTGTTATCATGACCCATCTGAACTGTAGTCAGCTTGCCCAGGTTCTGGCACTGAGAGAGACAGAAGGAGACAGGGGAAAATTGTGATGAGTTTGAATAATCACCCCAAGCAAAGAAAGGGGGGAAACAAGCAATCGGTGTCTTTAAATGTGAGGTATAACACCAACCTCAAACGTGATCTCCAGGGTGTTCCTGGGGATCTGCAGCACCCCGGTCTCAGCCAGCTCCCCAGAAACACACACCCAGGGGTTGGCTGTGAACATAGAGCCACTCAGCTTCTTACTGGAAATGACCAGCACATGGTAGGGCATCACTGGGAGACAGAGAAGAGAGAAACAGATATGGTTTTAGAAGTACAGCCAAATAAACATGTAAAAACAGTAGTTTGGTTCTCAAATGTTTTCACATGAAGGACCCCTAAACTGACAGAAATTAGACCATGGACCCCCAAATGATAGGATTTTGTCCCACGGTCCCCCATATGATAATAAGATTGATGCTTTTAGATGTTTTATTACAGAAATTGTATAAAACCCATGACCAAAATAGTCACTGTGTTACTTATGAATGGAATTATAGCGACCCGACTTTACCCGACTTTTGGCTGGAGACCCCCTGGAACCCCCTCAAGGACCCCTGGGGGTCCCCGGACCCCCATTTGAGAACCACTGGTTTACAGTAGTAATGATGGTCATAGCATTGCCAATACATCCCCCGCCCCCATTTCTTTCTCCTAATTGGACTTTCAATTTCCAAGCCGATTTCCCCCATCTAAGCTGTCAGTGCTCAACTCCCTCTGCCGATCTGACGGGGGTGTATACTCTCACATGCCCCCTCGGATACATGTGAAGATGACTGTCTTTTTCAGCTGACAGCGAGGTGTTCCACCAGGAGGACGTAGCGCGTGTTGAGGAACACGTTATTCCCCCCAGTTCCCCTCCCCTCTGCACGGGCGCCCCGACCGACCAGAGGTGGCGCTAGTGCAGTCCTGATGGCAATACTGTTTTGAACATGAACATATGGCATCAAAGTAACACTCACTGATGGTGGTGAAGACATTGGTGAAGCAGAAGTAGTCCACAGCGTTGAAGGAGAGCAGGTGGTAGAGGAACTGCTCCTTCTCATCATCACAGCGCAGGAAAGCATAGCGCTTGTACAGTTTTCTAAGGAGATAAAGTTGGAGAAATAATAAAAAATAAAATAAACATTATTGCACAGACTTACAAGATGATATGCTTCCTATTGTATTTTTGAAAAGGCAAAGGTGCCCAGTAGAAAAACATTCTTCAGCAGCTACAGCGACACGTGATGAAGTAACTAATAGCTAAAGAGATAGTAATGAATGCATACTGTTGGCTAAAGAACAAAAGAATTGACAAAGTAAGGTCACAGAAGCAGATAGAAATCATCCAGAGTGTGACCCAGTTCACCAAAGCAATATCAATAATGAATAATCCTGTGAATAATTCATACTGCGCTGAACTATAGTATGACGCTTTGCCATTTCAAAAGAGGTAATGTATTATAAATGGGCAGAGCGCACATTATCACGTTAAATTTCATATGAGACATTCCTCCACAAGGACACCAGTCCCTGCATAAGCCTCCAAGACTCCGATTTCCTCTTCAAAATGTACGAGTGAGACTCATCGTCTTCCTGTTATAACGGTCCACAAGACAGAGGCTGTTAAAGTGTTGTAGGGTGTTACAGGGTGTTGTAGGGCGTCACAGGGTGTTACAGGGTGTTGTAGGGCGTCACAGGGTGTTACAGGGTGTTGTAGGGCATTACAGGGTGTTGTAGGGTCTTACAGGGCATTGTAGGGCGTTACAGGGCGTTTTTGGGTGTTACAGGGTGTTGTAGGGCGTTACAGGGTGTTGTAGGGTCTTACAGGGTGTTGTAGGGCGTTACAGGGTGTTGTAGGGCGTTACAGGGCGTTGTAGGGCGTTACAGGGTGTTGTAGAGCGTTACAGGGTGTTGTAGGGCGTTACAGGGTGTTGTTGGGTGTTACAGGGTGTTGTAGGGTGGTGTTGTAGGGCGTTACAGGGTGTTGTAGGGCGTTACAGGGTGGTATTGTGCTCACTTTGTGAGCTCGTGGTCCGACGCCAGCTGCTTCAGGTGTCTGGAGAGCAGCTTTTTCTCCATGGAGAGGCGAACCCAAGCTCTGGCCTTGCCCACATCTGTCTTGATCTCACTCATGTTCTGGATGTGCCTACAAACAAAAAGACAGAGCAGAGGCGTCAGATGAGGTGAAGCGTACCTAACACACAGTACCTAACACACAGTACCTAACACACGGTACCTAACACACGGTACCTAACACACGGTACCTAACACACAGTACCTAACACACGACACACGGTACCGAACACACGGTACCTAACACCAGCAGTAGCAGAATGACATCGCCGCCCCGGAACCATCCCGAAAAATAATTTCAACCGTCTTGAAGTCACAGTGTAAACAATTCAAAATTCGAATTGTTATCCTTTTCCTTTGTTATTGTCATCTATAGTGGTTATTTGCATAAAAACACACAGTTTGATTAGGAAATTATTTAAATATGTGCTTTGATTTAAAAAAAAAATAACTACATTTTATTCATCCATCTTTTTATTGATTTGACAGTGTACTGTCATGTCATGTGTTGTTGTGTTGCACTGTTGTTGTACGTCTTCTTGGTGCTCTGGCGCAAGACGAATTTCCCCCAGTGGGACAATAAAGTACTGAACTGAACTGAACTGAACGGCCAAAGAGCTGGATCTCAGTCTGCTTCTGTAGCAGTATTTCCATGGTGGTCGAGGATTCCACAGCAGACGACACTCTGAATCCCCTGCGTGCGAGTGAGCCAGCCCCATGTCATCACTCTGAGCCACTATCATGCCTCCCACGTCCAGACACATTCCCTTCCACTCCACCTGTGCCATAAGCCCTGTCTGCTGCTCCCTAAGAGCTCCTCCTAACGTCTCTCCACCTTCCCTCCACCCTCTACTCCCCCTCCACGTTCACTCACACAAATTAACCCAGTTTCCTCCACTCATTATCTCCATAGCAACAGAGGAAAACATCTACTGGACAGAATATTAATGCAAACTCTTTAAGATCACCTAGAATATTTACGAGGGCTGCAACCAACCAACGATTATTTTCATTGTCAATTATTATCTAAATTAATTGATTCGTTGTTTGGTCTATAATTTTTTTTTTATAACGATCAGTGTTTCCCCAAAGCCCAAGATGACGTCCTCAGATGTCTTGTTTTGTCCAGAACCCAATGATATTCATTTTCCTGTCATGGAGGTGTAAAGAAACCAGAAAACATTCACATTTAAGAAGCTGAAATCAGATTTTTCTTAAAAACATTCTCAAACCGATTAATCGACGATCAAAATAGTTGCAGATTCATTTAATAGTTGACAACTAATCGATGAATCGTTGCAGCTCTAATATTTACATAATCGTTGAAGGCTTTTTGAATTTCAACATCGAAAAATAGAATTCAATTCAATATGAATAACAACGGTCTTGATAAGATGCTGCATCAATTATTCAAAGCCTACAATGGTAAGGGAGGGGGCTGCGTCTGTGAGAGAGTTTGTTTATGTGCAAGGGAGTCAGACGCAGACATGAGCAGGGAGGAGGGGCTACAGCTGTGTGTCGGTGCCCTGAGGTAACCCCGCCTCGTGTGGCGGGGGGGGGGTCTGCTAATTATTAGACTGGAAGTAACGTGCTGTTGTTACCCGGCTTCACTGTACGCCGCACAAGGAATGACATGTCACATGACTCCTGATCTCTGGCTGGCATGGCAGACATGATAACAGTGATCACATCATGATAACGCACTGCGCCCGCACACACGCAGGTTTCTGTCTGGTCAAGGAGCACTCACCGGCCATTTGGTGTGCAGACACAGTGTAGGAAATTAGCCAAGGGCAAGAAAGCCCCAAGAAATCTCAGAATGCCCTTAAAAACCGTGATCGAGGGGCAAAAATTGCCCCCAAGATTTGGATAATTTTATATACCTTCAATTAATTTAATTTCCATTTCCATGTCTAACACACACTCAGCACCTGCAAGCTGGTTGCCAGAAGAAGACGATGAAGAACAGAGTCACACAAACGGCGCTGATGTTCACACTACTTGCTACTGTTTTGTAATGATACATTTCAAGGACCTTTCAAGCAATAAAGCCAGCGGGGGGCGGGATTAAAACAAAAATCTATCCACCACAGGTTACCTCGGCGACCAGCCGCATATTTGAGCTAAGAACGCCTACGAGAGCACAACAGCCAATGACAGCTCAGCAATCAGCAAATCGCTGTAAACTTGTAGCCTATGTGGAGAGTGACAGTGTAGGTAGGAAGAAAGTGTATCAAGCTTGGTCCAGCCATATTGTATCATAGGTGAATTTTGACACGACAGGATGCACAAGGCTCAAACTCAGAGATTCTGGTAGGCTTATTACAAGCACTTTTAAGGATCTCTTTATGAAGCCAAGCACTTTCAAGTCTTTGATTATTTTTTTTATTAAATCCAAGCACTTTCAAGTACTTTCCAGACCAGTTGCAACCCTAACCTTTATGCACTACTCTTTTTAAGTGCCTCAAAATTTTTGTAAATGCCCCCATTTTTTAGACAGTGGCGCATAAGTTGCTCCCAAAGATTTTAATTTAAAATTTGCGTGTAGATATTACTGGTTCAATATTGTTTATTATTGTACTAAACAGTAAGATGATTTTCAATGCAGTACTCAGAGTCAAACTGTTCTGGATACAGATATTAATCAAATCTGAGAAAAACATTTTCAGCAAAAGTTGACATTTCAGCAGAATTCTGACACAAATCACAAATGAATGCTTGTGTTTGGGTTGTATAACTAATATACTGTTTGTCAGCAGGATTACGGAAAAACTACCAGCCCAATTTTCATGAAACTTTGTGGAAGCGTGTGGCATGGGCCAAGGAAGAACCCATTAAACGGATCTGGATCCGACTCACAAACAAGCAATACACCCTTCTCACGGGGGCCATTTTGTGTCGAAAAGGCAGGGTAAACACAGGTGCAAGCAAAACACTAATGAGGGTTTCAAACTTCCATGATTGAAATTTGGAAATCCTCAATAGACCCCGTGAAAAGGGTCTATTGGCCTTTCGGTGGTCTGCGCTCTCCGAGTGCCCTTCTAGTCTGTTTATGCACTGAAGCCAATTTTAATCTAGGGCAGGGGTTTTCAAAAATGGTCATGTCACAGAGCCCTAACGAGACACACAATTAAGACGTTTTGTCTGAGAGAGTCACATGGGAAACGTTTTGTCGCTGGTGATTCAATATTGAATTGTCTAATCTGTACGTGGGGATGTAATAGTGATGAGAGTGAAACCTAGGATGAAAATAGTCATTCTTATACATTCTCTAACTGAGATTATTTTAATTATAGTGATGAATGGTATTTCTTTTTGCTGGGGGTATTATTCAACAGTCTACCACAAGGGGGCAGCCTTACTCAAACTTACTTTCCTCTGATAGTCAGTGAATATAATTATACAGTGCAGAGAAAAATGTAGATTCTTTATGGTTTATTAGGCTTCCCATAAGCCAACACCTTAATGAACTGCCAGTCTTCCTGGGGCCATGGACTCACCTCATGTCCTGGATCAGAGAGACTTTGAGGGGGATCATGGACATGCCCTGGATCAGAGACACTTTGATGGGGGCATGGACTCACCTCATGCCCTGGATCAGAGACACTTTGATGGGGGCATGGACTCACCTCATGTCCTGGATCAGAGAGACTTTGAGGGGGGGCATGGCAGATCCGCCATCAGATTTGCGTCTCTCAGCGTCGTGGATGAAACCTGAGGTAGGGACAAAACGAGGTTAGACTATGAGATATTCACATCGTCACCACACCCCTCTCCAGGTCTGAATATAACCTTTACCTAACAGCAAAGGTGATTCATTTGTTACATTATCACATTTCCATTCGTTTTGTTGCTTTGGTGATGGAGCAGCTGATTTCAGTATTCACCTGGAGGTCCTAAACAGCCTGGAGTCGCGTCCGTCTTCTCTTTGCTTTCCTGGTAGTGGAGCAGGTGGGACCACAAGGCAGATTTACCCTAAATAAATAAGCAGACATACCCCGTTAGTGCTGCAAAGGGACAGTGTTGTTGAGTGTGTCAAGAAGTTGTGTGTCTATGGTGTGTGTGTGTGTGTGTGTGTTTTCCACACCTGTTTAACCTGCAGCCCGTGGCTCCAGATCCTCTCCAGCAGGTCACAGAGGCTGGCGATGAGCGTGTTCTCCTCCACGCCGGTGATGCTGACCTCGCCGTGACCCAGCTCCACTGCCTCCCGACCCATCTTCTCCACCAGCATACGCTTGGTCTGCAGGGAAACAAAACAAATACAGACGCACAACACACACACAATTTGTTACTTCTGGTGATCGAGGAATTTAAAGGACGATAGCGCTGATTTTATGGCAGTCATCGAGGTTCATTCATCTAAGTCACTCAACAAACCTTGTTCCTGCACTCCTTGAGCAATCCTTCAACAAACTTCCAGTTAGTTTGAGCGATGACAGAAGGTGAGAGGTTGGAGAGTTTGGGCTGTCTGATGGTGGTGCCCAGGTTCCTGGCCTCCTGGATGTATTTCTGGTACCAGACAGAGAGAAGCAGTCAGGAAACCACAAAGCCCAAAAAAAAGGCAGCTGAGAAACACTGTGGCAGAGAAAGTTCAGCACGCAGGTGGGCTCACATCACTAGTGAAGGTGACGACAACATTCACTAATGGAGAAATGGCTGGCTAACTACAGGTGTTGGTCTCAGTCAGGAAGAGAAGTCGAAGGGATATGAGTGTAAGCATAATTCTCAATTACAGTGAAATGCAATGGAAGCTGTCTCATAATGATACCTGATGATGGGTTGCTATACATTTATTTTCTGTCCTAAATATAGATTCTAAGGGGCTTGCTAGTGTTCAATAGATAGATACCAGATTCAAATGGTAAATATGTATATAATGTTGAGTGATATTTTTACCATTTGTCGGTCATATCATGTCTTGTCAATGTGTGTCTGAACCAAGACAAATTTACTGTACAATTACAGCAGTCAATATCCAAACTCCAGCCTGAAGATATTGAACTTTGATGTCCTAGAAGGTAACATGGGTGGAGCACTGCTGGTGGTGGAGGAAGAGGAGGGAGGTGAAGACCACATGGGGGGGTGGGTCATATGGTCACAGCGTAAAGGTGAAGGCCTCACTGACTACCAACACATACCACATCCACAGTCACCGACTTTAGACACGGCTTGAAGGACTGGGAGAGCCAGTAGTAGTCAAGAAACAGCAGGAGCTGCAGCTCCGGAAACAAGCACTCCACATGCTGAGGGCGTGCGTGCGTGTGTGTGTGTGTGTGTGTGTGTGTGTGTGTGTGTGTGTGTGTGTGTGTGTGAGACAGGCCGAGAAAGAGTGTGTGTGTGTGTGTGTGTGTGTGTGTGTGAGAGACAGGCCGAGAAAGAGAGTGTGTGTGTGTGTGTGTGTGTGTGTGTGTGTGTGTGAGAGACAGGCCGAGAAAGAGTGTGTGTGTGTGTGTGTGTGTGTGAGAGAGACAGGCCGAGAAAGAGTGTGTGTGTGTGAGAGAGAGAGACATGCCGAGAAAGAGAGCGTGTGTGTGTGTGTGTGTGTGTGTGTGTGTGTGAGAGAGAGAGAAAAACAAAGAGCGAGGACAAGATAACAACAGAATCAAAATAAGGCAAGAAGAGAGAATGAGTCATACACATAGAAAATGAATAAAAAGACAGCAACGCTCTGTCGTTCCAGAATGAAAAAACAAGACACGTCATCGTTATGAAACATGAAAAGACTTGGAAAGCTTGAGTGAAGCAGAAGAAGAAAAATCTTCATGTATAACATCTACTGTACAACTAGATGAACATCTATATGACTAGAAGACAAATGCCCATAGGAAAACCACTATGGAGACGTCTCACCTCTCTCTGGTCATTGTCTAAGTACAGGTGCTCTGCGTGTTGCTTCTGTCTGTCCCTCCTCCTCCACTGGGCCGGAGCGCTCCTCTTCGCCCATCTAGGAGACAAAACAACGCGGCTTCAGCATAGCGTCAACAGCATTTGAAATAAGGCTGCAACTAATGATTATTTTCTCGATTAATCGATGAGTTGTTTGGTCTATAAAATGTCAAAATGGTGAAAAACGTTTGATCAGTGTTTCCCAAAGCCCAAGATGACATCCTCTAATGTCTTGTTTTGTCCACAACCCAAAGATATTCAGTTTACTGTCATAGAGGAGTAAAGAAACCAGAAAATATTCACATTTAAGAAGCTCAAATCAGAGAATCTTGACTTTTTTTTCTTAAAGAATTACTCAAAATGATTAACGATTATCAAAATAGTTGTTGATTTTTTTTCTTCTGTCGATCGAATAATCGTTGCAGCTCTAATTTGAAAACATCATTAGGAATGACAGTGCAATGTGAAAGTGAAAGTGAAAGCAATGTGAAGAAGCAGTCACTTGTTGCTGGTGGGCCCAGTGGAGAGCACATCAGACTGCAGTCGAGGGAAGAAGCCTTGTTCGTAGCGCCCCTGACCGATCTTCATGTCCAGCAGGTGGGGGTGCAGGGCTGTGTGGTCGATCTTGGACACTCTCATCTCAATGGCCTTCTCTGTAGAGGAGGGAGGGTGAGTGGGATGGTTAGATCACAGGATGCAGTGTTTTGTTTTCTCTGTCTTCGCCTGTGTGGGAAGAATAATTTGCCCAATAATTTGCGGAAACTATGTTAAGAGACTTCTAAAAGCAAATTTATACTGACTGCGGAGTGTCCGGTGTCCGCGGTGTTCATGGCAAGACCGTTCTCTCCGCAGAGGCACATCTTTTTATGGTAAATACGGTAGGAGTGCAGTGTCTGCGGAGAGCGGAGAATCCCCTCCAGGCTCCCGTTGTGTTTTTAGCGAGAATGCAAATGTCACATCAGTTCTTCCGTGTGTGATCCTGATTTATATCGGCGAATAATTAATCCTAGTGCAATTGTAGGCTATTTTCAGTTTGTTTTTAGCAAGTAAGTTTGTTGTCTTCTTGTTTATGTGCTTTGCATTTAATTTTTTCGATCTCAAATCGTTTTTATTGACGTAGTAAATTGTAGGCTATTCACTCTAAAATGGGCTCCTTCATGACTGAGAAAAGGATCATGTTGCTCCCTCGCTCATGTGGCGACGCTCAAACCCGTTCATTTTTCACTGATTTCATCGGTCACTTGGTCAGTTTGTGGAGGCTTCTTCCCTATACAAACCATAGCAAACATTAGCCAATCATAGCCTCGGAATTGACTGCACGAGCTCGCGGTGTGCTCTGCGGAGTTACATTTTTTGAGAGGAGCGCGGAGCTCTGTGCAGTCCCTCCGCAGAGCCTGTGCGGAGTGCCGCGCTCGCCGCACAGAGCCTCCGCTCCGCGAAAACCGGACACTCCGCAGTTAGTATAAATTAGACTTTAGTTTCTCATTTAGTCAATCATTGATGACAGAAGAAAGAGGGCAAGTTAGACTAGACATGAAGATACCATTTCACCCCAAACCACCAAGAACTTCTTACAAACATCCAGCTCACTTTCGCCCGTGAACAAGAGTTCTAGATAGTGTTTTTCAGAGTTTTATCCAAGCCTAACATGGGTTGCAAAGTTAACATACATTTCCAATTATTCTGTCAAATTTGGATAAACACAACAAAAAGCGCAGTGTTACAAAGGAGAAAATTGAAAGATGAAAAAAGTAGGCTTAATCTAAACCGAACCTTGTAATGTTTTGCAAGCTAGCTGGCAAATATGCCAAATGAAGGGAAAAAAAGACCATGTGAGAAATGTAAGGATATGATGAAAAAATGATATAAAACACGAGGAAAATTCCACAGAAATTGAGAGCCCTAAAATTGATTTCCCTCAGCGATGCAGATAAGACTGGGAAAAACAAGTCCACACTGTCTGAAGCTGTGATTTACAGGAACGAGGACTTAATGCCCCAAATCTCATCTCTGATTAGAACATTTTCTAGCCCAGTGGTTCTCAAATCTTTTAACATGAAGGACCCCTAAACTGACAAAGATTAGACCACGGACCCCCATTTGATAGGATTTTGTCCCACGGTCCCCCATATGATAATAAGATTGATGCTTTTAGATGTTTTATTACAGAAAGTGAATAAAACCCATGACCAAAATAGTCATTGTGTGAATGGAATTATAGCGAAAATACATTACCCCCCTTTTGAGTGGGGTCCCCCTGGAACCCCCTCAAGGACCCCTGGGGGTCCCCAGACCCCCATTTGAGAACCACTGTTCTAGCCCATTCACCTGCATGTTGAGTGATCACACCACCACATAAGGACCAGTGATAGCATAACATTGTTAATAGGATTCTGCTCACCAAGCCTAGTGTGGACTGACATGCTTGCAATGCATTGTGGATCTCACAGAGGAATCTGAATACATATATTTTGATAGGCAAAACTATATAACCTATCAAGTCTTCTGTATAAATCACTTTTTCATTGTGTTCTGTGGTGGAGCTGATAGTCACTGTGTGGACAAGATGAAAAGATATTAATCAATCCTCCATGAGTGTATCTGACATAATGCATTGCAAGCACATTCAGAGACTTGCCACCAAGGAATGTTTGAAGCAATGAGAACAAATGATTACTAAGGTGGGCCTCGTAGTTCTCTAGCCCAATGGGATGAGGTCCAGGGGCGACAAAATCGGCTTTTTCATATCGCTTTTTAATCAGGTTGTCTGCAAACAAGACAGCAGTTATGAGTCAGTTAAGTAGTCAGAACAGCTGTCCACGGTGGTCAACATTTGACACCATCTAACTCGTGTATGCTCACTATTGTGGAAAAGCGCGTTTCAGACTTCCCACACTCACTCGGGCATCAAATTTGAAGGTTTATAGAGACTTTTGTTTTCTTTTACTCGTGTCAAGTCAGGAAATACTGATCAAATCATTCATTTTTCAACTGAACACTGGCTATATATCACCTAATCAAAACAAATATCAAATATTCATCACACCTTCCGTCTGTTTTTCATTGTTTTGTCTTCTCTTATTGAAAACTAAAAAAAAACAAATTCTAAATCAAATAAAAACAAATATTCGTCACAGCTCATCACTCTTTTTGCTCACCCGACTCTTCGATGTTGGTGCATTTCTGGTACATGGAGGTGCGCAGAGTGGGCGTGCGCACGTTCAGCATGCGGACCTTATCCACACGCGAGTCAAACACCCTCAGCGTGTGCTCCTTGTCCTCGTCATCGTGGCAGAGGATCTTCCCATCGATGAAGGAGGCAAACATCTGAGTCTCCAGGAAACGAGACAGGAAGGGCAGGTAGGGCTCCGGCTGGTCAGAGAGGAAGGAGGCCTGCAGGGCAAAAATATATAGAAATATAATAATAAGTCAAAAGGTTGGAATGCATCAATCCCATTAGTGTGTGCCAATTACTCAGTTATACTTTACAATTTAATAGGGACGGTTTTCGATACACAATATGGGGTTCACAATTTGATACAACCACAATACGATGTAATAAATAAAAGTTCAATCATAACAAAGTGCAGAATCATGTTTATTTCAAATCATTGTAGCACTGGCTCGCTAGAATGTAAAGAACAATAAAAAATTGTCATTATAACAAGTTGCAATAATAATAACAAAATGTAACTAATATCGCAAATCTTTTTTTTTTGCCCCACGATACATACTGTCATATTTTTGGATTTCGGTACATTTGAATTTCGATATGCATGAACCCTTCACACCCAAGCGGCTGGTCTCACCTTGTCAAAGTTCTGCATCTGGTCTCGATTGGTGAACCAGGACTCCTTGTCGTGGCTGGGCTGGATGACAAACACCTCGTAGTCGGCAAACATCTGTGTGAAGCGGTTGGCGAAGACCTCGCGCACGTGGATGTTGAGCTGGTGCATCTTCAGCTCGTCCTCGTCACACTGAACCCGTATGTCTTTATTACTGCTGGCGTCATCTCTCACCTCCAGCTGATTTGCACACAGACATGCAAAACACAAAGGAACAAATAACAACATGAAGAAAAGATAGATAGAGACACTGCATGAAATAGGCCACGCCCATCACGGGGGAAAGCTCTCCATTCACTCCCATACACCAGCGTCATTTTCCTTGAATTAAACATAGCTAAAAGCTGTTGTGTGGTGGGCTGCGCAGACAACAAATGTAAAAAATCGCCAATTAAAGTTTTTTTGTACTCCCTAGCAAAACAAGGAAGCCATTGAGAATTGGCGAGAAGAAAAATGTGGATCTAAGTTGGAGTGTTCATCTTCTGTATATATGATCTTTGTGTGCAACATGCGACCATGCACGCGACATAGGAGAACGGCAGGATTGGGGGGGGGGGTATTTTTGTTTCCCCCAGTTTTGGGCGTGGTTTCTGAATGATGACGCTCTCCGCAGTGTCTCTATAGACAGAGACAGGGTACAACAAGGTTATGACTAGAGGCTTGATGAAGATGAAGTCCACTGTGTTTTCTTCATGTGATCTTATGTGACTGTTATCACAGGCAGCTGATGGAGCGGTGGGGTTATGGGTTATGGGAACGGAAGTGAAGGACATTTGTTTTGATTTATGGACCAACGCAAACTGAAACACACGTTCCTTATTTATCATGGCATCGTGGCTGCTTTGCATATGCCCGCACGAGCGGGTCAAAATAACACCGGCTACCGCTGTACAGTATGCCTGCAATAATGAGGAAGCAGAGAAACAAAGTCACAATCCAATGACATGACCTATATGACCCACTAACCTCATAAGATATCCCGATAAATCACTGCCTCGCTCCCTTCATTCCAACTGTGCAGTGACTTTAGATAAGAGTGAACATCTGTGAGGCCTGACCTTCTAGCTGGAAAGCTACACGCGCACTATCAGGCAATCCCTTCAGGGAAAGCTAATGCCGGCCACCAGGGCATAAGCTGATTAGGCTGCACATACAGAGTAGGGTTGTCAGAAGTATCGATAAAAATCAATACTAAACATTTGAAACGGATACAATCCTCATTTACAACAGGTATCGATAGTATCGATAAGTATCAATACAAAAAATTTGAAACGGATGAAATAGCACTCATTTGCAACAGTATGGTTACCAGCAGTGCTTTCTCTGAATGAAAAATCTAACATACTACTAATTTCTCCCTCCCTATCATTGGTGGGTATTTGTTGCTTTAACAGGCTCAGTGTTCTGATAGGCTGATGACTAGAGCAGGGGTCATCTGCTGTATAAGTCCAAAGTTTTAAAGTTTTTTTTAATCAGGCCTAGATTATGGAGAAGCGTATGTCTGTCCGTCCCATGGACAGACATGGTATCGGTATCGAAGTAGAAATTCTAGTATCGTGACACCCCTACTAATACAGAGACAGCTCCTAGTTAGCAGGTAATTCATCCATCCATCAGCCTTTAAACTAAGTGACTGTTCCATCACACGACTGTCTATTACCAACAGCTCTCTCTGAAATGTTCAAGGCTAATGGTAATTAGGCTGCACAGCAGCCAATTACAGCTGTACCTTCAGGCTGGTGCTCACATCACTCCAGCTGTGGGGAAGAGATTTACAGAGGAATCTCTCCAACAGTGAGCAACATTTCTACACTAACCGATGCAAAACATTCCAACTGAAATGACTTAAAGTTGTCTAAACAAAATCACAAAATAATTAGATATGGAAAGAGCAGAGATTGTAATTGAATTGCAGAGATTTGAATTTTGTTAAGCTCATATAGAACTGTTGAATTAAAAAAATTGATTTGTTGAATAAAATAAATAGAAATTTGCTTTTGTAAAGCTAATTTGACATTGATTGCAGGGGCTTCAACTTGAATGTGATTATATTATTGAATTTGACGTTTTTGCACTTTAGATATCATATATAAAGGTCTTGATTATTTGCATTTGCCAATGTTCTACGATTGTGACTCAAAGAACCGTAAATCACAATATATGATTTTACACTGTTGTTGTGCAGGCCTAACTCCATGTCAGATTTCCTCACTGGGAGAAGCTCTCACCTTCTCTAGACTGAGCCCTGTCCTCTTGACCAGCGCCTGCAGTCTGGCGATGGTTTCGTTCTCCCTCAGCAGGTAGGAGCTGAGCGGCGAGGCCAGGTTGCCGTTGCGCTTGTCGGACACCATGTCGACGGTGCGGAAGCCCCTGTATTTGGCCTGGCTCTCGCTGGAGCGAAGGTGCCCCTCAGGAGACACGCCAAAGGACATGAGCACCTCCGAGATCTCCTGGATGAACTCCAGCTTGTTGGGAAACTGGGGCAGGTCCTCCGGCAGCTCGATGAAGTGGTTGTCAATGTCCACAAAACACAAGTTAGCCTGAAATAAGACGGAGCCGTGGTCACAACATGATCATACTGGTGATGGTAATACCTGAAAAAGTTACAAGCCCTGCTAATATCACTACTAGTCCTGGCCCACTATGATGTGACTAGCAGCAACGGACTGTGGAATACTCCTGAATTACACCTTATGTACTCTGCATTTATAACCAGGGGTGTAGTGGTAAATATAGAGGTGGGTAAACTGTCCAACATGAGTCGTTTACCCACCTTGTTTCCCCTTCTGCCTCATTTCAAAGTGGTGGGTAAACTGTGTTTACCCCAGTGGGCAAGCCCACCCCCTTCCCTCTGAGGATGCAGAAGTGAATTGAAAAGCTGTAGTTCCACGAATGGTCACTAGGCGGCGGGGGCAGTAGGCATTCCCCCCATTCCCCCAGACCGAAACACGGTTTTGGTCTAAATAGCTAATTTCACCTTTTCATAACAACTGTAGGGGGGGGGGGGGGGTGGACATTTTTATATAACTCGCCCGTTTGGAGTCAAATAGATGATAGAAAAGGGGGTGATTGACAGATCGCCTGTCCAGTGATCATGCAGCTTGCCGATCACGGACCAATAGCAGGCAGAGCTGCGGCTCTGGAACTCTCATCTCACGTGAAGGTGCGGAAGGACTCAACCCATTCCCTCCCACTCTGCTGATGAAAAATCAAGATGGTGACACCCAAGAAGAAAAGAATCCTGGCTGTGCGCCATGGCCTGCATCACCTGTACATGAAAAGGGTGTGTGCGCGTATGCAGAACGGCTTGAGTAAAACTGCTTGTTGTGATCATAAATAACACGATCAAAAGGATGGTTGTATGCCGCCTTCAAAAAGGGACAAGACGGAATTCATCCACTGAAATATTGAGCAAAAATAATCAGTCAACTTTTGGAGTCTACCTCCCCCTTTTGGTTGAATTGGCAAAATGCCGAGCAAAACAAGTAATCACAAGTCTGCAGAGGTATTCATGCAGCCGTGAAATGAGGTCATCTAGTTTCACAACAGGTGTGAGTGAGGGCAGAACAGAACAGACCGTTTTACCTTGATCGCCCCCAGCTGACTTCCTGTTGCAGTGTTTGCTAAAACAATAGCTGACAGGAAATAAGCTTGCTTTCAAACTGTTCCCTAGCAACACAATTTATAGGTAAATGAATGAAACGGTAACCGCTCAAACACAATATAGGACGAAACTGTGATGAGCGTGTGTCTGTTTGAATGCACCTCCTGTGGCAGCTCTAGGTTGGTGCGGTCATCCTGTCCGTTGGAGTGCAGGCCCATAAGGTATGGCACGGGGGCGTCCAGGAAGTGGAGGAGGGAGGCGGGCAGCACGGGCACGTAGACATGCTGCCACTGGAACGGGAACATTAGGTTTGTGATGCTCTCGGCCACCGTCATCAGCCTCTGGTAATCTGTCTCACGCACAAAGTGAAGGGAGGAGAGGAAGAGACGATCACCAAATGAAAAGATAGACCAAATGGATGTTTTTTTTTACATTTCTGAGCTTGTTTTTAGGCTCAGTTATAAAGAGCCAAGTCAATCATAAGTACAGCTAACATGATGCTAAGTGATCACTTTCATCCCAATGTTTAGTTCAGTGACAGGATGACAGGGACTTATCGAGTCTTTTCAACATCATAATCAGGACATTGTCTGCAGGCCCAAATGCCTGCTCAAAGACACAATTAATGATAAAGTCAACAGGTATGCAATATTCTGGAACACACTACGGGAGAGAGAGCACAGATAATCCTCACAGACATTCTTTTATTAGTCACAATGATTTAGTCATCATGATTTAGTCATGATTTAGTAATACTGTAGCAGCGATTTAGTAATGTTGGCCTTTCTTTCTAGGAACTCAGTGGACTAACGTGCCAAAAGAGGAGAACACGCCACACCGTTACGGTCAGTGCCATGTGAAGGCTTTAATCTGCTTGTTTACATTATTCTCTCAGTGACCTGTAGATCTAGGAGTGGATTTGGATCAATGACCAATCTCGTTAGCTGTGATGACAGCCAGTAAGTGACCTCCTTCTGTCATGAGCTCATTCAGTGTCACTCGGTCATGCGGTCATGCTGCCAAACACTTAAGTCAAGTGTTAGCAAACATGTAAACCAGCATCTGGCCTCTCTTCGTCTAGCATTCTTGTGCTATCTATTATCCAGACCTATATTCAGCAGCTGCTCCGTCGCTGTCGCTATGGTGCCAAAATAACCACTCTTCCTTCTTTTGGCCTGGCTTGTGCTGGACAACCAGAACAGTCTCTCCCCCCCCGCCTGGGCCTCCCCCTCTTTCTCCCTCTCATCAGGCGACCTTTCCCAGGATGGGGACAGGAATACTAACATCATGCCTGTCTGTCTCCTCTTGTACTAACTAGGCCACAAGAAGCCATAGAGAGCCAAAGTGGAACGTCACTTCCTGCTTCAGCACAGTACCAGAGATTTTCATCCGCCATTTATTTTCCCATAGACATTTCATAAAATGCTTATAAAAATAGTTTAACCAAACGGTTCAGCTATACTGTATTTAGAAACAGGAGAGACCATAGAACATTTCACTCGGACCAAAACGGTTCAGTTTGCCTCTCTATTTCATCACATGAAACAGAGGTAAACACAAACACACACTGCGGCACGTCACACTTTTGTGCGTGCCCACGGAAACTCCTACCTTTCACCATCATCCTTCCCAAAAACACATGCAACACAATGAGAAAGAAGCCACCCTGTTCTCATCAAACAAACTTTCTCTTGTATGGAGAGAAGATTGGTAGCCATTTGGACTTGCATCCGTGCAGTATTGCAATGTACGCTAAACTATAATGGACATAGAGAAGTGAAACTGCTACAGATCTTCCTGCAGTTTGCTAAGTTGAACATATGGCTTGTTGTGAGAGAAATCTCTATCTGGAGTCCTTTGAACAGCTCCAGTCGGTACCTTGGCAATAGTGGAGATTATTTACTGATTTTGATCAGTTAATGTTTTCATTTGTTATTAAGCAAATGGGAAAACCAGCAAATCACATATATTTTGTAATTTTTTTTCCATAGAAGTAGTCCTCATTAACTAGATTTTGTTCCAGCATTTTGTGACCCTGGCTGCTGTCCCACGTTTGTCAGTGCAATTAGTATGATGAGCTGCATCATTTTGTGAATTCGAGACTCACAGACTAAAATGAAAATGACAGAATCTCTGGAGGAGAGGTAGTAAAAAAAGAAAAAGCTGACGCGTGTACAAATTTGATGAAGAGTGGAATTGTGGTGGGCAAGCAGCACTGATCCTATGTGGCCCTGATGTTTGTATTTATCCACCATGCTAAAGCAGAGCAGAACTAGCTCTGACAGTTAGCATAGTTTGGTCACAGACTCTTTCATTAATACATCAGATTTGGAACAGAGGGAGATCTAATGATCCTTACTGATGACTCAAGATAAGCTCATCACAACCTCCAGTATCTTAGCCCCGATGACAGAATGATGGGGGTAATGGTGAACAGTGATGCATGAGAAGCTCTGGGCAGGTAGGCAGGCAAAGCAGCAGATACTGATTATCTTTGTGGGGGAAAACAGCCAGGGAATTTTTTTTTAACAGTTATGAATTAGTGCTATTTTTAGCGCACCACACACGCAGTCATCTCCTTATTTGCAGAGCATCCCTTTCCCTTGCGTGTGTGTGTGTGTGTGTGTGTGTGTGTGTAGTGTTTTTTCCCTAACAATCCCTCATCTCTTCTCAGCGGAAAACCAGTAGGGCTTAACTCTCTACACAACAACACTCTTCACACACTCAGCAGTGATCAGCCTTGTGGGGAAGGGGGAAGAGGCATGATGTCACTTCCAACCAATAATAATCATCCTGCATCACTGCCATCCTTCTTGTCTAAGGTTGCCTAGCAACACCACGGCTCTGCCCCTTAAGAGCTTCTCCTCCGCCCCCCCCCCCCCCCGGCCTCTGGCGTTTTGTAAAGAATTTAGCTTTCCTCGCCCTGTAATGGATCCAATCACCACGCCAGCTCCAGCATCCTCTACACGTTCACACATTCACATCCATTGCACTCCTCCGGTGTTCAATACAGATTTGAGCATGACATACTGCAGTACAGAATGATATGAATGCAAACGTTTCTCTCATATTCAGTACAGTGTGTGTATATCTACGCTATATTAAAAGGGAGCAAGTGGGCAATGTTTGTTTACATTTTTGTCCGCCGGCCACAGCTGTGCCGTTTAACGTGCGATCGGGCTGAAACGTTCAAGGGGTGTAAAGAGCACCCGTGAGGGTGACCTGATGGAGCCGGATTTTTTAATTAGGCGATTGCCCCAATTACCTAATGATGTGATGTCATCAGTGATGTCATCCGTCCTGGCTGAGGCTATATAAGTCCAGTGATGATGTCACCAGTGATGTCATAGAGGCGACAAAATGACACGCATCATATATATATATATATAGATATATATCTATCTATATATATATACATAAAGCAAATATAAAGCATATGTATATAGCAAAGTATGGTTTGCATTAGTCTAATCTGTATTTAGCAATTACTATTCATGGATGAATATGGGGATCTCTCTCTCTCTCTGTGTGGGTTTAGATTTTAGAATGAAGGAAAACAAAGAGGGACTGATCACAGAAACCAGCACACTGCTGTATGCCAGCCTGTTCACCCCAGCAGTTCAAATGGGCCTCACACACACACACACACACACACACACACACACAGGTCCTGGCAGTGGGCGCTGCCTGTGACGGGGGAGCGGATGTACATTAACTACATTTACACAAGCTAGAGCTCACAGGCCGTTTCTTTAATGGAAGCACTCAACAGGTTCCATCATCTGCTGGATAACAGATAGCTGCACTGAGCATATCATATATACTAAGCTCTGTCCCTACACAACAGCTGTCATTAAGATTCATATCTAAAGATTTCTTTAAGCCATATTACAGAATAAAACTCTAGTGATAACATGAGGCGTCATATTTCCTCTCCAGTGTATTCATCTGTCACGCCTAGTATCCTGCTGAAGGACACCTTGCCAAGAGCACAACGAGCTGATTGAACACAAGATTGACACAACATTGAATCATATGATGTATTATTAGTATAATATGGCCAGAGATAAACACCCTTTTCTTCAGCTACAGCTCCAACAATTCAAGTGTCACCCAGAAAATCTAAAGGCTTTATGAACATCTTCTCAACATAACGTTAATGGAGACACTAGAATGACTAAAGAATTCAAGCTGCTTACTTTTCCTCGAGGACGAACACGGCTACACTTCTGAAAACCTCTCAGCAACATTGCCCGTCAGAGGCGTTTCCCATCATGTTGATGCAACAACCATTCATCGTAGGTTCTCTCATTTCTAAAACAATGACGGGCTATGGTTACATTTCTACACGAGCTTTGACATCATTGCTAATTTAGCAATGATGATGACAAAACTAATGTGGTGGACAAGAACCGCTCCAAACTCTTCTCTTAATAGAACCTCTTCCTTAAGATAAGCGCATAACAATCTGAAGGTTAGACACCTGACAGACTGAGAAAACAATTGTGTTCTTCATAAGTTATCTTTTAGGAGCAAAAGTATCTTTATGATCAGCGCTGACCTCAAGGCTCAGCTCCTTCACATCTGAGCTAGCCACACAATTGTAGCATAATTCTAGTACTGTAGCGGTTTTCCACTGAGTTGTGCTGAATCTTACACAGGGCATTTTATATCGTTTGATATGCTTTGGTCGGAGATGTTTTGGTCGGCTTCGAACACTAAACATATGATTTTATGAGATCACTTTGCTGTATGTCCACTTGAAATTCCCTGAAAGTAGCTGTTATGCATAATGCATTAGGTTATCCTGCTCTCCCACTCCAACTCTTCATAATATATGTATGTGTGTTGCGGGTGTATTCTGTTCACTACATATCATTCTGATCCAAATGCAAGCCTGACCACTTCGCTCCTTGGTTTTGAAAAGCTGATAATGTGAGCAAAATATGACTTCTGTGTTGGGACCTGTCACATAATGCATTCCTGGCTTGACCGGACGATAAAAGCTGCATTAACAACAACAACGCGTAACCGTAGCCGTGGCACTTCAGCCATGGAGGCCTAGTAGTAGCTACTTACGCTGTGAGTAGAGCAGGATCTGGATCTCCAGCAGGGCACAGGTGAACAGCTGAAGGACGTTCTCCACCCCCAGCAGATCAAACATCTCGCCGAGCGCAAATTCAAAGAGCGGCAGCTCGGCCGTGCTGGGCCTCTGGCACACCACCGGCCCGTAGACGCCGGAGAACTTCAGGGAGCGGCCCGAGGGCGGCAGGGGAACCTCGTAGAGGATGTTGTAGATGTAGCTCTCCAGGGGGAGGGGCGGCGGCTGGGGGGAGGTGACGGCCTGGTGGAGCTGCTGCAGGACCTTCCTGCTCGCCTGGGTGAAGGCCATGGGCGCAATCAGGCAGATGCACTTGGACACGTACAGCGTGTCGCGGCTGATGTCGTACGAGTTGAAGCGCTGCAGGCGGGAGATGGCGGGCGCGGCGTGGAGCGTGTGCTGGGGCTGCGGGTGCGGGCGGGGCAGCGAGTGTCGCGGCCGGTCCTCGGGCGCTCGCGGCGAGGTGGGGGTGTGCAGGATGTCGTACTGCTCGGCGTTGTGCATGTGGTAGAGGGTCTGCATGGCGCTGCAGATCTGCTTGCTGGTCACCTCCTCGAAGAAGGTGAGGGCGAAGCCGTAGGTCCGAGAGCCGTCCTCTCTGGTGATGATGAAGGAGTGGAACTGAGGCTCCCGAGAGTCAACCTGCGTGCGGAAGGCCAGGCCCTTTGGCATACACAGCTGAGGGAGGACGCAGGGAAAGAGTGCCGGGTTAAACAAGGCAGACGGAGAGGGGTGTGAGACTCTAGCACAGGGGTGGGCAACAGGGGTGGGCAACTGGCGGCCCGCGGGCCACATGTGGCCCCCGACCTCACTCAGTGTGGCCCCTGGGTCAAAAATGACAAGGCAGACGTTTTGGGTTAGATCACCCAAATCTGTTTTTATTTTACTGTACATCCCAGAACATGGCGCTTATGGCGTTAGCATTGTCCATCCACATACTGTTTAACGTTAGCATTTGAGCTAACGCTATTGTAACAAACTATCCAGGATGCACTTTGCACATGCACATTACTAATCTGGTTAATATGACATATTTGGGTGATGTACCCCATCAAATTGCTGTAGCGGGCTGTTTTAAAGCTAGAGCAGAGTTTCTGGTGTCATCTGAATGGAAGAATTACTAAATTTGAATATGAAAAATATAAATGTTGGTATAATAAACTTTGATTACCAGTCCTTTTCATCAGATTAGTAGCTGTATTTGGGAGTGATGGTGATACAGTAGGCTACTGGTGGAAGTGCACGGTCACAATCTGGCCCTCTGGTAGCGAGGACATTTTTTGTGGCCCTCTCTATCATCAAAGTTGCCCATCCCTGCTCTAGCAGAACCTTGTTTAATCTTGAAAATGATAACTGACAACTATGTAGAGTAGAGATCATACCATGCCAACTGCATCCTGGTCAAATGGGCTCCACTCCACATTCTCTGGATAGTGCGCGAGAACTTTGGATTTAAAGGTTCTTCGCAGTGGACTCTGCTCAAAATTCTCACCTGAAAGAGAAACAGATCGAGCAAGACAAAAAGGAGGAAAGGGGTCAGCACAGGAAACCAAATAACAGACAGAGGAGAGGGAGCAGAGGGACATTGAAGTCTTATCAGAAGCAGGCTTGAGGTGCTGCAGGCACACCTCCAGAGGAAAAGAGCAAGTCAGCATTTTCATCTTGAGAGGAAGACTGCATTGCATCATATTAAAGCTGTCATCCGCATCCTCTTTCTCCTCAATTATGGATCACAATCACGATCAAATACTCCTACAGATGGCAGCTAATATTCCAACGTTTTAAGCCTAATGTTGAACAAGCCTAAGTAAGAAAAGATCGGCTTTAACGTGGATGCGTCCCGTGACAGCTTTAATGGCAATGCAAAGCAACTTGCAAAATAATCCATCGAAAAAGAAGCACAAATCAAGTTGATTGGAACCCAGCGTGAAAGCAGAAGTGATGCAAGGAAGGCAGCACTGAAAAGAGTCATTCAGAGTGAAGGGGGAGAGTCAACATTGACCAAGCAACACCAGTGCAGGCAAACACCATGTGTGTGTGTGTGTGTGTGTGTGTGTGTGTGTGTGAGAGAGAGAGAGAGAGCGCGAAACAGAAGCAGTGATTGTCAAATATTGGCTTGTTGTTCAGTTGCTGCTGAGGGGAGTGAGGGAGAAGAGGGACGAGAAATCAGAAGGGCACAAAAACAGAAAGCAGTGACAGTCCCCACACCTGTGCAGAATAGAACTGTGCCGACAACAAAACAGGGCTGCTGTGAAAGGTTAAAGGTTAGAAGCTGAGCTCAGGTTAACGGGGGGAGGAGTGTGTGTGTGTGTGGGGGGGGGGGGTTACCTTCATCTGCACTCGCCAGGTTTCCTCTGGCCCCATCTCTGAATTTAGTAGCCTCTATATACTGGCATAAAGCTACACAACAAACGAAAACAAAAGTATTAATAAAAGCTGGGTTCTGGGCGGGCAGCGCATCACTTTTCAATAGGCGCTGTGCAATAGAGAACCAAAGTGAAACGTCACTTCCTGCTTTTCTCCCTGTACCAGCGCTGAAAAAAAATATGAATGGCGGTGAACGGAGAATAATGTGTTTTTTTTTTATCCCGTTTGAATTGTCAAACAATCAAAAAAGAATGCGATCAAAAGAATGGGATCAAAAAAGTTACGTTATTCTCCGTTCACCAACAGTCTGATATTTTCAGTGCTGGTACAGGAAGAAAAGCAGGAAGTGACGTTCACTTCGCCTCTCTATAGAGACACAGCCTGACATTCTGCTCCCAAAGATCTGTTGTGGGAGAAGGTTGCATACAGACAGGTGGGTATGCTGCTTCAAGCCAGCTGGTGGGTCATGATAAGAGAGTACTGTGTTGAACTTGTGTAATTCCTCCTCTCTTGGAGATCAAGATCAATCATATTTCTCTGGTATGGACTCTATGGGGGTACGGTGGTGCAGTCGGTAGCGCTGTCGCCTCACAGTCAGAAGGTCCTGAGTTCGATTCTCGCCTGGGACACTGAGCGCTGTGGTTGTGTTCCCCCCCATATCTTCAGTGCCTACTGCCCAGGTGGGGTATCTCGTCGTAAGGGCCTTTCTCTCTGTGTGGAGTTTGCATGCTCTCCCCGTGCTCCCCCAGGGGGTTCCTCCGTATATAACCCCCCCATTAAAAACATGCAGAAGATCAGATCGTCATCGTCATCCGACCAGTGACGACAACATCCGAAGTTGGTCCCCGGGCGCTGTACGAGAAAGCGACCACTGCTCCTGGCCTGCCCCCCGGAGGAAAGGACATGCCTGGATGGGTTAAATGCAGAGGACACTTTTCACCGGCCACCGTCAGCATGAGTGTGTTGTGGCCGCATACATGTATTGTGGTGTTCGTGTGACATGGTGTTATGTGCTTTTTACTGCTGTGTTTAATGCGTATTGTTGTTTTGTTGCATCTCATTTAATTGTCGATTTAATTGTAGTTTTATGTGCTTTGTTTTTAACATGTTTGATCTTTTAGCCCTCCTCCCTTTTCCCCTTATGAGGCAGGCCGACATTGTAAATAAGAATTTTGTTCTTAATTGTCTCGCCTGGTAAAATAAAGGTAAAATAAATAAATAAAATAAAAGACGGGCTTGTCCGTTACGAGAGAGAGAGTCCCCACATACACACCAGAAAAGAATAAACCAGTATTATTGTGAAAAAAAAGGCACAAAATCAGTTGGATGACCAGAAGAAGTTCAATGTCGGTGATGGATGATGGCTTCATTTTAGACTATGAGCAAAAATCTTGAGCAATCCCTTTCTTTCTGGTCAGAAAGTCTTCTCTAGAGGTAAGTAACATCTTCCCTAGAGGTAAGTAACAGCACAAGTCATTTACAACGGGATAACGTGACAGTTCAACAAACACTTAACATTGTGCCTTTTTTATTCAGGATGTGGCAAATTGGCGAAATATGTGTGTCCTTTTCAGCAGACAGTCATGGGTTAGGCTGCAGAGAATGGCTGCTCTTATACTAAAGACAGACCGGCCCTGGGGTTGACTGAGTTATGATCTAACATTTTACATAACAAAGAACCTTTATGCTAGACTGTGCCTTTTGATTTCCTCCCTATCTATGCCATTATGTAGCGGTGAAACAGACTTTCAGAGTGACAGGCCGGTCTGAAACTGCTCTGAAACACCTTATGTTCCAACACAGGGCTCAGCCAGTTACAGTACTTGCTATTGTGTTGACACTTCCTGTGACAGTACAGTACTAGTGAGCAGGTAAAACAGACGGTGTTTTGAACAGGAAGTCATAACACAACTGGGTCAAGTGGGCGGGGCTACATAAGGTGAATACAGTAGTAGGCCTTTCTCTATTGGACGTTTGAGGTACCATGCCATGTTGTTTGGGCAGTGGATTATCTTTCTTTTTAAATCTGCCCTTACAGTAATATGACTCAGTGATGATGACTGATGACATACACAGAGAGAGAAGTCAGGATGACTCTTGCAAGTGTCCCCCCTGATGATGACTGAATTAATTATCCGTCATGTTTGTTTGAACGTCATTTATCCTGGAGTCCTCTTCACATGAATGATAAGCCATCTTCTCTTCTCTCACCGCGAGGTAGAGTCAAAGACCATGGGATTTCAAGCAAGATGGCCCAACTTCTACTCAGTTCCTGTCATTTTGTAGGAAAAATGAATGCAAGGTCAATGGGGTCACGCTCCTGTATGTACAAGCTCATTAAAATTCCATCCACTGTGCTTCATCCACAGCAGTGTTTCCCCCACCGTTCTACAACGACGCCCCCGCCAGGCCAGAGGAGGAAATGCATTTTTCCCCCCGATTTTTTTCCTGCTCTCCCCAAAATTTCAATAAACCTTTATGGCATATTATTACAATACAACAATACTGGTGTTGACAGTAATAGAAGATGCCAAATCATTCATAACAATAAAGCATTTTGCCAAAACGTGTCAATGTGTGTCGTTGCCTGGGAAACGCACATCCCACAACACAACTGTTCGCATCGCATCCCATAATAGTATGATGATACTTGGGATGCCATTGCGAACATAGATGCGAACAGGTTAGCTAAAAGTTTAGCGTCGCCAGCGAGGGCCCCCACCGTTGCGGTCGGGGTACGTTTCGGAATCCCTCCAGGCCTGAAATTTCTTCTAGGGGAAACACACAAAGTACAGTTCAATAAGCCTCAGTCAGCTTGTACAGGAGCAGGACCATTGACCTTGCATTCATTTTGGCCAAACTTTCCAGAGCTACTATGAGGAACAGCATGGATTATGCTGAGAAAGAACTCTACCAATCAACACCATCATTGGTAAGTAGCAAATAGGGCTAGACTTAAAGAAAATGGAACTATCCCTTTAACAACATACAAGTCTGCCTGTGTACATTAGTACACAGGTTGAGGAGAGTGGAGCAAACCTCTGCAGGGGTGTTACATCTTTAAATCTTGAAGGATTAAGTGCCTTGACTGCCTTCATTGTCCTGGCCTACTTACTCCTGTCTGCAGTTTAAATATGAAAGTAACCAACAGATTACATCTGCTGGTTACTTTCATATCCACTTTCATGAGTGAGTGTGAGAGAGTGAGTGAGTGAGAGAGAGAGAGAGTGAGAGTGAGAGTGAGAGTGAGAGTGAGAGTGAGAGTGAGAGAGAGAGAGAGAGAGCTATGATTAGTCAGCAGTATGGTGACATTTACACAAACCAAACCCACAAGTGACAATACTACATGATAGGAAAAGGTTTGAATTAATGAAAATGGACTCTTCTCACTAGGTAGCATCTCTGAAATCTCTGTAAGTCCATCAAATGTCCTGGTTTTGTGACGTGTTACATTTTTGAAACCCCAGAAGAGCATTCTGACTGGTCCCACACCATGTCACACAAACACACTTATTTTGTGATTTAGTGAGTTATCACTGACGAAGATTTTTTGTTTTGTTTTTGGTCGCTTGAGTGTTTTTGTGCGGCTAGATTGGCAACTCAATCAGTACAATTTTCATAAAATTCCCACTAGCGTGCTAGCCTCCTAAATTGGAATGACAGTCACTGATTGCGTATCTGTCTTTATATTTTGTCAGGGGTAGCAAATACTCGACATTTTCTCCAGACCTACAAAATGCATTTATTTTGTAATCAAGGTTTGCAAGCAAAAACAAGGAATTTGCAAATGGTAACATTGGCACTTTATGGGTGTGGGACCAACAGGCAAAGACATTATTTCCTTGATGTGTATTTTTATACTAGTTTCCATGTCCACACGGAGACGAGTTTAGGTGTATCCGCTAAAGTTTTTTGTCATATAGACGTTTCGTCCAGATGGAACTGCGTTCTGGGACTATACGTTCTGGGAGTATACGCTAATTTTTCAAAACGGGTCCCAGAGTGATTAAATCTGAAGACGCCACCCTTGCATTTCCGTGTTTACAACCCATACGCATCTTTCCTGAAACGATGACGCCATAGCCCCACCTCTCTCCACCAGCAACAATAACAATCATGGCAGTAGCTACTGAGCCTGTTGGGGATCTTGCAGCAAAATATAATGCTCCTCTATTACCACCGTCAGCAACAAGTGGAGGACACGGAGAACAGCGTGTAGAACATCCTCAGGGCTCCACACAGCTGACTCTTCCCATCCACCCCCTCCCTTCATCGGATATTTCCCAGAAGGCTTAGCGGCGGCTACATTTTTACAATAACACAAACAAAATCAGGCTTAACGTGTTAGATAGAAATTATATTTATTTTTAATACAACATGCAATTCTGGAATATTTTAATATTGGACAAAATGAAATGAAATGAAATGTAAACCCTGAGTGTAACCGACATACTCTCTTGCCCTATATATAGCCCTCGTAAATACAACGTGAATAGGGAAGTGAGAGGTTTGACGAACACAGGTTGCACTGTGATGTCTGTGATATCCCGCTCGTGTCCACTCCAACAAGACTTTAGCTTACTTGACGCGACTTTTTCAATGAAAACACATTTATGCCATGAGTTTATATAATGTATATTTATGTTGCATCATTTAGCCTGTGCTGTGATGTGCAGGAGCGGCCAATAGGCTGGGATGTGTTTGCAACATGTCTAAAGATCATGGAAGTGGATGATATCAGGAACGTCACCGATAGTTAACGTTCTATATTGTAGGCTACAGGGAGACCATCAGCCCTGCTTAACAGCTCTGCATTTGCCTGTATACTGTAGGTTTAATCATTTTATTCATCGACATGGCAAACCTCCCCGCAAAGCCAAGGGTTTCAGCTGCTCGCTACAGTGAGATACACATTATAGACTGTGCGCCCCTAGAGGTTGTATGCCATTATTGACGAGATTGTCTTATTCTCTGTTATTCTACAGCGGTTTCAGTGGTATTCAGTGGTTTCATGTGGATACACACATTTCTTGAAACGATTCCATGTTTATGGAAAACTTTTCTGAAACGAAAAAAAAAAAGATCGCTTCCGTCTCCGTGTGGACATGGCATATTTACCATTTTCTATTTCTCCATGTGTTATTGTTGAGTGGATTAGTGGCCTGTGTGGACTGAAATGTGTTGACTTCTATGCTGGTCTGCACAAAGCAAATTTACTTTGAATTTGGTTTGACAATGAAAAGCTTACATTCTATTCTATTAATATTGATGTCTCATTTCAGGTCTGTGTGAAGCCTTGTGTGATGAGCTGATTTGTCTCCTTTTTGCCGTATTTGCTGTGACCACAGAGGCCTGATGACATGCTAAGAGGCTATTTATCTGTAGTGGCGGTGAGTTGGGTAGATGACAACAGGGTTATGATTGCACAATCAGTAAAAGGAGTGGAAATATTTGTTATGCATGTACAGCATTATTATGCAAAAGAAACTGATAGCAATGAGATGCCAAATGTCTTTGGTGGTGATAAGCACAATTCAAGCTATAGCCAAAATAAAACTTACGACAAACAAGTCTTTTATATCATTATAAATATCGACCATAGAACCAGATTAACCCTGCCAACATTAGATGCTACCCCTGTCTTGTTGTCCTTAGCGTGTGAATTTGAAAATGGGACATATCTTGTATGAATAATAGAGATCGACCAATATTCTTGTGTCTGTATCCTCAGTTATTTTCCTTTTCATAAAGTCATCAGAATTGAATGTTTCATGGCTACAGTTTATGCTGATGCAGAATTTGCATAAACTACACCCACAGACTGCACACAGCAGCAGGCCTCTGTGCTACCACAGGAAAGCATCTTACATAGGAAAATAAGCGCCTAATTATGGCAGAAGATGTATGTGTAAAAGATGCATGTAAAATAAAGGAAGTTCTTTACCAAATTAAGAAAATATCACACAGTTTCTAAAGCCTAAAATCAATATGTCACTATGACGTCTCTCGCTCAGTCTGGACGAGTAGTGTTGACTGTATTATTAGCCAGCTGGCTGCAGTGCTGAGCATCGTGACATGGCTGAGCAGTTTGGTGTTGATGCAGTGTGGAGCTTGTACCATCCAGCATCCCATTATGGAGACTTAACACCATAGAGACAGAGAGAAAAAGAGAGAGAGAGAGAGAGAGAGAGTGTGTGCGCCTATGTGTTTATGGTACTATGGATCCATGTAACATGATGCCCCCATCTGATTGCTGTTGTCTCATTCCATGAGTTTAGTCAACTTGATTAAATCGTGTAAACGGGCCATTTTCAATTTCTCCCATGTCCATAGGCTGTTTTCTCATTAGAGATCTTTCACTCATTATTATAACATTTGAAAGTTTCTTGGTGTCTCTCGTTATAACGAGATATGTTGGTATCTCATAACGAGAAATGTGTATCATTATAATGAGATACTTTCCTCCTTCATACACCATTGACTTTAATAGACCTAGTTCATGGCTTGGTCTATTCCAGTTTGCCAGGTTATGCACTAGAACAGGGGGAGGACAGAGAGTATGCAGGTTTTCATTCCAACTAAGCACTACAGCAGATGATTTCACATCTTCTTAACACATTTTCAATCAGAGAGAAGGAAGGAACCATCAATGAAATCACCTTGTGTAGCGTTTCTCTTACAGCGCATGGCTGCTCACCCGTGCAGCCAGAGATGACACATTGTTTTGGCCCTCCTGTGCTCAGCCCATACTCCATCACACCCACCATGGCCCTCCTGTGCTCAGCCCATACTCCATCACACCCACCATGGCCCTCCTGTACTCAGCCCATACTCCATCACACCCACCATGGCCCTCCTGTGCTCAGCCCATACTCCATCACACCCACCATGGCCCTCCTGTGCTCAGCCCATACTCCATCACACCCACCATGGCCCTCCTGTGCTCAGCCCATACTCCATCACACCCACCATGGCCCTCCTGTGCTCAGCCCATACTCCATCACACACACCATGGCCCTCCTGTGCTCAGCTCATACTCCATCACACACCCACCATGGCTCTCCTGTGCTCAGCCCATACTCCATCACACCCACCATGGCCCTCCTGTGCTCAGCCCATACTCCATCACACACACCATGGCCCCCTCCTGTGCTCGGCTCATACTCCATCACACCCACCATGGCCCTCCTGTGCTCAGCTCATACTCCATCACACACACCATGGCCCTCCTGTGCTCGGCTCATACTCCATCACACACCCACCATGGCCCTCCTGTGCTCGGCTCATACTCCATCACACCCACCATGGCCCTCCTGTGCTCGGCTCATACTCCATCACACACCCACCATGGCCCTCCTGTGCTCGGCTCATACTCCATCACACCCACCATGGCCCTCCTGTGCTCGGCTCATACTCCATCACACACACCATGGCCCTCCTGTGCTCAGCTCATACTCCATCACACACACCATGGCCCTCCTGTGCTCGGCTCATACTCCATCACACCCACCATGGCCCTCCTGTGCTCGGCTCATACTCCATCACACACCCACCATGGCCCTCCTGTGCTCGGCTCATACTCCATCACACACCCACCATGGCCCTCCTGTGCTCGGCTCATACTCCATCACACCCACCATGGCCCTCCTGTGCTCAGACCATACTCCATCACACCCACCATGGTTCACTCGGCTCAGAAATAATGGCATGGCTTAACGGAAGGAGGGATGTAACTCTCCCATCGGAGCGCTCAACTCATCTGAAGCATCGATTGCCCACAGCAAAAAGTGGTGAGAGGACATCGTTAACATATCAAAATAGCTCAGCAGCAAAAACATGAACACTTACTTATTCACCTGGAGATGCTGACGCTGACAAAACACAAACGCTCACTCCTAGCTTCAACTCACAGCCTTCAGAGGCTCAGAGCGTACACTCCCAATATGTGTTTATCTCTATAGGATAAACCTTCACACTGCATGTTTCTTCACATAATGGCATACTATTTTACTAGGAATATTGCTAGCATTCCTCAGTCAAATCAGTGGATAATGCACACAACCTAGCTTGTTAGCTTGCTGCTGCCAGAAGTAAAACAAGCGCACCTCTGTGATCCTGTGCTGCAAGTTCCAGCCTATATCATGCCAGCATCTTTAGCAAAACCATGAAAGTCGAGGACAAAAAGGCATGGAATGTCACACTGGTCTGATGTTGCAGGAGGGCCTGACCGCCTCAGTTCACACAACATCTGTTGGCAGCCACAGGATTGGAGAGACATGCAGAAAGGAGAAAGCTGCATGGAGCAGATAGTGTCCTGCAGCCAGGAATGTGCACGTTTAATTGCTCCGCCTCGATGGGAACGTATGCAAGTTCGACCAATCACGAGGGGCAGAGCCAATCTCTCCCTGTTGATTGACAGCCACTAGTAAAGACTCTATGCCAGGGATACTCAACTTGCTTTGCCTGGGGGCCACTTTTGCAAAATGACAGGAGGCAAGGGGCTAGTCAATAAACATTAATATTAATTTTTCTGTAGCAGATTGTAGGATATTGGGGTGTCAGCCGGAGTTTAGTCTCACATTTTTTTGCATAGTTAATACATATACTGTAAGTGCCTGGGTGGCGAGCAGACAGCCATATTTCACAATTTAGCTGGAGCTCAGTCAAATTTTATTTAACCTTAGTTTTCACTGTGAATTAGGAAATTGTCGGGGGGCCACTCTGCACCCTATCGCGGGCCGCATCTGGCTCCCGGGCCGCAAGTTGAGTATCACTGCTCTATGCAAACCACGGACACCAGAACTGAGCAATTATTACTCTCTCCTCCCCTCTGACCCGTGCCGAGTCCAGCAGAGGGAGAGAACTGTGCCCCCCGGCCCCCCCGCAGGAGATCATCTTTAGCATCCGGGTTGGGAAATGAGAAACAGAAGGTGAGATAACCCTCCTCCTCTCTATTGACAAAAAAAACCACTCTGCGCACACACAGTACACATCAAATATGAATGAGCTGCTACCGTTTAACACTGAGCATGCTACAACAAGTAAGCACCAGCAAAACCATGAGAAACAAAGTACAAATACATTTGCAGGAAGTAAATGATATGCCAACAATGCATTTTATAGATTAGAGAGTGGGAAAAAACTGCCGTTCAGCCTACTACCATACTGAGTGGTTTGCTAGTTGAATGAAGAAGATTGCTGGGTAAAGGTTTAGCCCAGATCTATATAATCAAATTCTGTGAACCACAGAAGAGGACAGAGAGAAAATAAACCCGGTTGTGTTTACATTGCCCTCGATCTCAAAAGAGCGTTTCCTGTTCCACTACAGCTCTGATGAGTATCGTGTCTGGTTTCCTCACATAGTCAACTTCTTTAGAACTCACTAATGTGTTTTGTGATGTGATGATTGTGAAATGAAGCCTAGCTCAAAATCATGATCACGACGATCAAGCAAATAATTTGGTTGATTCTAATTGTGGTCTATTTTCAAACAGCCGGTCATGCATTTTAGCACATTGTTTATTTCCAATGCAGTGATGTTTGAAAATGACATGGTACTTTTCCATCCAGTTTTCAATAAATGCCCCTCCAAGCCAATTATTTCACTGTTCATTGGTCATATTTATGCAATAACGGTGACTCGTTGACCTCAGTTCACTTAAATGTGTGGAAACGCCACATGGTTATATTTTTCATTTTGAAATTCGCTGGGGTTTATTTCTCCATGAGCCCTTACAGACATAAGAGACATGGATGAATTGTGACAGAACATCTGTAAGGGAACCAAAATCATCCCCTAAAATCAAAATCAATAACAGAAAGGACTCAGCTAAAGGATTGTGAAGCTAAAGGGGGAACTGTTCTGTCTGCACACTCCGCTCAAGAACAGCTCTCTTTTCCCTGTCAAACACAGTGGGGGACAAGTCATGTGACCCGGCATGAACTGCCTTCCACTGTGACTGTGAAGTGGAAATGGATCCGGCCCATTTCCTCCTCAATAGAAGCGGTGGGATGCTCTCTGCCTCCTGGCGGACTGCCTTCCTCAGCACAGCACTGCACTGCAGACAAGTAGGCAGACTGAAAGGTAGACTCTAATAGACTGCCTTCCTCAGCACAGCACTGCACTGCAGACAAGTAGGCAGACTGAAAGGTAGACTCTAATAGACTGCCTTCCTCAGCACAGCACTGCACTGCAGACAAGTAGGCAGACTGAAAGGTAGACTCTAATAGACTGCCTTCCTCAGCACAGCACTGCACTGCAGACAAGTAGGCAGACTGAAAGGTAGACTCTAATAGACTGCCTTCCTCAGCACAGCACTGCACTGCAGACAAGTAGGCAGACTGAAAGGTAGACTCTAATAGACTGCCTTCCTCAGCACAGCACTGCACTGCAGACAAGTAGGCAGACTGAAAGGTAGACTCTAATAGACTGCCTTCCTCAGCACAGCACAGCACTGCAGACAAGTAGGCAGACTGAAAGGTAGACTCTAATAGACTGCCTTCCTCAGCACAGCACTGCAGACAAGTAGGCAGACTGAAAGGTAGACTCTAATAGACTGCCTTCCTCAGCACAGCACTGCAGTGCAGACATGGACAGGCAGACTGAAAGGTAGACTCTAATAGACTGCCTTCTTCAGCACTGCAGACATGGACAGACAGACTGAAAGGTAGACTGACTGCATCGTCAGTTTAATCAAAATACTAGTTGCTTTTGTGGCGTGCAGCAGCCTGAACGCTCTTTAAAAGACTGCCTTCCGGGTTCCAGTGAGCAGAAAGCTCTATTACCCTGAGACAAGCTCCGGTTAGGTCTGTTAGGTCTGTTAGGAGGTCTGTTAGGAGGTCTGGCATGGAACGCTGGCCTTGCCTCGTTGTCCTGTGAGGACATATTTACAGTATCAGCACAGCCAAAGTCGTCAATGTGAAGTCTATGTTGGGTTATGAGAAAATAATTCCAAGTTGAGCTGTTGGATACTGGGTATGGATGGATATTTTGATGAAGAGGCGTCATCTAACCAACACTGTAGCAGACATTTTTGGCAATGTGAATGACAAGTTATAACTACAGCAAGCTGTCGCTGCCTCCCACGATAGAGCCGGTGCTATCTGTCAAACGATTCTTTTTGTTTTCTCTCCAAATAATGAAACTGGAGCTTTCCTTTCAAAGATCAATTGTGTTTAAAACCTTGAATGCTCAAGGCCTCGACATAAGTTAATGAGTTAATTATCTCAAAAAGTACCCATAATGGCATAATCAAAGAGATGCAATTAACTTAGAATTTGATCAGTTGATATGAGATGTTCAAATTAGTAGGTAGTTTGAATTTTTATCGGGTGTTAGCAGTCCATGTCCGAGTTGCTAACAATAACCAGCAGCCAACCTTTATTCGATTTATGATGAATTAAATAGAATTGACAGCTGCTCATTTCACACTGACACGAAACAGCCTTTTATCTTGACTCGGGATAATCTCAAGTAGCCTAAATTATAACATAAGCATTGTGTAAATCATATGAATCCTTTATGAAAGCCTTTAAAAAAAAGGTACAAATCTGAGTCATCTTAGCGACTGCTGAATTATATTTTAATTTCTTATTTGGCCTGTGTAGGTGAACATGAGGTAGGTCTAGTATTACAGCCCCAGCCAGTGTATTATTCATAACCTGTCTCTTTGGAACATGGATGTATTAATGCTTGGCAAAACTGCTGCCATTCCAAAAAACAATGTTCAACATGAAACATATGATGCAAGACACTGACATAGTGCAAGCTATAAGAGGCCTACATTTCAAATCACAAGTTCAGGAAGTCCTGCGGCACCTGTATAGACGTTTTCAATTGACAACATAAATATTCGAAATTGCCCCTGGCTTACTTCCTGTTGCAGTGGTTTTTAATACAATAGCCGACAGGACATAAGCTCGGTTTCAAAACTGTAAAAACTTTCAAAACCTAGCAACACAATTCCGTGAAAACCGTCAATTGCTCAATGGCTCACTCGTGCAAATCAACTTCCTTCAATTCAGCTATGATTTTTAATTCACAGCATGGGAGAAATCAGAAATGGCACTTTCATGTCTTCTAAAGGTTATTTGTCATGCCCTAACTTTAGGCTATAGTACCGTACTATTAAAGAAACATTTATGACCTTAATCAAAATAACAGCATCACAAACTTGAGCTTAACTTAATTTGGTCTTAATTTGGTCATATTTACACAACGTCTTTGACTGCCACTACCTTTCAAAAGATCCTAACTGTGCTACAATAATGAATAGAGGAAATGACGTTAGTGGATTGGCTGCTACTATCTAATTATGGCTTTAATGTATACGCCATATGTATGCAAAAGATCACATCATATCAGGCCAGGATTTTCTTGACTGACAAGACGATCGAGATAACACTGCACCTTCAAAGGCCTGTGAAATATATCTCCAAAGCATCTTCAAAGCACAATCCAATATGTGCACTGTTTTAAAGCTTTCAAACACTGACAGCAGATACTTAACAGGCCCATCAATCATCTCCACCATGAGTGAAAATATGAGTCCAAGCCCAAAATGTGCGTTTATAGGCAGCTTTCACACAGTGAGCCATTCATCCTCATGTGTTTGCTGAGAAGTACCGGGGGGGAGAGAGGGTGCCTTCACTGCCTGGCAAATTCAAAGGGACGTTTTGCATTTGAATGCGTGTCGCCTGTGTGCATGTGTGCTTACGTCCCCTCGGCTCCCTGCTTTCCAGGCCGCCAGTGACAGCAGCATGGCAAGGGAGAGGGAGGACATGCATATGCTAATCAGCTCTTTATATATATATACCCTGCATCCAAATACTGTGCTGCTTAACGAAGGTTTCGGTCCTTCAGTTTCTGATGATTGTGTCTGACTACATGAATCAGAATTGGCATATTAAAAAATAATAGGGAGAGAATAGCAATGATGTTGAAAGTGAACAAGGCTCCGCTGTGTTTGTTCTATGTGCTGATGAGCTATAGTAGCTTCTGCATCCTGTTCACTGAAGCTAGAAACATCCATTTCACCTTGTTCACCATGAAGTTTATTAGTATCATCATCAGTCAAATCAACATCAGCATTGGACATGTACTGTATTTTACCATAGTTAGTCTGATTTACCAAAATTGCAATTAATACTACTGTACTATTAAATATTGCCTCCTGTGCATCCACATTTGCATACGTACTGTAGTATATGTTACACCATGTCTAGCTGATATATGTACGCCTAACCTATAAAAAACAAAATTTCCAAAGAATTTCCGTTCCTCAACTGAAACTGAAACATCAGTCAGTACCGGCAAGCCCCAAACCTCCTCCTACAGTAAACAGCAAACGATTGTAGTAAATAGCACAGGATAAGCATGACCACAGAACCTATGTAGGGTTTCCCCAGGTAACATGATCACAGAACCTATGCAGGGTTTCCCAGGTCGATGTTCAGCCAAAACACAAACATCAATGAAGGAGGCATACTGTATGACATGGCCAGTGGCAGATTTACTGCACCTCGAGCAGTGGTTCTCAAATGGGGGTCAGGGGACCCCCAGGGGTCCTTGAGGGGGTTCCAGGGGGTCCCCAGCCAAAATGGGGGTAATGTATTTTCGCTATAATTCCATTCATAAGTAACAATGACTATTTTGGTCATGGGTTTCATACACTTTCTGTAATAAAACATCTAAAAGCATCAATCTTATTATCATATGGGGGACCGTGGGACAAAATCCTGGGGGTCCGTGGTCTAATCTTTGTCAGTTTAGGGGTCCCTCATGTGAAAGAATTTGAGAACCACTGACCTAGAGAACAGAAAGGCAAAATATTCCAGCTGGCACTCCAGTAATGCGATGTTAACATTTTAAAGCTAATTAGGGAACATTACATTATAGGCTAATTTTAGAGTTCTCTCTCCGTCTGACAATGACACAATATGCCAGATTAGTAATGCAAGTCGCCTTTAAGTTATTTTAACAATCAATATCTTAGAAGACAGAATCTGATGCGGAGGCAAATTAGTCGAGACGACCCAGTTGGCTTGGGACACAAAACTCAAGGCTCAGTGAGAGTATGTAAGCCAGCTGCATGCACATGCGCCGTGGTAGCCTAAAGGTTAGAGAAGGTCATGGGTTCAATCCCCGGGACCGGCAGGATAAATCTGGGCGGGGAAAGTGAAATGGCAGCGCTAGACCCCCTCTAATTACCACCACTGAGGTGCCCTTGAGCAAAGCCCTTAAACCCAACAGCTCCAGTGGAGCTGCTCAGTGGCCAGCAGATCAGACTTTACTGGTCAGCTTGTGGTTGTACTGGTGGTCAGCCTCCAGGTGTGAATGTGAACAGGGCACTCGTGAAAAAGAATTAAGCATTGCTCTCAGTGAGACTCCCCCTGTATAAATAAAGGTTAAAAAAACATTCCCACCACTGAGCTATATAGCGTAGGAACACACTACAGTATAATGTGGAGCACACACATGATGGAAGTCTTCTCAGATGGGCAGCTAGAGCAGCCTGCAGTCTATTGTGTGAGTGTGTGTGAGCACCTAAACACCTCAAAGGAAGTTAAAGAGGAGATAACTCATCTAACCGTCTCTCAGCTTCACAGGTCATCTAACCTCTCAGCTTCAGGAGGCCTCACAGATCTCATCTAACCTTCTCTCAGCTTCACAGGGGGAGGAGACAGAAAAGCCTGGGAGCAGCGCAACAAGAGCTAAACACAGTCATTCGCAACAGGCTTATGGCTAGGTCACAATAGACCATTTGTACACCGATTGCAACTAAGCCCGACTGAACCAATCCAACCACCATCAGGGGGAGTCTGGATTTTTTTTTTTTATCCAAATATGCAGTTTCAGTTTCATACAAAATTCTCAATCATCAATGTTATCGTCGTCATCATGTCACTTCAAAAACGTGTGTATCTTCTGTAGGTTAAAGTATAAAGCAAAAACTGATATAACCCCTATTTTGTAACTTCTCTGGATGGGAAAACGTTTTTGAATGACAAAATTGACTATTGTGTTTGTGTGATCCCTCACCCGTACAGTATGTATGTGTGTGTGACGAGCCATCTTTGCCCCCATAGGCTTGTGTGCACAGCTTCCTGATGGGCCGGCAAGCATTTACTCAAGACCAAGAGAGTGACTGTGAAGTGCCCTCGCTGGGCAACATTTGAACAGTCTGGTAGACTGACAGCAGCTTTACAGGACGAGTCCCATGAAAGCCAGGCAGGATTCTGCTAAGAAATTTCTATCCACTGACTCATAACGTGATGGCCAAAACATCGCCAAATATTTGAGTAGATTTAGATGTCAACCACTCAAGCAATTAACTAGTGGGTGATGTACATTGTACAAGACAAGTCGTCTAGAACACAAGACAAGTCGACTAGAACAATACTCGTTGGAAAGGCTTGGACTAGCTGGAACAAAGCAGTAAATTCCATTGGTCATCAATATAAATAAAAATGGGAATAAACAATGTTAGGAACATTATGTTTACTTTTGGAGTCTTCTTATTTACACTGATTACCTCTCTTTGGAATAGTGAGAGTCGTAGTGTAAACTATAACTACTATACTATAACTATACTATCATTTATTAGCCACGGGATATTGTTTATCCTATGTCATCCTATGTGAATGTGAATGCAGTTGCAAGTAGGGCACTTGACTTACAAAAACAAATATGTCGGCTGACCTGTTTAGTCTCTTCAGGAGGATTTGTTGAGCGAAAGACCCAGAGCTTCAGGTGCAGTCCCAACAACACAAATCAAATCTATGTTCTTAAAAGCTTAAAAAGGTATTATTCATGACTCACAGCCCTGCTGATATCGAAGGACACACACACACACACACACACACACACACACACACACACACACACACACACACACACACACACACACACACACACACACACACACACACACACACACACACACACACACACACACAAAAGGTCACAGAGTCACACTTACATCACCTTTAGCAAGTGGAATGACCCTTGGGAAAACCTATAATGATCAGACAACCACAGCCCCCTTTTTCTTGCACTGACCATTCAGACCATAAATGTAACACCTAATTGCAGGAAGAGACAACGAAATCAAATACATCTGATTTGAAACCGATCTGCAAAGATTAGGTCCATTACTACATCTCAGTCTTTTTAATGTGGAAATACACTATTAAATAATAGATGTGCTGAATGGGTGTTATGCTGCAGTGTCTAAACCATTGGTCTAAACACACTAAATGTAGCCTAAGCTAGACCCTAATAGAGATTGGTTTGATTGTCATTTGATTGGCACAATTGATATGCATGCAAGTAAGGAGGATTTGTTTCAAAACAAAAGAAAACACAGATGGATGGTGAATCTTTTAAGAGTGGTGGTGAAAACAATGTTTTTCATAAAATTAGTTTTTTTGTTCCATCCAGAACCATCATGATCGAGAATAGACCATGCTGCTTCTGGGTGCAATAAGGAAATCATTCTGCTGTGTTTAGGGCAAGTTTAGGGCATACATTTTTTACATGTTGACAAATCATGGATTGCCAAACTTACAATGAGTTGCCTTATCTTCAACAAGGGCAAATGTGTGTCCTGATTTATAGTTGAGGGACAAATGTCAGAGATGAAAAATGGCTGTATTTACATCAGATGAATTACAAGTTAATTGTTTCATCACAACATGCTATCTAAATCAAGTATATTCAAAATCACAAATATAGTGTACCTTACAATAAAAATATATTTATTTCAAGAAGGAATATGGAATGAAAACACAAGTGATGCTGCAACTTTCATCCCTGCTCTCACCGAAAGAAAGAAAAACGACTGAATGAGCTTGACAACGAACATTACATTTCTTCTGTTGTACAATTAAGGTTTTGTTAACTTACTATTCATTATCCATGGAGATGGAAGGAAGGTATGGGGTGTCAGTATTATGGCCGTAGCTATTTAGTTGTACTATCAACCTGAACCTACACCAAGGCCTGAATTAAGTGTTGCACAATGCACATAACAGAATATTTTACAGTGTGCCACACCACTGGTATCAGTCGACTGAGTACAAAATGTGGAGCGAATATATGGACCGTTTAATTTAAAATCAATGTCAGTGGGCTTAAAGACACACAAATCAGTACGTTAATCTCCCCGGCGAGCACGTCAAACAAATCGGCTGGGAAAAGATGGACTGTCGGGCCTGTGTGCGCTGTGTATGGGATTTAGTACTTCACATGTTAATATATTATGAACAAATGCAAGAGACACACACATTTAATGTAAACACTGAACAATAACATTGACCCCCTCGTTAAAACCCCTCCGTACATGCTATAGCACCAGCTCGACATAAACCGATACAGTGCTAATATGCTTACCGGACAGTTCGTCGGGTTCCAGCCCGCTTTCGGTGTCGAGTCCGCAGATCACGAAGTAATCTGCAAAGCGGCAGGACCCTGAGCTGAAGCCGGTGGTCATGTTGAGACTGGTCCGGTGGCTGCACCCTGCTTATCCCTGCGCTCCCGACCATAGGGAAGCATATTAGAGGATCTCGAAGACGTGATTTCTCTCAGCCATCACGGATGCTAGTAATGTATACTGCTGCTGCGAAGCTTGAAAATCACCTCCGATGTTTAGCAAGCCAGAATGAAAACAATAATACATCCGGTCAAAATTTCCAAAATAAAAGCAACGCGTTTCGGTTTTCGGGTATGTTGCAACGTTTTTGACATGTATTTTTCAATCATTTCTTTATTAAATCATTTCGCTGTGTAATAGCATGGGATTCTGATGTTGCGTAAACCCTGATAATATGCCACGCATACTTATTTTCCTCCTTATTTTGAAAGGGAATCGCTCAACTTCCGGGTTTACTCTGGCTATCTCTGGCTGGCTTGACGTATTTATGAAAATCAGAGCAATGCAGTCGAAATGCATTGTGGTCCTTCAGCAGCACTACAGCTGTTTTCATCTGCCAAATCGAGAAATCTCGAGCTCGTCTGGATAACACACTGAGCATGTGCAAGCGTCTTTTACAGAGATTACGTTATGCCTAAACTCTTCAGCACCCAACATGTGTACTGTGAATTATTGTGAATTCGTGGGATAGGTGGGTGCCTATTCTATTCTATTCTATTCTATTCTATTCTATTCTATTCTATTCTATTCTATTCTATTCTATTCTATTCTTATATATTATATTATAGATATTATAGACATATAGAAAATATGTGTCATGCAGTTTGGCAGAGATTGATGTCCCTATCCGCAAAACAAATGTATAGTATAATTTGTCGTGAGTGAAGTACAAACATTTGAATTTATTTATTTCCCCCCAAAAGCTCTTTCTTTTTGAATAGATCATGAAAACCTATTTTGTCAACATCTCAGCTGGTATTTATAGCTGGTATTTATATTCAGTATAAGTATTTAGCTACCCAAGCATATTGAAAAACACCATGGGCTAATCATTTTTGGGTTTATAATGGGATAATCCCATTTAATTCATGAAATGACTGCTTTAGATTAGTAATCTTTAAAAACTGGGCATGTAGCTAAAACAAAACATTTTATAACCTTATAAGACTATCTTGTAACTACAAACATCTTAGTGTGGTCAGTTAAGTCCATGTTCAGATTTTAGTTTGAGGATATATTTTAAGTTTATTTGGAATGTATGTAATGTATACCCAATCGACATTAGAATTTATCGCAGGCTATCTGTGTCATGGTTACTGTATTGTTATCCTAGCAGTCATGTTACAGCATCACCACCAGGCGGCACTGCACCATCACCTCAGAAACTGTCTGGTTTATGGTGAATAATGTTTTTTTTTTTTTTTTTTTTTAATGTCTCCATTCTACAGATAGTAATAGTATAATCTAATGTAATATTTATAACGATAGTAATTTACTACATGTTCTCTGGTTCCCTGAAGTCCCAAATGACCACCAGTCTCTTGTTTTTGTCTTAGTCTGGTATCAGAAAACCTGATCCGATAGCCTGCCCTATAAGGCCTAGGCCCACATGTTTTAGGCTACTGTAGGCTATGTCACGACTGTCCTCTTATCATGGAATCAGTCTCCTCTGAGGGACACAATTCAGAAATCACATCCACTTTCCTTCATGCATGACCCTGCATGAGTAGGAAACCACTATTTGTGCTATGATAAGGGTAAGATGAGAGAAAACTGCTTAATAAAACCACTGAATACAACTTGGTATTTCCCAATGCTCAGTCATCTTTTCCTTCACTGCCTCCTCCTATCCTCCATGACTTGGAAACTGTTTGCCTATCAAAACAGTGAAGTCACAGGAAATGTTGATTCACTGCACTTTAAGAAACAGAGATCCATGAAATGATAATCAAAAAGATGATGGAATATGAAATGTTGGTTTTCCCCACTTGATCCGCAAGCTCAAAAAGTTGTTAGTGGGTCCCAAGTTTAAAATAATCAGATAAGTATTTAGTATTTATCACACTTAAAAAAATTACAATTAGAGCTAAGTCTGTTTCAATGGAGTTTCCAAGAGGGAGGCTATACTACTGAATGACAAAAGGCCATGAAAAGCTAGTGAACCATATTATGTTAAGATCATTTTAATGATTCAATAAATATAAAACAATCATAAATTTGATTAAATAGGACAGAAAATTACAATAGACAGTATTTGTAAACATGTCCTACTGCAATACATCACTGTTTTGTACAACTTAATACTGTGTCACATGAGAATTATCCCACAGCAGTTTACATACATACAGTATCTATATATAAGCACTGTGGCAATAACATGTGTCAATCTATTATGAGCAAAACTATGTTGAGTTTAAAATCAGAATACACGTTTTGCTCTTAGAATGATTTCAGAAACAGGAAAACTCTACCCGGTTTCACATCTTGGCAGATTGAGACTATAAATTTAGACTTTCTTGGAAGAAGTTGAACCTATTAATAACTAATCTAGGTCCTATTTAAATATTGAGTAAAGACTAAAACTAATGCTTGGATTGGTCTATAGCCTACCATTTACCCCCTAAAGAGCAACTGAAGATGCTTTCCCCTCAATAAAATCATGTGCTGTAGGTGTAAAAATGGAGCTTCATGTTTATGTAATCAAATTAAGTTCTAGAAGTAAATAGACATTTTATAGGACACGGTAAATCTGCTCAGCATTAAGACATGAACCCAACAAATAGGAGTAACAACAGAAAATCAGAAAATGCATCAAAATATGTGCAAACGGAAGTGATTAGAGAAAGCTGTGCCATCTACTGTGAAGAGACAAGCAATAAGATTTGTTAGCGATGTGTACATTCACTGCATCAATGTCTCTAGTTCCTTGAAGAAAGTTTATAAGAAAATCAGATACCTTGGCTTCACCGTACACAAGAGGGGGGGAAATATGTATTTTATAACACACAAGACAATTTAATCAAAAACAAAGTGATTCCAACAATCCTAACCAATAAGATAAAAGTCAGGCATCTTATGTTTCCTTGTTATTCAGACATAGTTCTCTTCATAAATTACTTTATGAAGAATAAAATCTAGTAGTAAAAGGTAAGGCGTGTATACCTCACAGTTAGTTGGCAGTCTTATCAAGGGCACTGGTACGTCATCCACGGCATGGACAACACCTACACTTCTTTACGGGCACAGCATGCAGTAAGCATGGAGCGATGATGGATGCTGCATGATTACTTGAGCACTGCAGTCACATCACCAAATGTAGCACTTGAAAGCCAAGGTGACCAGAAGGCTGTCAGCTCACCAAACACCACATGAATCACTCATGATTTACCTATATTCACTCATTAACTAGGGAGACCATTTTCAATTGAACCGGTATGTAGTTGACAGGTATACAGTCTATGGCAGAGACTTTCAAAGTGGGAGGCGGGCTCCAAACAGTTTCAGGGGAGGCTCAGTGAATGGAAGTGAAAAATATGACGTTAGTGGGCTACATTAGCTATAAAAAGGAGATCACATAGAATTGCCTGTGTGTTATTTGGTTAGATAGTTCAGATGTGCTTTTGGGGAATTTGACTGTTTTTCCCCCACTTCCCCAGAGTCAGAACTAATAAATGCCTTAGTTCAGATATGCCTTTTTTATGTATTTGGTGTAGTCTGAAGTATGTCAAACAGCAATATCAGGCTATCTCGGCTCAATTGTTGACATGAGTGTCTAAGGAATGGGGGGGGGGGGGGGGTCACATTTTTCAAAGCCTTGTCTGAGGGGAGGCCCACAGTCTCAGACTTTGAAAACCCCTGGTCTAATGGTAAATACAAGTGAAAACATAAAGGACTGTTGCATGGTGGAGGTACGTGTCCAGGAGTGCTCAAGTAAAATATGCAAGGACAAATATGCTGGTCTGTGCAAGAGAACTCGTCCATTCTTACGTGAGCCCAAGTTGCACTCATTTAAGGTTATGCATCTTTTATCCACTGCATAACTTGACCAAGGCAAGAACCAATTAACAAAATGCACCTTTTTCCACTTTGAACATAGTACAACAGTTATTGCTTTTGTAGTACATCTCATTAAGGTTCGACTTAAATACAAGCACGTTAAAATAAATATAAGACAGAAAGAGTAACTTAAAGGTGCTAAATATAGGATTTTCTCATTGATACATTACTGCCAGTGTCATAACAATTGCAAAGCATATTACAACAACAAAAACATAACATAACCATTGATGTTATAGCAGGTCCAACAATGTACTGATGACAACTGATGAGGGTTCAAATCAGGCTTTCGCTGTAGCGGACGATGAAGTGTTGTTTCTAAGCTAGATGGCAGGAATACACCCTTCCCAATGGAAAGGTTGTATGAAGCCACTGGCACTTGAATTCCAGAAAAGCAAATTCAAGTATGATAAAAATGTGTTACTTAAAAATCCTACAAGTAGCACCTTTACTTGTGCGACAAGAATCATACGATATGACAATGACAATGACAAGCAGTGCCAGATTTTTTTTTTAAGATAAAATTTCTCCTATTTACAGGATGCAAATAGGAGTGCAAGCAGCGGCCGGTTGATACTTGCTTCCATAAAGTGATGAGGAAATCACCATGAGGAACCATGAGGTGATGAGGAAACCACCTCTACATGCATTTTGTGGTCAAGGAGCGCTCTGTGTGCCGTAGGTCAAGGATTTCACCCCCAGCAGCACGAGTGGCTGTGCATGAGACTGAGGCAGAGCAACTTGAGTGTCAGCTGCTGTGTGTGCTTCCTGAGCCGAGAAGGGGAGAGGAACATGGGATCAGCCAGCAGATGAGGTGCTGAGGTGTTTGGTCTTCTACTCGAGTTTCTGCTGCAGCTTCTTCTGGAAGCAGACGGGCAGGATGGAGAGCACGGCGAGTATGCCGAGCACAGCCAGGGAGTTCCAGGACACCGCCTCGCCAGCTGTGGTCAGTTTGTACAGTGTTGTGCCGGCATTGATCGCCACAAAGGAGGGTGGGGCCACTCCTGTAAACCAGCCAAGCAGGACAGATGAATCAATGACACAAATGACAAACAAAACAAAAACAAACAAACAAACAAAGCATCAGAGAGAACGAGTAGCAGATCTGGACCTTACCAAAAAAGGTACCAAGGAAGAAGACCCCCAAAGGCACATTGATGACAGGTGAGGTGATGTTGATGAACCAGTTGGGAAGAAAAGGGGTTATCCTCAGGAAGATGATGTAATTGATTAAGTGATCTCTATGTTTTTCAACCTGCCGGCAAAAATGATGAGCAGTAAGTAGTCTATATGAATAGTACTGGGAGCAAAAATCCTGACAATCAAACATCTCCAATATTTATGAGATAACTTTATGGCTAAAGGTTCACAGAAAATACTTCTTACCAGAATACAGTCAATTTATATTTTCAATTAAAGTTTTTACCTGCTGCGACCATTTCTGGGCTCTCTCTGTGAGGTATCTGTAGACCACAGGCCTCCCCACCAGGTAAGACAGCATATAGCAGAAGGAGGCACCCAGACCAGAGCACTAACAACAATGACAACACATCATGAGTCATGACTGAAGCATAAAGGTCAGGAACATGCAACCACTACTACTCTGAAGTGGAGAAACCTAATGACTGCTCCTTTTCCAAATAGGATGAATAGTTTTAGAAAATGTGTACTGATCAACAGTGGCCATAATAAACCAAACAAAAAATCTTATTTTTTTACCTGAATATTACATCTCCTATTTTGGGCATATTTTGTCTCTGACCCAATCAATGAGGGAGTTCACAATAGATTTTCATGAAACATGTGCACGCATGTGCGCGTACACACACACAGTCACACACACACATACACACAAAACAGATGGATATTTTTGTCTTTTCATAATAATGAAATGGAGCAGTTTTGGGCATCACATAAAAGTCATAACCATTACGGGTCTCAATTGTACACACTGTATAATACAGATCAGAACACACCTCAACATTAGACAGTACTTGCTTATAAAAGTGAGCATGATAATGACATTTGATAAGAGTTTTGCTGCTGTTCTAACTCACCAAGCAGACTAAGAAAAGAGCCAGAGGGAAAGGATAGAGATATCCAGACAAGATGCTGAGAAAGATCGATCCAGGGATTGCAAATGTTTGAAGGCTGACATAGAAGTGTCAAGGTAAACAGTTTTGCTGAAATGAACAATTAATACATTTTTATCAAAATTGCAATATGACCTACTGCAATTTTCAAATCACAGGAGGCACAATATGAAATGTGTGCCAAAATACCCTTTTGAATTAAATATCGTCATGCTGCAAAGATGTTCTGGCCTACACATCATATTCTATAGAAAGAAAAGATATAAAAAGATATAATATAAAACTATGGGAGTTGTGATTGCTCCTCTAAATAGTGCATACATCTGCTCAAAGGATACAAAACATATGTTGTGAAGTATGCCATCAACACTTGGGTGTAGTAGGTGTCCTTGTATTTGGACAGCACAGTGCCCAAAGCTTTGGCATCATCCATGTCTTTTGGGATCTTGATTTTCTCCATTTCATCACTGGAAAAAGAAGAAGAAAATAAATCATATTCTTTGGTAATCCATATTGGATGCAAACATTTTCAGTTGTGTTAATCACCATGGCGGAAAGGCAGCCAATAATGTGCAAATGTTATGTAGTTGATGGTTCCTTGGCCAAAAACATCTAAATGAGATAATTATGGTTTTGCCGTTAGCTGTAAAAACAAACAAACAAAAAACAGTAAAATCCAGTATCGGTCGGGTTCTACTCTAGGCACCTGTAAACCCACCCCCCGCCCCCGCCCAAAAAATGCTTTTAAAGTGTGAGTCAACTCCAGCATTAAAGGGCTAAAAGTATAATCTGTATGTTTTGTTTTGATTGAAGGTTGTTTTCCTGCTTTTTCTAGAGCAGGGTGTCACTGTAACAAAAGCCTAACCCTATGAATCTAGAAAGGAACTTACTCGTTAAGCTCTGGGAAGTTCCTGTAGACCAAGTACATGATTGAGGCAGCGCAGGTGAAGATGGAGAGCAGGATGAGGAGAGACATGCGTGCTGAGCCCCCTCCAGGATGTTGTGCCTCTGTGGAGAAAAAAGACCATGAGTAATTATTTGTCTGTAATCTACCTTACAGAGTTTCATTAAGGAACAGAAATAACTGTAGCGAGTCGCGACAGTTACTAGCCAGAAAGAGTCTTGTGTCATTTCCTTCTGAGTTTTGCATCACTTGTTGAAGCCTCTACTGGGAATTGAGTCTTCCCCCTGAGACTCATGCTGTGGCTGAGCCAGTGCATTACAATCTAGGGCCATATGATTTCCGCAAAACAGAATTTGGTAATGTAATCAAATGTAAAACATGGAATATTTTTCATAATTTGGATGAAATTGATAAAAGTAGGCCGAATGATCAAAATCAAAAGTAGACCTAATTATTGTAGTAACCTAAATTATTTAATCATTGTAAAAATAGGCCTAGAGAAATAATTCTGTTTTCAATTGGGGCGTTTTGAGAGGGGTGTGGGTCTTGCGTGGGACCTTTAGGTCACCTCACATTCCCACAACTTTCACTTAGAGGAACATGTCGAAGAGGCTGTCTGAGAGAGCCAAGTCATAAAATAGTAATAATCATAATAACACCAACCCCTAAATTAAAATTAAAATGGGAAAACTATTAATTTGAAAAATAAAATAAAACTATTTGTAAACAAATAAAACAGATTTCATATGGCCCTAATTCAATCACATAAACACTGTTTGGAGAGGGTTGATTTGTTAAAACATCTTATTACAAGTTAAAGGGTTAGATGTCATGTGAAAGGGAAAATGCACTTTTCAGGGGGCAGTTCCGTTTTGATGACTGTGAATGAGAAGTAAAATCAAACCAGCTAATACACTCGTCATTAGAGTGATTAACTGGTTTCATTCTACTCTAATGCTAATGCTAATTGCAGATGACTAATTCAGACTATGGCTGATCAACAAAGGAATCAGGGCTGTATAGTTCCCCAAGACTGTAGTTGCCTAGCCTGGGTAAACCCAGCCTCCATGTGACCTCTATGCAGAAAATCAGAAACTTATCGTGCGTTCCTTTATCGCAAAAGAACTGGGAGGTGGAGGCTAAATGACGTCACATCGTTTTGTTAGCGTTCCATTTGCAGAAAAGTTGAGCTCGGAAGTTCACGGTTCACTGGTCAGATCCACTCGCTAGCCAGGCTAGCCATTGTTAGCAATAACAGTTGATATAACATTTAGTGGCATTTTGCGCATACAAACACTGCAGCCTCATGTCCACACAGATAGAAGTAGGCCGTGCTGTGTGTACAGCTGATTTAACGAGACACAAACAAGACAGAAGTGCTAAATAGCATTTATATGATTATAACTACTGTTGTTGCGCGGAGCAGCCATCTTGGATTTTTTTAGGTCGGGACTGCTGAGACTCCTACGAGTTTGGAATGGGAAATACCAGCTCTAGTGACGTCACGTCCCAGCTCATGAACTTTGAACCGGTAAGATTACCAGTTCCTAGTTATAAAGGAATGCACGATTACAGGCATAGTCTGTGACGTCACGTTTGAAGGCTGGGTTCACCCAGGCTAGTAGTTGGCTGCTATGTGTTTTCTTAGATTAATTTGACATCTACTACGCATTAGGCTGGTTAAACAATTTCAAATATTAAGTTAAGTACAAAAATATAATAAATATCCCAGTGCTGATGAAAGTGGGAAATAACGCTTATTCATTTCAAAGATGCCCGCAAAAACCAGGACATCTACTTCTACGCTTGAACTCTTAACCTGTCCAGAGTCCCCATCCTTACACATAATACATCTTTTTATTATCCAGTAGGCTATTTGTGATATCAAATAACTGTCTTAGAAAGTTAGAAACCAAACCAGACAAAACCATCAGCAGAACTTGTATATTTCTGTTCTGCTCCACAGGATGTACAGTACAGTACATTACATATTAACAATGTTATTGTGACAATTCAAATAGGTAGTAGCCAATAAGATATTGTAACAAAGTGGGTATTCGTCCAAGGAACTGGAGACTTGTAGTTGGTACAGGCTCTTTATTCTTGTCTTCACAATACACGCTCCTAGCAGCTAGCTTCGCTGCTAGCTCTAAACCACCCGGTCAGCTCGCCCACCCTGGCCTGACTGGCCTCCGCCCCGGCCGCTGGTCACATATATCCCCTTCCCCCTAGGAACACACCCACACACATCAGTTCCTAGCTGCGATCCAGACACTTAGGTTGCACATCACATTACAGGTAATACCTGGATTACCCGAACACGTTACATACTCCTCACCCAACATTAGCTCGACGCCCACGTCGACACCCACAACCCACACATATCCCCCTGTACCAAAACACACCAACACAACATTTTTCCCATCACCACATCAAATTATAATTCCCCAACAACCAGTCTTTTCTTTTCAGCACCCCCGTCATAATGTCCAGTTTTTCATTAGGTACTCCGTAATGTCTAGTTTTCCATTAGGTACCCCCATAATGTCTAGTTTCCCATTAGGCACTCCATAATGTCTAGTTTTTCATTATTTCCTTCTTTTTCACACATTTCAATTCAAACACAAGCCCCCCACATTTTCCGTAGCTTTTCTTTTAAACCCCATTTCCATCCCCCCTTTTCCCAGCTTCACCAATTCCCCTGAAGCACTCTTTTCGGTCCCCCCTTTTTGTTTGTTCCAGTAGCAAATGCACGAACGAGCACCGGATCGACATCTTCGTCCTCCGGTCTCCACTCGCGCCCGTCGACTCTCCAGCTGACCCTGGCGTCGTCCTCCCGGCCTCGCACTCGCTCGTTTTTCCGTCCCCCTCCTCCAGGGTTGAGGACAGCAGAGCGAACACCACCGGCGTCGATCTTCCCCTCGGCTCTCCGCAGTGCAACGTTAGGGGGTGTATAGCGGTTAGGCTGGGCCGGTTCCCCCGGCGGTAACCCCTCTCGCTCACTCGGAGACACGAGCGTCGCTCTCCCGACTGTAACAACGCTGCAGACGATGTCCCTCTCTTCCCTCTGGCTGTTCACGCTCTTCCCAGCCTGCGTCTCACCTCCGGCCTCCACACTCTCAGTGCAGTCCCTGGCCAAGTGCTCCGGTGACTGGCAAGTCCAGCAGAGTCTCACCTGTCTGCCGCCTGCACGTCTCTCTTCTCCCGCTGTCCCCCGATCTCCGACAGCCTCTGGACACTCTCTGGCTAGATGTCCGATCGCGCTACATGCCCAGCAGGCTCCCTGCTGTCCATGTCGTTGTCCCGCATACCCGGTCCGTCTCCCGGAACCGCATCGGCACCACCTCGCCACGTGGCCCGGCTCTCTGCAGGTCCAACACAGTCTCTTCCGTGGCTCTTCCGGCCGCTCTCCCCGCTGCATTACCTCCGCGCTCATCAAGTCCACCCGCTGCATGACTTCTCGCAGCGCCCGCATCACCTCTACTGCCCAGGCAGGAGTTTCTTGCACCAGCCGTCCGACCTCTCTCAACACACGGGCCTCCATGCCCGCCAGCATCGAGCTGATCCCCGCCGTCAGCTCTCTTTTCCTCCCGTTCACCGATGGCCATTCTCCGGAGATACTTGATTCTCCGCGCACCATCGCACGTGGTTGCAGCTAGCAGTTAGCAGTTAGCACCCCTGGTAGCTAACTTACTAGCGCCAGTTTCTAGAGCCAAAAAGCCGCACCACCCGTCTCTTTTGCCGTTCCTTCTCACCCTCTCCCCTCTCGGCCGAATCAGAGGCGTTACCGCTTTACTGTCTGGCACCAATGTAACGAAATGGGTATTCGTCCAAGGAACTGGAGACTTGAAGTTGGTACAGGCTCTTTATTCTTGTCTTCACAATACACGCTCCTAGCAGCTAGCTTCGCTGCTAGCTCTAAACCACCCGGTCAGCTCGCCCACCCTGGCCTGACTGGCCTCCGCCCCGGCCGCTGGTCACATATATCCCCTTCCCCCTAGGAACACACCCACACATATCAGTTCCTAGCCAAGCACGGAAACACCCCAATACCCGTAATTACCCGATACGCTACATATCCCCCACACAAATTTAATGTCGCTTCCACGCGACACGCACAACCCACACACATCCCCCTGTACCAAAACACACCCACACACATCAGTTCCTAGCTGCGATCCAGACACTTAGGTTGCACATCACATTACAGGTAATACCTGGATTACCCGAACACGTTACAATATGTAGAGATTTCCAAGTCCACCCAACAGTTTTGCAACTGCTATCACGAATTCATCAGGAACAAGCTGTAAAGTTAATTGCCAGCTTTAATGAGCTGAATATTAACAATTTCGTAACTTTATATTAATCATTGACAGAGAAATCGAACCATGGTAGGTGGTAGTCAACAAATTTGCCTGGGCTAGCTGTAAATAACCCTGCTCTGTTAGGACCATTGTTAGGACAGAAACAGTGTTGGTAACATATTAGGTCGAGTGGAGGTTAGTGGAGCAACTCATCAGTGTTTGTGATAAATCATTCACAGATCTGAGCCTGCTCTCGTGTTTTAACAATCAGAGATATTTATTAATATATTAATATTTGCAAACCGTGTTGTTTGAATAGCGTATTGTGTTTTCATTTGCTTGAGGGTGCATTGTCACTTTAACACGGCTGGATAATAGAAGTAGTAATCTACCCGTGTCTATCATTAGCCATCTAGGCTAGAATAGCAGTCTCAGCTAACGTTAATTTTAGGTAGCTGGCGTTACCCTCCGTGGTTACAAAGCTAGCTCAAAGCAGAAATGACGTTAACATGTTGTAATATTATAATATCTGTATCGTTATCTGCGCTGCCTCGACTGTCCCATGGACTGTCCTCTTTGCTCTCCATTCAGGTTAGCCACAGAACAGAACGTTACCTTTGTGGACTTGCGAGTCGTCAAGATTGGCCTTCGGCTCTTCCTGTGCTGACGACAGACCGTCGGCCTCTCTTCTTTCTCTCCGTTTCTTGGCCATTTTGAGCTAGTCTTTTACCGAAGTTTAATTATATCTCCGTTCGGGTGGCACCGCCAATGTTGTGCTTGACAGCAGTGACAGCAGAGAGAGACCGACCGGACGGACACGTTACGTACCTACGTTACAGGCTGACCTTTCACCTTCATGTAGCAGTACAGTTTCACAACAGCGCCCCCAGCAGCAAACATTTATTATCGCAAGTGTGAAATTGGGTTATTATGTAAACCATGATGTAAACATATCCCCTGTTTTATTATTGCAAGAGTGAAATTGTTTTATGTCATCATAAATCTGTAAACACACATAGCTACCAACTCTCACTAAATTTTGAGAGTGAGACTCACTCAAATGACCCTCTTCTCACTCTCACACCACATCTCCTATTTCTCACTCCAAATGACTCTTTTGGGTCCCAGATGAAAACGTTTGGGAACCCCTGTATAAAGGGTTTTTGCCGTTTCTTCACTTAATCCAAGAGGTTAGGTGGTGTCGAAATGCAGAATCAAGTATCTTAAGTATCTTAAAGTTTGCTCCCTTATTTAAAAAAAATGTACGAGGTACCATGCTCATATTGTATTATTGCATTTAAACATTATTTTCTATGGCTCTGGGTCTGTCTGTATTAAGATGATAATGTATTCAGTTATTACTTCTATGTGGATAGACGCAAGAGAGTGCATGGATGGTGGGAGCGACTTATTACTGGGGAGCATAGATCTTTCTTATCCTATGCTTTGAAGAAAAATATGTGTAATATCTCTCAAAAATGCTTCCCACAAATCAGCAAAAAGGAAAAGTGAAAAATGTGTTGGTTCATAAGCCCTGAGAAAGGTCAAGTCAATTTACCAAAAATAATGCTCATTTTATATGAACAAAAATAGGTGTCATAAGATGAAGATGTTGCCAACTTCAACCCATAAAAAATGTCAATAAAATTTGCAGAGCTGGTTTTATATGACAAACGGCACCAATGAACTATGACGTAGGCCTATGCAGCAGTTATTTGCATACGCTGCAGCATCATGCAAAACATTATAACTCTCCTGACAGACGCACAACTCACAGGCCATGTGATCGGTGGGGAAAAAAGCTTGGACCGTCATGCATTGCAGATTGCAGTCCACACACCCTAAATAGATTTATACAATCCAAACATTTCTTTTACTCCTTGGAAATCTTATCCCAGCAACTCATTTGGCTAATTTAGGCAGGCTTCAGGTTTCTGCAAACAGAAGTAACAATGCAACAGGGTCAACAGGGTCACACATCACAGCATAGGTCCTTCATTTGACTGAGTAAAAGGGAGATACTTGTTTCCATTTTCACAGTTCATCCACTAGCCTTTAATGATTGTTAGCCTGGTTGCATGAATGTTTTACATTTAAAATATTTAACAGAGTGGTAGTCCACAAGGGACAACAATAGCTGAATCTCAACAAGACTCGTATTATAATCTCTTCTTATTTAGATTGTTAAACGTAGCCTTAAGTAGGCTACGTTTTGTTTTAGTAACCCCTTATTTATTAAACCCCCATTATATAGGCAATCAATTAAAGGACTTTTACTGGACATTTTACATGGACATTATCCCACGGACACTATCCTACCCCTTGCCCCTCATTATATGTGCACTTTATCATTTATAATTTGAGATTGTGTTTTCTGTTTGCTCCATCCGCTATCAATGTGATCGCTGTGCTGCATACTGCATTATGTCAAAATACTGGTTTGTATATGATTACTCACTATGGCTATTAAAATTAATCTTGATACCCTCTTGTCCTCTTCCAGCCTCCAGTCTCTCCTTTAACAGCTAGCCTATACTGTCGAGATGCCCTTGAGCAAGGCATTATTACAGTAGAGACAGACTGCTACAGTGGCCAGCAGAAGCTGCAGGTGGAAATTTGTGTATTTGGCTGGAAAAGAGCATCAGTTGGATAATTATTACAGGTAAAACTTGGTTACTTTTTATTTTTTTATGCAAAACATGTTTTTTGAGGAACTTGGGAGGGGAAATGATCATATCGCCCTCCGGTGGTCGTAGTGATCTTGGCATTTAAATATCCTGAGGGATCTATTTTCTCTTTAAATGAAGCAACCAGTAGGGGGGCACTTTCTCCTCCCCATCTGGTTGGGAAACTACAAGTCCTATAGTGCTGCAGTCGCAAGCGGATGTTCGTGCTGCACAAATTTGGCGCTGTTCTATCCGGGTACTTCATTCGCTTCTTCCTTTCGCGCCGGTAACTGGAGAGCCGTGCGTCCATGTGCGCAGTGACTGGGAATTGATAGACCACTGAAATATTAAATCCGAGCCATAACAGAGTTTTCGCAATGGATGTCGAGTCTTTGATCGAGGCCCTGCGGGGCACCATGGACCCCAACTTGCGTGAGGCTGCGGAGAGACAGCTTCACGAGGTAAAGTTGGACTTGTGCTCATGATGGTAGTTGTGGCGCGGTCTCGAATCGGGCCTCGTCCGCTCACAACATCAAGATGGTGTGATCACGCAGACTGGATCTGCGATCGTTAACTTTGACAGATCAAGTGTTATCTCTAACGTTACTCGTCTCGTACTATATACTTTACACCGGGACGGACACCATAGCTGTACATAATATTAAAGCGAATCCAATACCAACTATTTATTTTGATGACAAACTCGTTTGCCAGTAACCAACGTCAACGTTAGCTTTATGTTGTGCCAGCTGCCTCGCTCATGCTAACGCTAGTACCTGCGCTGCTAAGCAGCTAAGTGTTAGCTCGTTACAAACAGTTGCAGTGCTGTTCCCTTTGCTTAAAAAACGTGGCTCATTTGAGAACTGACATATCCGAATGTTATTATTAGCGCTTTACGCAGTGAGTGATGCTGGGAGATAACGTTAATGTTGATTGTAGGCTATGTGCTAACGTTAAGTATTTAGCTAGCGAGGATAACAGTAGGGTAACTACATGAAGGCTAGCTAAGTGGCTAACGTTAGCTACTTGTTGGAAAAGCTGCCATAGCCCTGCTACATAGCTGCTGCTCACGTGTCACTGTGACAAGCCCAGCAATGATGACATTCATTTTCACCACTGAATAAGGCTGTGTTGGCTAACCTTGGGTGTTATGTGCTAGCACAACAGTTAATTTCTCATCGGTGTACATGGCGACATATCTCAGGAAATTGTTACATTCACGTTACATTGACGTTAGCGGATACGGGCTAACGCTAAAGTTAGCATCAATGTCATGATATAGTTCCAGTAGTCGGACTCTATTCTAGGTTATGCTGTCTCTATTACACCAATGATTCAGCTAGCTACCAAATTTGCTTTATTTGAGTGGTAGCTAACCACTTTAGGTTGGTTTTACGAATTTTTGCCAACTGATACAGACACACAACACAAGTAGTAGTAACGTTATAGACTGGAGTCAACTTCAATCTCTGCCACCATCGTAACGTTAATGCCGTAATCTGCCGTAACGTTAACGATGAAAAAGGTGACACAAAATTGTATTCTAGTTGCCAAGTGAGTCATGGCAAACTGTCATTGAAATGTATTTAGTGGAAATTAACAGTTTGAATGTCCCTCGGGTAGTATTATGTCATCAGGTAGCGTTAGTATGTTAGTCTCTTACACAACACATGTTATTCCTTCCATCAGACAAATTTAAATTCCCCTCGAAGCTGTGAAGATTGATTAGATTTGGCTTCAGGACCTGTAATGGCTGTAGAGATCAAAGGTGCGCAGGGCAGAGGCCAATATGAAATTGAAGCCCAAAGTGCCATTGTGAGTTAAATAGTAGTGAACAATCATATTACAACTCTATTTTGTAATCCAAACTGAAGATGAGGCATCTGTCTGTTTGAGGTATTTTATTTCCTTTAAATGGTGGGGTCTGGATTGCAGCAAATGTGTTAACGGTGGCTGGTTTGAGTTATTTAATTTGGCTACAACCTATTTTTGAGTGCATAGTTTGAATCTAAATGTGTTTTAAAAACGTCCTGGTGTAGATTTATTCCAAAGTCACCAATGTCCAACTGGTTTGAGAGAGCTTGTCCAATGGCATGTCAGAACAATTGAGCCATCAGCATAAAACTTGAACTCTGCAACATATAGACGGTTTTAACTTGGCAACAAAAACATTCTAAATTGAACCCCCGCTCACTTCCTGTTGCAGTGTTTGCTATGGACATCAAAGAAAAAAAAACATTCACGTGCAGGACTGACCATTCTGTGAAAACAGGTCTATACAGCTGAGCAGCGAAAACAAAAGTAACGATGTCGAGTGAATATTTCTGCAGTTTGCCGAATGCTGAGAAAAAGGAAGTGCTGTGGGGTTGCGCTCTGGTGAAAACCGTCTATACCTGTTGATTTGTTAGACGTGACAGAGGATGAGAAACAGGAGTGGACCAAACTAGAGCAAGCCCATTCAATCAGTCAACATTATTTCTTAATAACTAAACTCATGAAAATTGATGCAGACTGGCACAGTTTGGGGGGTGGGGGTGGCACTACTTTTACAGGTAGTGGTAGTTGTGTGGCATATATTTTGTCACCTGAGTAATATGTACTGTAGGTGTGAGGCTGTTTTTTAGTAGGCGAGGGTACATTAGCTGTTGAACTGAGTGCAAGCAATTTGTCAAAGAAAATAATGCATCTGCAGCAGAAACTTTGTGCAAGTAACCAAAACCACTGCACTGTTCCAAATTAACGCCATTGCTTTTATTGCCCCCTTGCATGCAACATCTTTTCACATCAATTGTATCCAACTGTGTTTCTGTCTGCTTGCCTTTAATACAGCTGGCCAACACTTGTGAACATTTGAATCTTTTCGCCACAACTTCGATCACTGTCCACACCAGCAGCCTGCTCAATAGCATCGTTACACTATACTGTAATGCAACAAAGGGAATGCCTGCGAATGAATGCTGTGATAATTTATTTGAATAGGGCCGGTATTTGTTTATGCTAATTTTCACAGAGCTTTGAGAGGCACATGTGACTGCTTAACATTCATCTGTTTTTCAATTCTAATTGACAGGGTCACACCCAGGTAAACTTTCTGTCCACCCTACTGCGGGTCACCATGTCCGATCAGCTGGATTTGCCTGTCAGGCAAGCAGGTGAGCCCCGATATACACACAGACACGCACACGAAGCACAAGCACACACACACACACGCGCGCAAGCAAGCAGGTGAGCCCCGCTACACTAGAGAAATACGTTTTTCAATTGGTACAAATGATGGATCTGTGCTGAATGAGCGTTCAATGAACCCTGCAAATGCTGTCAAGTGTCAAACAGCTTACACGACTGTGCTATTTAAGTGGATTCCATTCTTGTGAGTTGAATTGTTTCTACAGGTGCATGATGAATTAATGTACTAATTCAGCCACTGGTAACTAACTTAGTCTGTCGGCAGTGGGCACCTCACATTATTTTTGAGAGATCTCCATATAGCCAGACAATCACACCCTGTCATTTCGTGGCAAAAAGAGATGTGCATTCCACAGGTGTTTGAGACGCTACATGTGAGAGTCGGGTCATCTGTTGTCACTGTCCCAGACCCTACATGTGAGAGTCAGGTCATCTGTTGTCACTGTCCCAGATGTTTGAGACGCTACATGTGAGAGTCAGGTCATCTGTTGTCACTGTCCCAGATGTTTGAGACGCTACATGTGAGAGTCAGGTCATCTGTTGTCACTGTCCCAGATGTTTGAGACCCTACATGTGAGAGTCAGGTCATCTGTTGTCACTGTCCCAGATGTTTGAGATGCTACATGTGAGAGTCAGGTCATCTGTTGTCACTGTCCCAGATGTTTGAGATGCTACATGTGAGAGTCAGGTCATCTGTTGTCACTGTCCCAGATGTTTGAGACCCTACATGTGAGAGTCAGGTCATCTGTTGTCACTGTCCCAGATGTTTGAGATGCTACATGTGAGAGTCAGGTCATCTGTTGTCACTGTCCCAGATGTTTGAGATGCTACATGTGAGAGTCAGGTCATCTGTTGTCACTGTCCCACACCCAGATGTTTGAGATGCTACATGTGAGAGTCAGGTCATCTGTTGTCACTGTCCCAGATGTTTGAGATGCTACATGTGAGAGTTAGGTCATCTGTTGTCACTGTCCCATATGTTTGAGACGCTACATGTGAGTCGGGTCATCTGTTGTCACTGTCCCAGATGTTTGAGACGCTACATGTGAGAGTCAGGTCATCTGTTGTCACTGTCCCATATGTTTGAGACGCTACATGTGAGTCGGGTCATCTGTTGTCACTGTCCCAGATGTTTGAGACGCTACATGTGAGAGTCAGGTCATCATCTGTTGTCACTGTCCCAGATGTTTGAGATGCTACATGTGAGAGTCAGGTCATCTGTTGTCACTGTCCCACACCCAGATGTTTGAGACGCTACATGTGAGAGTCGCGTCATCTGTTGTCACTGTCCCAGATGTTTGAGATGCTACATGTGAGAGTCAGGTCATCTGTTGTCACTGTCCCAGATGTTTGAGACGCTACATGTGAGAGTCACTCAGGTCATCTGTTGTCACTGTCCCAGATGTTTGAGATGCTACATGTGAGAGTCAGGTCATCTGTTGTCACTGTCCCAGACGTTTGAGACACTAGATGTGAGGGTCAGGTCATCTGTTGTCACTGTCCCAGATTGGATATTTCCAATTTTCCATCCATTACCTTTTGAGGACACACAAGTGTTGAAGATGAATTCGCTCAAGTGAGCATTTCTGTGAACGGTGACCCGACATTTAGTTTTTCATGTGAATGAGTACGGGAGTACCCGAGTAGTCTCTGGCACATCCTTAGTGTGTAGCTTGCAGACCTGGCTAGCCTACTTGGGGAAACGATGGGGCAAACGGGTTATAATTAAGGATTTCAAATTAACTCGTCACTTGTGCTGATTAATGCGGCTCTGTGGGTGGACATGCTCCACCAGAAACATCTCTACATGCATAGTAGGGTGTAGATTCGAGATATTCTTTTTTTTTTTATAAAGTCTTATGATGGTACCGTAGTTGGTTAAAATCGGCTTAATATCAGTGGAGGAAAAGACAATTGGCGATCATCCCTCAAATTGCTGATATACGATCTGATCGCATTCGCCAATAGGAGCAAGCCTAGACAGATGAGCTGTTATCACATTACAGCTGAATAAGGCAAAGACGTGAGTGACAGATAAAGAAATGAACACGTTTGGTGTTCTTCAGTGGGCACAAAAATGACAGATAATGAAAACGCACATATTTGTAGTGTTCTAAATGGAGGCGGTTACATTGCTGACATGGCGAGACAACAGGACAGTCGTGATAGATTAGGGTTTCTGTGAGATCAGAGGCTACAAAACGAAAACAGGAACCGGATTTAGACCAAATGACACTGGTTGTGATTCCAGTGTTGCTGTTCTGTCATGTCGGCACGGCACCTTTAAGACATGGACATCTATTCTACATTGTTTCAACACATATTTTCATGGCGCTTGTCTTATGCCAAATGGTCAGCCTGGCTTTGGTTCAAGACTTGTGTCCATAGGAACCACAGGGCAACTGAAACACGCTCCTGCCTTGTGGCTTCCTCTTTCATCTGGCCCCAAAAGGTGTCAGATTGCATTCGATTAGGGTTGTCAAAAGTACCGATAAGTATCAGTACTAACAATTTGAAATGGATACAATACTTTTGCTTTGAAATGGATACAATACTTTTGCTTTTTTTATCGATACCAGCAGTGCTTTTAATGAAAAATCAAACGTAGTTCTGATTTTTGCCTCCCTATCATTGGGGGGGGGGGGTGTACCTGTTCCTTCAACAAGCTAAAAGTGTTGTGATAGGCTGATGACTAGAGCAGGGGTAGTCTGCTGTGTAAGTGCAGAGTTTTTAATGAGTTTTATCAGGCTTAGATTATGGAGAAGCGTGCGTTTGTCCGTCTATCGGTCTTCGTTTATTTTTATACCTCTTGATGTGTTGTCATTTACCCCCCGTGGTATCAAAAATGCTATCCGCCTTATTTTTGTGAGGCTCCCGCTGTAAAATAATTCTGGGAGCAATATCCGGTCTAGAACGTGAGCAGCTGTGTTTACGCTGGCTTGACGCTGCCTGGATAGTACTCTCTGCACTGCAGCCCATGACTGCAGCGCGTGCCTCCTCGCATCGCATTTCCTTGTCGAACTCCGACGTTAAAAGTTTGCTCGTCACAAAATAACACTCGTTTTGGGAATGTAACCCAGAGCCGTGTAGATAGAAGAGTCCCGACATCTCCATTTACTCCAATGGACCAGTTTTTTACTCTCAAGAGTTCCAGGAAGTAAGGTCCTGGATTAAACTGCACTGTCGAGTTGCAGCAAAATAGACCGTTTGTGTTGTACTCTGAAAGGGTTTTTCATCCCTTGAATCAAATTGTACATTATCAGCTTTATTTTAGCATGTAAAAGTAGCGCGAGACCCATTCCTGGCTGTTCATTCACTAATGAGTCTCGCATTTTGGTCCTCCGCTGACGCCACTCTCTCTCTAGAGGACACTAATGTAGCCTAATGATGTTATCTATCACATCCGCTAACCTGTTGCTCGTTGAACAAGTCGGCATTTATCAGCTCAGCTGCACCGTTTACAGACGGGTACATTAGACGGGCTGTGTTGTGTCAAGCTAGACGTAACGGGGGAAGAGGACGGCAGAAGGAAGCAGCACCCATGGTGCATCATGGCCGCCAAAAATAAGCTTCATAGTATCGGTATTTTCCTGGGTCTCGGTATCAAAGTTAGAAATTCTAGTATCGTGACATCCCTATTAGTGATTGGCTAGAGTAGATATTCTTCATGATAAACAGATTGCGTTAGATTAGTGATTGGCTAGATATTCTCAATGAATGATAAACGGTTATGTAGGGCCATATGATTTCCGCAAAACAGACGTCATGGAATTTGATAATACAAATTGAATAATCTGTTAATCATGGAATATTGCAGAATTTTAAATAATTTGGCTGAAATTGATCCAATTAAGCCAAATGATCAAAATCAGTAGAGGATGATGGACAACATGGCAGGGAGAGCAGATGGTGACGTGGTGAGTGAGAAACGGAGCAAATATTGATATTGAGACTGAATAAAGACCTCACAACAGGCTAATGCTAATGTCCAGACCGCTGCATGTATTCCAGGCATGTATGTGTATGTATTCTTTCTAGTCACGACTCACTAGTTGACTCATAATATGTATTTGGTGTTCTCTGCTGTATTCAGAGTAAAGAGGGAGGAGAGGATGAGGATGCAGGTCAGGGGGGAGCAGGTGGTGACATGGAGGTCAGTGAGAAGAGGAGCAAATATTGACGACCAAATAAATAATGATCACAACAGTCTAATCCCAATGTTAATTTAACATACGACATTCCTTTTAAATCTGGCTCTTCTCATGTCTATTTCTGATAACACAATCAAGCAGGGAGAATGAGTTTGGTGACTTACTGTATGACAGAGAGAGAAAGCGAGCGCAGACAGGCAGGCGACGATGAAGGTGCAGGAGATGGATATAACATTAGTGTCTTGGACCCATTAGCGATATAATTGTCTTGGCCCACAATGCACTATTTTAAGTGAACAAAGCTATTCAGTAATCATCCATGGATGCCCCTCCCTCTCCTGAGTAGCATTTTGGTCCTGAGCTGCAGTGGCAGTGTGGTTAGCTGGCATACCTTGGGGGGTAACACAGGCTTAGAGACTAACTTGTCATATCTCCCACAAGTGCACAGGACGTTCTTGCTGTGTTGCTAGTACTGCATGGTCCTGTGTGGTTCAGTATAATGAAGCTCTTACAACTGAAAGTTGACCCACTCAAAGGGATTCTGTGTGAGGCTGCAGTCTTGACAGTAGATGATGGTTAAAACTATAAAAGAATAGCAAAGCGTCATGCCACTTTAAAAAAAATTATATCTTGTTATTCTATTCCTTTAAAATGCTTTCATGCCGTTCAGTTTTGGTCACACATTGGTTTAATTTGTCAACCATGCGCAGCCATTTCATTCAACTGGAAATGTTGTGGGGAGGAATTCCTTTTCCTTTTGAATCTGATGTGTGTGACAGATTTGAGTTAGTGTGCTGTGCTGTGTGGGGCGCTATAGTTTGGTGGTCATCAGGCCCAGGGTGGGTGTGGGGGGGTTTATGCTCTGTCAGCATTGATAGGCTGGATTATGACTGCCCGGTTCCTGGCATAGACACATGTGTCAGCAGTCTGACGTCTGCCTCTGAGCCCTCGCACTCCTCCCTCGTCCCCTCAGATGCCTCTCTCCCTGTGAGCACCGGACCTCAGAGAGGCGCCCCCCCCCCCCCCGCTGTGGATGTGAACCCGGGTTGACACGCCCTGTGCTACATTCAGAACGACGGACAAAAGGACCCGTTTCTATTGCTAACATTTCAGATGGTTGTCATGAGAAGTGCATGATTGCCATGGTATGCAGGACAACGCATCAACTTTCACGTGGAGTTGACGTGCATCTAGCCACACAGGAAGCAGGAACCTGCTCAACTGCAAATGTGTGCTGAACATTTGAAAAAGCACGTCACACGACATGCACGTTATTCCCATAATGACCAGCTGTAGTAGTTGCCATTATCAGCAAACTGAATTTTAGAGCCTGACTGATACTGGATTTTGGTACCGATATTAGGGACTAAAATAATTCTGATACCGATATGCCGGGCCGATAGTCTTATATTATAGAACACATTATATTACGCAATGTTTTTTGGAGTGATGTTCTACTGGATATATCAAGCCTGTGATTTTTTTCAATTCTGGCAGTTAATTCTGATGCAACTGCACTAAGATTTATTTTCCGTCATTCTGTTTGTTGTAAACTGTTAACTGATTTATTTGCTGTGAAATACTGCCCCTTCCTGCTTGTGATTAGTCGGCTCACAAGAAAGCAGTCGACATCATTTGCACTGCTCTACAAATGTATACTACTTTTCCTCAGCTTTAGACAGCACTGACTTGTCATTGTTTGTGGAGAAAAAACATTCTGCTCTTTCTCTATTTTAGTTTAAAAATCTGCTGGCAGTTTGAATAAAGCACAATAGTTGGAACGCACCCTTTTAAGAACAGGGACATGTCCTCGAACGCACCCTTTCACAACAGGGAGATGTCCTCGAACACACCCTTTCACAACAGGGAGATGTCCTCGAACGCACCCTTTCACAAAAGGGAGATGTCCTCGAACACACCCTTTAAGAACAGGGTGGCCGCTGGTCCTCCCACCATGGCAGCTGCGGCCCCTGGCTTTCTCTGGCTCTCGGTATTTCCTTTCAACATAGCCAAGTGAAGGCCTACACACTGCTGCAGGCTTCTCCTGCAGTTAGGGCTGATGGTTTCATTCAGAAACCATCAGACTGATTCCTCTTACCTACAGCTACTGGAGTCTCAAACTCGGGCAACCCTACAAGTTAAATGGCTGCTGATGCTTTGTCATCCTACTGGTCTAAAGTCCTCTAACCTAAGGACATTGAAAACAACCTTTCAAGAGGCATGACTGCTAGGCCTATAGCAATCATTCAAATCTATTTTTCTGACGGGCACATGTCTTTCAGTGGTATAGTCTTTATTTATATTTATTTATTTATTTCTCCTGTCTTTTTCCTCCTGTCTAGGTGTGATTTACCTTAAGAACATGATAACCCAGCACTGGAATGAGGGAGATGGTTCAGGCACAGAGACGCCCGTCAATAACATCCCCGACGAGGACAGGCAGTTCATCCGAGACAACATAGTGGAGGCCATCATCCACTCCCCCGAGCGCATCAGGTAGCCACACTGCTCGCTGTGGAAAGGAGGGGAGGAGAGGCCAGGAGATTAGTCTTCTTCTCATTGTCCATCACTCACTCTGCTACTTGTCCTCTCACCCCCCCCCCCCACCCCCACCTCCTGAAATCTAAACCTCAGGGTCCAGCTGACGACATGTATCCACCACATGATCAAGCACGACTATCCTGGCAAGTGGACGACCATTGTGGACAAGATCGGCTTCTATCTGCAGTCAGACAACAGTGCAGGATGGCTGGGCATCTTGCTCTGCCTCTACCAGCTGGTCAAGAACTACGAGTAAGTCCCACTTCTTGATTTTGAAGCCGAAGGTTTGGTTTTCAGAAGTTGCCCCAAAGAGTGTTCAACTCCTTAACTCATTGAGTGCCAATGACGTCGATCGACGTCAAAGTACCGTAAATTCCGGACTATAAGCCGCGGCTTTTTTCCCGTTTTTTGGCCTTTTTTGGCCCCTGCGGCTTATATAACGGTGTGGCTTATCTATGGATTTTTCCAGCAAACGGCCACTCGGGAACCTCCAAAATCTATGGATGTTGGTATGAGGCAGAACGAGAGCAAGACAGACATGAGAGCGAGACCCTGATTGGATGATGTTGCAAAAAATGTGCCTCGCGACCTGATTGGAGCACTGTGCCACTACTCTCTCTCAGCCACTACGGTAAAACACCCTCCCTCCTCCCTCGCTCCGGGGGGAAAAAGGCAGCGATTGAGCCTGAAAGACAGTCTGAATGAAATTGAATGTAACATTCCCAATTCTATGTATTACATTCTAAAAAACTAACAGCAACATTTTGGAAGGCTAAGCCACACAACTAGCTCGTTGTAATCTAACATCATGCTTCAAAAGATGGAGAACTGGCTGTGTTACGACGATGGCGGCGATTGAGCCTGAAAGCCATGTCTGAGACAGTAGCGAGACAGGAACAGCAGCAGCAGCAAAGGATCATGCACAAACCCGAGACGAAAGGGACTGTCCGTCAGGGCGCGGACGACTGTGTCAGCAACTCCCTCCCGACTACCAGGAGAAAATTACAAACTTCGGCGAATTCACACAAAGAAAGATCAAGGAATATTCCATCGGACCGGAGCAGATCATAAATATGGAGGAAGTGCCTTTGATGTTCGACCTGCCTCTCACTAGGACTGTTAACAAGAAAGGTGAATCGTCCATCACGTTGAGAACCACAGGTCACGAGAGAACGAATTTCACTTGTGTTCTTGGCTGCACAGCATCTGGAGTAAAGCTCCCGCCGATGGTGATTTTTAAGCATCTCACAATGTGTGATTTTGTCTGGGGATTAGTGACCTGACTTTTGTTTTGTTGAAATGTTAATAAATGGGAGCTTCCCCAAACAGCCATCTCTTTCCCGACAATCCCCTCTGTGCACGAAGCCTTACATATGGTAATTAAACATCAAAACACCCGCGGCTTATAGACCGGTGCGGCTTATATATGTAAAAAACAGTCAACTCTGCAGGTGCGGCTTATACACCGGTGCGCCTTATAGTCCGGAATTTACGGTAAATAGTGACGTAGAGTGCCAATGACGTCGATCGACGTCAAATGCGTTTTTTGACGGTGGGACGTGGATCAAAGCCTCCTGCATCTCCTGTACAAATATTGTAGATATTGAAGGTGTATAACCTATTTTACCGACCCATTAGGTGGCGACAGTGCTCTCCAGATTAGAGAAAGGTCAGGAAAACAGCAGGAAAAAGCCCTGTGATGAAAGAGAAACCGCTCATGCTGCAGCCAGAGCCATATAGATGGCTCTGGCTGGAGCTGACGTTGGCTGCGAACAGCAGTCAATCCGCGCCCACAACTGAGCCTCTCTGTCTCTGCTGTATAGTTTCTCCACACGATTAGCCGCCAGAAAAGCAGCACCGACGCCGAAGGGCCAAACCATTCTCAGCAGTCCGGTTTGGCTTTTCCGTGTCGCGCTGGGAGCCGGCGCACAAAAACGGAGCACTCCGAAAATAGACGCTGGGTGCGTGAGGCTGTGTGTTAGTGTGGGGAGGAGTTTGCAGCTGAGGGGGGAGAGGGGGGTGGGGCACGCAGGGCACCACACAACTACACCACATCACTACATCAGAAAATATTAGCTTCAGACTCAGTGAATGTGCTTGAAATGCTTCATTTCACAAAAGGCTCAATATCTCAGCTTCTAGATGGAAACGCCTGTTTTTGCTGTTTTTGACCTATCTTCTCCGGCTGATAACTAAAGAACGGAAAATTATATCAATAAACTTTTTTTTGCTGCTGATACAATAGAGTCTCATCGTTCTTTGTGCGTGTTCGGTGTTTACATAGTAATATCACACAATATTCTGTGGGCCTCGAGAAATCACTGAAAACGCTCTGAAACTCTGGCACTGGGGAGCGTCCGTTCTCCAAAAGTGGCTGGCACTCAATGAGTTAAGTGTGTGATGCTAGTAGGACTAAAGCGTGTTCAACTCCTTCAGTGTGTGATGCTAGTAGGACTAAAGAGTGTTCAACTCCTTCAGTGTGTGATGCTAGGAGGACTAAAGAGTGTTCAACTCCTTCAGTGTGTGATGCTAGGAGGACTAAAGAGTGTTCAACTCCTTCAGTGTGTGATGCTAGGAGGACTAAAGAGTGTTCAACTCCTTAAGTGTGTGATGCTAGGAGGACTAAAGAGTGTTCAACTCCTTCAGTGTGTGATGCTAGCAGGACTAAAGAGTGTTCAACTCCTTGAGTGTGTGATGCTAGGACTAAAGAGTGTTCAACTCCTTAAGTGTGTGATGCTAGGACTAAAGAGTGTTCAACTCCTTCAGTGTGTGATGCTAGGAGGACTAAAGAGTGTTCAACTCCTTCAGTGTGTGATGCTAGGACTAAAGAGTGTTCAACTCCTTGAGTGTGTGATGCTAGGACTAAAGAGTGTTCAACTCCTTCAGTGTGTGATGCTAGGAGGACTAAAGAGTGTTCAACTCCTTCAGTGTGTGATGCTAGGACTAAAGAGTGTTCAACTCCTTGAGTGTGTGATGCTAGGACTAAAGAGTGTTCAACTCCTTAAGTGTGTGATGCTAGGACTAAAGAGTGTTCAACTCCTTCAGTGTGTGATGCTAGGAGGACTAAAGAGTGTTCAACTCCTTCAGTGTGTGATGCTAGGACTAAAGAGTATTCAACTCCTTGAGTGTGTGATGCTAGTAGCACTAAAGAGTGTTCAACTCCTTCAGTGTGTGATGCTAGGACTAAAGAGTGTTCAACTCCTTCAGTGTGTGATGCTAGGAGGACTAAAGAGTGTTCAACTCCTTCAGTGTGTGATGCTAGGACTAACGAGTGTTCAACTCCTTCAGTGTGTGATGCTAGGAGGACTAAAGAGTGTTCAACTCCTTCAGTGTGTGATGCTAGGAGGACTAAAGAGTGTTCAACTCCTTCAGTGTGTGATGCTAGGAGGACTAAATGTTGTGTAGCTGCATCTGTGGTTGATGTAATTTGCTTGTGAAACAGATATAAGAAACCAGATGAGCGCCAACCCCTGGTGGCTGCCATGCACATCTTCATGCCCATGCTGAAAGACCGCTTCATCCAGCTGCTCCCTGACCCCTCCAGTGACTCTGTCCTGGTACAGAAACAGATCTTCAAAATCCTCTACGCCCTGTTCCAGGTAATAGGGCGCCTTTCTTTGTCTGGGGCTGCTGGGGAGGGGTGTGTTTGTGTACTATTGTACTTCTCTTTTTTCTCTCTTGGTTTGCTTAGATTCGTTTTGCTTAGGTTTTTAGCCCTTCCCCCCCCAACTTTCAATTTAAAAGTCAAAATAAATATGAATTGCTCATCAATCTGGATTGCAGCACAACGGGGTTAGACCAATACATGATTGGGTCATGATTTCTGAAAAGAGACATTGTTGTTGTTTTTCAATTGTATTTTTTTTGGGCGCATTCAGCACCACAAGCAGAGTGCCATCCAGTTCCATTGTATTGGAGAGAAGGCAGAAATCTCCCAAATAGAGATTTCTGAGAGAAGGCAGAAATCTCTATTGGAGAAAAGGCAGAAATGTCTCTTTTCAGAAATCATGACCAAGTTACTTAGTTACTTAGTTACTTAGTTAGATAATCCAGACTTGTTGTGGGCAGTTTTATGTAGGAACCATTTTTGACCGATAGCTAGCTGCTGTTCTAGCTGCTGCTAGTTTCATGTAGGAGCTAGCAGCTAGTGGGCGCAGTTCGGTCGAAAGAAAATAGTTTCTACATGAAACTGCTCACAACAAGGTTTGTGGATTATCTTGAGTAACCGGGTCATGATTTCTGGAAAGAGACAATGCTGTTGAGTTTTTCAATGTGTCTACATGATAGTCTGGTTAGACATTTGGTGTTGGATAACAAGTCTTATTTGTCTCCGCAGTACAACCTGCCCCTGGAGCTCATCAACAGACAGAACCTGACAGAGTGGATGGAGATCCTAAAGACTGTAGTAGATCGAGATGTGCCTCCGGTGAGGACACAAAATGCATACACGTACTAATATTGTGAATTACCTTTTCCAAAATTGCTCAGATTTCTAGATCGCTACAGGTATGTTTTCCACAAGCTGATCGCTCCTCTCCTCTTGTCATTGGTCACTACAGGAGACCATGCAGGTGGATGAGGATGAGCGGCCTGAGCTGCCCTGGTGGAAGTGTAAGAAGTGGGCCCTTCACATCTTGGCCCGGCTGTTTGAGAGGTAAAGACCCGATCAGTGCTCTCCTTGCCTTTTTTCAAATCGCTCAGCCATGCTCTACAAGAACATTTACTAATATGAAACGCCAACTATTAACTCATCAGGTACGGCAGCCCTGGCAACACAACCAAAGAGTACGCAGAGTTTGCCGAACTCTTCCTCAAGGGATATGCGGTCGCTGCACAGCAGGTGAGAACTACAAAAAGGCTTAACGTGAAGCGGCAGGCAGCTCTGCGGTCAGACTGAGCCAGATTGCTTCGTCGGAGCGATCTTTGACGTGAGCGTCACATATTAAATGACTCGTTGTGCAATCTGTGTACTAGGTGCTGCTGAAAGTCTTATATCAGTTCAAGGAGAAGCAATACGTGGCCCCCAGAGTACTCCAACAGACGCTCAACTACATCAACCAGGGCATCGCACATGCTATCACCTGGAAAAACCTCAAACCACACATCCAGGTATGAATGCAATTTTCACACATCCAGGTATGAATGCAATTTTTGTGTGTGTATCCACTATATAGGACACTTAGTTGAGTTGTACAGTAACAGCATTATATGATATATTCCTTGTATGCCATTGTTTTGGTGATGGATTGGTGATGGATTGATCATTTGTTACGGATGGCAGCATCTGTACCTAGTTTTAGAAAGTGCTCAGAAGAATTCACTATCCATCCATGTCATGTCTTCCATTGACTTGTATATTGAGTTGCAGTGACACTCATTCTGACTTGGTTTATTTCAGGGCATCATTCAGGATGTGGTTTTCCCCCTTATGTGTTATACGGACAGCGATGAGGAACTATGGCAAGAAGATCCATACGAGTACATCCGCATGAAGTTTGGTAAGCAGAGAGTCACTGGCTGTGATCCAAGAGGAGTGCCATTATCTGTGAGAAAATCTGACTGAAGCTGGTCCTCAAATGGGTTCCTATGTGACGGCTCCTCTCATTTCAGATGTGTTTGAGGACTTCATCTCCCCCACCACAGCAGCCCAGACGCTCCTCTTCACCTCCTGCAACAAGAGGAAAGAGGCGAGTTTCAAACGGTTCACTGTTAACGGCAAAAATGGAAGCGTTTTTGATTTGGCATTAATGAAAGTTTGATAGTTGGAAAAAAGGCCTTGATTGCCCTCTTGTGATTTAACGATCTGTGATTTAACGATCGGTGGGCCTGACTACGACTACACTACGCCTTCCTGCCAATGTGAGGGTGCTGCAAAAAGAGAGCAAATGGTGATATCCCTTTCATTACTTCATGCATTGGTGATCTCACTTCAAATGTTAATCGTCTCAGGAGACGAATTATTCTTTTGATGGGAGGTGTTTGCCGTTGCTTGAAATGTTATGCTTGGCTATGTCTTGCAGTTTCGGCGGCAGTTCTCAGTCCATGTCTCCTCCCTTAGAGCCATTGGAAACAATCGATTATTTATGAGGTTCGTTGCGGTGCCATTCGGCTGCGATTCACGTTTACAGGATAGCCGAGGCTGAGCTCCACATGTCATGAGAGACCAGCGGTCTTGGATAGGCTACTACTACAGCACAGAGCCTGGCGACTCAAACTGTAGGCTAACTGCGCCGCGTCTTCAAGCATCCAGCGCCAAGGCCGCGCCCCTTTTTAGGGGAAACCCACCATAGTAAAAGACTGTACAAGAAGCCGAAACCACTTCACACAAACTATTTAAAACGGTTTAATTTGATAGAGATACGCCGAAGAGTTGCTGTGTTGTTAGTTTCACTAAGAATAAATAAAAACCGGATCTGCGGTATATATTTTTTAATAGAGTAGGGGTGACACCGTCAATGCATGTAACCTGGTGGAAACTGGATACAGCGTTCATATAAGGCAAGTACCTTGTGTCGATGTATCTTGCGCATTCTATGGCTGGCCGAGTTGAAATGTATTGTGATGTCATGGGGTCTTTGGGTCATTTAGAAACAAAATTAATTCTGTTCTTTTTCTATAGATTTTCTTTGTACTGCTATTTTACATTGAAGTCAACGCGAGTGGCTTGTGTTGTCCCCTAAAAAGGGGCGCGGCCTTCATGTTTTGCAAATTACCCGGATGTGCTGGTCTGCTCTATCACTACCGGCAATATTGAAATAACGTTAACGTTACAGATCCTGACCAACAACTTGTGTGTTGAATTAAACTAGCTGGCAGAAAACGGGCAGAATTACAGGCGGGTAACGTTGTTAGGTTCGTGTGGGCTCAGTTTTGTTCAAGACTTGAACTTGTGAAGTTTCTTCTTTGTCTTAACATTTTCACAACACACAGCTGACTTCTGCTTATCCTCCCCTCCCCCTCTAGCGCTTCTCTGAACTGGGCACAGGGTACGCTTGTTTAATGCCACCCAATCGCGGTTGAGTGGAGTTGGCTTTTGTTTTAATTAAATCTGCAAAATTTTAATTTGAAAAAAAAATCGCGATGGTCTGATGACTCAGAGGTCGCTGGGGGTCGGCCCATCGACGATGGTCCATCCATCGTGCCCACCCTACTGCACATTACAGGGAGCCTTAAACACAAACGCACAAAGGAACGCACTCCTCCCAAGCACCATTTTGTCTCTGCTCCACCACCCGTGCTTGATGCTAATGAGGCCAAAAGCTTGCCTTTACATGCAGTATAATCCAATGTGTTATTCGTGTTGTGTTTAGGTACTGCAAAAGACCATGGGCTTCTGCTACCAGATCCTTACTGATCCCGCCTCCGACCCCAGGAAAAAGGACGGTGCCCTCCATATGATCGGCTCTTTGGCTGAAATACTGCTCAAGGTGAGGAACTCTCAATCATCATGGCTGCTCGCACTACTTCTTTGACAATCCCTCTTTTCTATACACTTCAGATTTTTATCTCTGAAGTGAGCAACAATCTCCCACAATTTGACTTCCGGTTTAACCCTAAACCCTAATCCTGACCCTAAACCTAACCCTGAAACAACCTAACTCAAAAATTGTTGCTGGCTAAAATTGTTGCTAGCTTCATCCTGCTTGATTTTTCCACCCTTTTTTTGTGCCAGGAAAGACACCTTTACTTTTACATTGAAAAATGGTGCACGATTTGATTTTCATGTAAAATAAGGTCTTCCAAAATGGTCAGGAAAGGATAGAAACTGCTCTTCTAAATATTCTAGTGTTGTAATTATCAGTGGCTATGTTTACATGCGTGAACAAATGTGTTAGCCTTCTTACTCAAGTGCCGAATAACCCAGATAATCGTGATAATGGAAAACCCACTTAAGAAGCCGGGCTCATCAAATATTAAAGAGGACACTGTGGCATGTGAACCTCGTCCTCTGTTTTGACTTTCCGTGCAAAGTTGCACTAGCCAGGAACTGCAATGTTCTTCAGTTAACCGTTTTATTCATTGCAACAGGGATACACATTTGTCATGTAAAGAATTTAACCAGAATAAAAACTATAGCTGGGTTACTCTGTACATCTACACATAGCCAGTCGCAGTGTTTACCTTAGGATGGAGTTGTGGCAGCGGTTGGGGACCCTCGCTGGTGACCTTCGGCGAGGTTTCCCCTCGAGGTCGAGACGCAGCTCGGCCGCTGCCCGGCTTCGCTTGCTCACAGTTGAGCAATTGGGCGCCGCGCAACTCCCTCTCCAATTATACTGTGGTGAGATGTAATGTGATCAGCTGTTGAAGATATTAACAAATAAGACCGATATGATAATATTAGTCTGAAGGTGCAATAAACTACATCAACTGCTTGTTATGCCTCTGCCTCCGCCGGGTCCGTCCGATGTTCGTTAACGCGTTATCTGAGGAACGTCTTGACGGAATTTCTTCAAATTTGGCTCAAATGTCGACTTGGACGCAAGGATGAACTGATTAGATTTTGGTGATCAAAGGTCAGAGGTCAAGGTCACTGACCTCTCGAATGCCATTTTCAAGCTTGTTAATGCGATATCTCAGGAATGCCTTGATGCAATTTCTTCAAATTTGCCTCAAACGTCCACTTGGACTCAAGGATGAACTGATTACATTTTGGTGGCCAAAGGTCAAGCTCGGTAAGGTCATATCTCAGTAACACCTTGACGAAATTTCTTCACATTTGGCTCAAATGTCAAAGTCTGGACAGATATGTCGACTGCTCACTTGTTGGCGGAGGCATATATCTGCGGTGCGGTCGTTCTAGTTTATTTCATCATTTGCTCACATCCGGCTCAGCACCTGCCCTCTTTGGTTTGGCTGTGCATGCATGTTCCTATTTTTAGCTGTTGAAGGTAAACAGGAAAATTATTTCATAGGCTTTTACTAATAGGGAAAACTACTGTGCTGTCCACAGTGTCCAGGTATTGTTTGTCTAGCTATCCTTGAGTTGAAATAAAAGGCAAACAAACCCCCACTGATGGTCAAATCACATTTCCATTTTATTAATATTTTATAGTGGTTAACCAAATAGTCAGCCTGGACATAAATGCAGTAAAGTACTGATAGTGTAGCACTGGCCTTTATTTTTTATTTTATTTTGTATAAACTTCAAAGCATTCTTGGCAAAACCTCACCTCATTTATCTTTTTTCTGTTTGTTTTTGTTTTGCCAAGTATGCCTTGAAGAACGGTCGTATCAGCCCCAAAGCTTTCCAATGAATGAAATTCTGCACGGATCCAAGTGTGCGAATCTTGCCAATCTCTTTATGCGTTACATGTAAAATAATAATAATAAAGTGGCCTGTCGGGCCTGTAAGTGCTGCGTCATGTGCTAAACAGATGCCTTGTGTCTGCTGACTGCTTTCTCCTTCCTCTACATAGAAAAAGATTTATAAGGACCAGATGGAGTTCATGCTGCAGAATCACGTCTTCCCTCTGTTCCGCAGTGAACTGGGCTACATGAGAGCCAGAGTAAGTGATAACGTCCTAACAGTCGGACTTACGTTGTTTTTTACGCGTTATGTTATATTGTCCACTGTAATGGCACTTAACCTTCATTTAGGCACTTTAATTTGTCCTGCTAACAGTTCCTCAACCGCTCTCTTTTCTCGTAGGCCTGCTGGGTACTCCACTACTTCTGCGAGGTGAAATTCAAGAGTGACCAGAACCTGCAGACGGCCCTCGAGCTGACCCGCCTCTGTCTCATCAATGACAACGAGATGCCCGTTAAGGTGGAGGCTGCCATCGCCCTGCAGGTCCTCATCAGCAACCAGGAGAAAGGTGAGCAAGTTAAGCCATCATTCGATAGATTAAAATTAGCATTCGCAGGGTGCGCCCATGGCTCATCGAGTAGAGCCCGTACGCAGTGTTGGGCAGTAGCTTAGTTACAACAAGTAGTAAAGCTAACCGCTTAGCTACATTTCTCAGTAGCGTGGTAGTAGCGTCGCTCCTTTTGAATCAATTAGCGTTTTCAGTTGCGAAGCTATTTATAGACAGTGGTGCCGTAGCGTAAGTTACTTCCCCAGACAGAATCCATGAGCATATCACCCAGACAGCAGAGATTTCTGCTGTGTTCTGGAGTAAAACAGGAGACGATGCATAATGTAGCCGATAAAAGCACTTTCGTATGACTGACAAAGAGTAGTTGTCTTAACCTTCTTTTTTAGTGTCCTTGATGACGGACGCTCAGGTTCACAGCAAGACCCGCCCTACTCTGCCTCTGTTGGGTTTAGGAATGGGGAGTGATGGTTGGTTGGGTTTAGGCATGAGGATTGATGATTGGTTAAGGTTAGAACATCAGGGTAAGCCAATCAGAGGCAGAATATGGTGGGTCATGTCAAAAGAATACAATTAAGGCAGTGGTTCCCAACCTTGGGGTTGTGACCCCAAGTGGGTTCGTCTGGAATTCAAATGGCGTCGCCTGATTTATTTGTTATTTTTACAGTACACCACACACAAGTTAAAACTACCCAAGATGATTAGGGCCACGTTTTAAAAATGTATTTGAGTTTGGTCGTTTGCTGCATGTACCCTTCCTCTCTCTCTCTGCCTTCCTGTCTCTCTCTCACTACTAACTCTGTCGAATAAAGCATAAAAATGCCCAAAATAAATCTATAAATAAATCTGCATTAGCGTCTAATATGCATTTGATTATCATTTGATCAAAGTGTTTATGAAGAACAATATAGATTTGCATTGAAATTGATAGCTGTGAATATTTATTTCACCCCTAGGAAAGCTGGAGTCTCCCACAACAGAGGGATACTGGCCCTATCCCTTACTAGAAGGCCATGTGACTATTATAGAACAGAATTGCAATTTGGGAAATCACCAAAAGTGATTTTCCTTACATACTGAAAGTTGCCTTATTTGTAAATCGGTAGGTTTCACGGTCTTGCTAACGACCACATCTGCATTGTGTCCCTTAGCCAAAGAGTACATCACCCCCTTCATCCGGCCAGTGATGCAGGCACTCCTGCACATTGTCAGGGAAACGGAGAACGATGACCTCACCAATGTCATCCAGAAGATGATCTGTGAATACAGTGAAGAGGTCACTCCAATCGCAGTGGAGATGACACAGCACTTGGTAAGTGCACTCAGTATAGTGCCTGACCGATTGGAAGGCTATGATTAATTTGCGTTGGTTTGATCCGCTTGCTGTCATAGTCAAACCATGTGGAGATAGGAAATGAGTGTGAGTCACACTTCCTGCCTGAAGATGTGTAACAAACGCACGCACACGTAACAAGTTGGCCCTCTGTGTATTCCCCGTGGTAGGCTATGACGTTCAACCAGGTGATCCAGACGGGGCCCGATGAAGAGGGAGGAGATGACAAGGCTGTAACTGCTATGGGCATCCTCAACACCATCGACACGTTGCTGAGCGTGGTGGAGGACCATAAAGAGGTTAGCAGTGCAGACATTCAGCCTGCTGCCCCCCTGCCCCCCCACACACACACACACTCTCCAGGCTGATCAGTTCCTCTGCAGAAGCAGCTCTGGCCTGCCACACTGTTCCTGCCACCCACTAACTCCTGGGAAGCCGCTCTGTTCGCACCATGTTGGAAATGCCACAGAGGCTGAGGCAGACGCTAGGAATAGTGCTGTGGCACTCTCTCCCAGCACGTCTGCCAAAACAGGACTGCTGATGCCCGAAGCCATGCAGCCAACGCATTTGACCAAGCGTTGCTTCACAGGGGAAACCCTTGATTGCACAACACTTGGATTCAGTCGTTTTACTTTGAGCTGTGGCTGGCGTACTTCTCCTTTGCTGAAATGTTTTTCAGATTTTCTTGTAAAGAACACAGATAAAGAAATGTGCCAACCGGACACAACAACACACCCTTTAGAGGAAAGCATTTGACCTGGTTAATTGCTGCAGATGCATTACCAGACAGGAGTGCGACGCATGAGGGACACAAGACACGCGACAACACATCAGACAACCTCTCAAATTAGGAGGTGTTTGGCTTCATTCCTCAGCTTAGGGTTGGTTTGAATTGGAATTTGCTCATATTCAATAGCCTTGATGACACACCATGAGACTGAACTGTGCACAGTCACACCAACAAGTCAGTATGTTGGTGTGAGAGAGACCCATGTTCCAGTATTGCAGCCATGACCATGAGTTTTCCACTCTCACTTTACAGTGTAACGTTTACAGTGTAAAGTTTACACTCTTAACCCTGCTTGCTTGTAACTTTAACCGTTTCAGATCACACAGCAGCTGGAGGGCATCTGTCTGCAGGTGATCGGCACCGTCCTGCAGCAACATGTTCTAGGTAAGCCGGTCTGGTTCTTCCTGTCCTCCCGCGTTCCACCTGGCTGTTGCTCGAGTTCCTCTCAACCCTGTGAACCCTCTTGACTGTGTGGAGGACTACTGATAATAAGATAGCATTTGCCTCCAGTGACACTCCTCTCTCCTGATTCTTCAGAGTTTTATGAGGAGATCCTCTCCCTGGCCCACAGCCTTACCTGCCAGCAGGTGTCCCCACAGATGTGGCAGCTCCTTCCGCTGGTGTTCGAAGTCTTCCAGCAGGATGGATTTGACTACTTTACAGGTACATACTTGTCTAAGGACAACTCCCCCTGTCGTAATGCATTAGTATAGTTCTGAAAATCTTGTGTTAGAATGCCAACTCTCCACGGTTTTGCTGGAAAGCTGGCTAGTGGCTACATGAATGATAAATGGGTTTCCGTTTCAGATATGATGCCTCTCCTTCACAACTACGTCACAGTTGATACAGACACCCTCCTATCTGACACCAAATACCTTGAGATTATCTATAGCATGTGCAAGAAGGTAAATCAGTGCACTTTAATGGCATGAAAAGCGACTGTGTATACATGTTGTTAAATTACTTGTAATAGTCAGTTTACTCTAGGCGGTTTACCTTAGCCTTTGACTTACACACAGGTCCTGACAGGCGATCCAGGTGAGGACCCAGAGTGTCATGCAGCTAAGCTACTGGAGGTGATCATTCTGCAATGCAAAGGCCGTGGCATTGATCAGGTCAGTATCTGTTGCTGTTCATAATCGCATGTACTTGTGGGGCGGCTGTGGCTCAGGAGGTAGAGCGGGTCGTCCACTAATCAGAAGGTTGGTGGTTCGATCCCCAGCTCCTCCAGTCCGCATGTCGAAGTGCCCTTGGGCAAGACACTGAACCCGAAATTGCTCCTGATGGCTGTGCCAGCACCCTGCGTGGCAGCTGGCCGCCTTCGGTGTGTGAATGGGTGAATGTAGGCACATTGTAAAGCGCTTTGGATAAAAGCGCTATATAAATGCAGTCCATTTACCATTTACCATTTGTGGAACTCGTGTAAGCACAGAGATATAAATCGGTGTTTCGGTAAATCGGTTACAGTGTTTCCCCTACCATTCTACAGGCCTGGCGGCCCTGCCAGGCCAACAACGCCCCCGCCAGGCCAGAAAAGAAATTGCAAAAAAAAAATCTGCTCTCCCCAAAATTTCAATAAACCTTTAATGCATATTATTACAATACAACAATACTGGTGTTGACAGTAATAGAAGATGCCAAATCATTCAAAACAATAAGCATTTTGCTTTTAGGAGCATTGTGCCAGCGTGCAGCGCTGTTCCAAAATGTGTCAACGTGTGTCGTTGCCTGGGAAATGCACATCCCATAATACAACTGTTCGCATCGCATCCCATAATAGTATGATGATACTTGGGATGCCATTGCGAACAGGTTAGCTAAAAGTTTGGCATCGCCAGCGAGGGCCCCCACCGTTGCGGTCGGGGTACGTTTCGAAATCCCTCCAGGCCGGAAAACACTGCTTTAGATATATTTTTTGCACCTAAATGTGGGGCCACTTTTGCTTTCAAGACCAAAGTTCGCTCCTGGAGTGTTTCCAGGATGTGTTCCACTAAGTTTTGCAGTTCAAGAATGAGCTTACAGTATTTAGATATTTTATAGTCATGTTTTTTGTGAACCTCCTTTCATTGCAGGTTGTTCCCTTGTTTGTGGCTGCTGCACTGGAGCGTTTGACACGGGAGGTGAAGACCAGTGAGCTGAGGACTATGTGCCTGCAGGTGGCCATTGCTGCACTTTACTACAGCCCCCCTCTGCTCCTCAACACCTTGGAGAATCTGCGTTTTCCCAACAACACTGAGCCAATCACTAACCACTTCATAACCCAGTGGCTCAAAGATGTTGATTGCTTCCTCGGGTAAGACCAGTTTCAAGGGTGTTTCAAAATCACAAGTCACCGGTATAATTACTGTTGATTACTTTAATTATATAAAACCTATTTTAAAAGCTGAAAATGTATTTGGTCTTGATTTAATGGGACATCAGTTATATTCAATTATGCACTTTCAGGATGATATCAGATGTGTGAGATTGTACTTTCTGCTAACAAAGCCCCTCCCCTTTTTTATATAAATAAACAGCCTCCATGACAGGAAGATGTGCATTCTTGGACTTTGTGCTCTGATTGACCTCGAGCAAAGGCCCCAGGCCGTCAACCAGGTGGCCGGCCAGCTTCTCCCAGCAGCCATCCTGCTCTTCAACGGCCTCAAGAGGGCCTACGCCTGTCGAGCAGAGCATGAGAACGAGGATGATGATGAAGATGGAGATGGAGAGGAAGAGGATGACAATGGTAGGACATTATTAGCCTCTTGGTTGAATCAATGTGAGAGTGGTGAAATCCTGATTATTTGCAAGGAGATATCGAATCGTGATGTTGAAATGAGGTCTAATCATAATTCTGTCCTCAGCCGAGCTGGGCAGCGATGAGGACGACATCGACGAGGAGGGCCAGGAGTACCTGGAGATGCTGGCGAAGCAGGCAGGAGAGGACGGAGATGATGAAGACTGGGAGGAAGACGATGCTGAGGAGACGGCACTAGAGGGCTACACTACAGCTGTAGACGATGAAGACAACTTAGTGGACGAGTATCAGATTTTCAAAGCCATACTACAGAGTAAGTGTCAAAAAAAGTTTGCCACAGGAAATGAAGGTGTAAAACCCGCTGAATGGTTTTTGTCAGTTCAATTATGTAAAATAAATATGACCATGCTGCAGAGTCACTGTAAGTAGATAACTGATATCTCTTTGCTCTGCTCCAGATATCCAGAGCCGTGACCCAGCATGGTACCTGGCACTCACACAAGCCCTTGATGAGGATCAGGGCAAACATCTTCATGACATTGGCACACTTGCAGACCAGAGACGGGCAGCACATGGTAAGCCCCAGTCGTGTAGTGAGCAGTGCTGAATCTTGAGGGCATAATTGTTGCTTCACCAGTGTTTGTGGTTCCGTCTGATTTTAAGTAACCATTGATTGTCTGATTGCAGAATCCAAGATGATCGAGAAGCATGGTGGATACAAGTTCACAGTGCCAGTGGTGCCAACTAATTTCAACTTTGGAGGCAGTGCTCCAGGAATGAATTGAGTCATCTGTTCTACTTTTTATTACTCTGTGACTGATTGTAGTGAAGTGAAAAAAAGCTTGTGTTGTTCCCTTAAGTAGTGGTTCCAGAACTGGTTCTTCTCAGTCATTCTTCAATCTGTCAAATTGGAAATAGCACCAGAAGATGTGGGAAAGCAACCAAATGCAGCCAGTGGCTGGGGAAAACAAACCAAGAACTTGAGCACGATGCAAGAGAAGAAGCTCTGAACAACGTTGTCTTCTGGAGTCCAATGTGGAGGGGATACCATGATGGCAACTCTTTTTTTTTCTTCCCACTTTAACAAAATTGGGGGCTTAACAATTTGAAATTGATAATGGGACTAAACATTTCATTATCACCATTTAGGCCAAATGGCCGTAATAAGATTATACCTCTGGCAGTAGTGATATCTACGTTATTTTCTGCATAAACAAATGTTTGTTATGTATATACATGCCAAGGTTATTGATTTTTCAAGTAGCCTTGAAAAACAACCAGAGGCATTTGTAAGGTGTCAACAGCTGTATTCATATGTAGCATATTGGATACTTCATAGCACTATGTGATGCCTGATCTCTGTAAATTAATGACTAGCACTTTCATATTGTTCAGGTCTCCTAGCCTTCTGTATCAGACTGCAAATTTTTTTAAATCGATGAAGACTATTTAAACAAACAGCTGTAACTTTGTTACTTTGCAAGCGACTTCTCCTGTAATGGCTGGTTGTCATGTATTTGGTTACAGCGTGGCTCAATAGGCAACATAACTCTTGTCTGCCGACTTGGAAACATTCTTGACTTCTGAAAAAAGAGAATGCTCTTGGTGTTCAGTTTGGGTACAGGACATGTGTTTGTGAGCACTGAAAGTACAATTGGATACTTCATTGAAGCATGTACAATTGGACTTATCGTGAAGGTCTCAAGCTTTTGGTTGGTGTATGGATGAACCATCTATATATACAACAACATATTAAAAAGCTAAGGGAATTCATGCCCTTGAGTGTTTCCTTGTACAGGCACATTGCTTGTCTTGGTTATGTTATTGTTTTTGTGACTTGCTGTATGGCTCACTTTGAGGACTGTCCACCAGGGTATGGTGCTTTCCTATGATCACACAATCACAGTCATGGTGTTCACTGTAATGTATATGTGTAAAAAAAATCCTTTTAAAGTGTTCAATTGTCACCACAAAACCATTTTGTTATGCAAATAGTTGATGTAAGTAATCAAATGGTACGTGTTGGCAATTAAACGTCGGACCAAGCCATATTTTTACATTGTAGGCTTAGGCTTCAGGGTATATTTTAAGAAGGCCCTCCCAGTTTGGCGCCAAACAGTTTCCATCTAGCCGAAGCTTGTCCAGCTGATTGCAAGAGAATATCCTGCTGGACTAACCCAACGGCAAGAGTATACTGCTGGACTAACCCAACAGCAAGTGTATATACTGCTGGACTAACCCAACAGCAAGTGTATATACTGCTGGACTAACCCAACAGCAAGAGTATATACTGCTGGACTAACCCAACAGCAAGTGTATATACTGCTGGACTAACCCAACAGCAAGTGTATATACTGCTGGACTAACCCAGCAGCAAGAGTATATACTGCTGGACTAACCCAGCAGCAAGAGTATATACTGCTGGACTAACCCAGCAGCAAGAGTATATACTGCTGGACTAACTCAACAGCAAGAGTATATACTGCTGGACTAACCCAGCAGCAAGAGTATATACCGCTGGACTAACTCAACAGCAAGAGTATATACTGTAACCCAGCAGCAAGAGCATATACTGCTGGACTAACCCAACAGCAAGAGTATATACTGCTGGACTAACCCAAGAGCAAGAGTATATACTGCTGGACTAACCCAGCAGCAAGAGTACTGCTGGACTAACCCAACAGCAAGAGTATATACTGCTGGACTAACCCAGCAGGAAGAGTACTGCTGGACTAACCCAGCAGCAAGAGTATATACTGCTGGACTAACCCAGCAGCAAGAGTACTGCTGGACTAACCCAACAGCAAGAGTATATACTGCTGGACTAACCCAAGAGCAAGAGTATTGCTGGACTAACCCAGCAGCAAGAGTATATAATGCTGGACTAACCCAGCAGGAAGAGTACTGCTGGACTAACCCAGCAGCAAGAGTATATACTGCTGGACTAACCCAGCAGCAAGAGTATACAATATACTGCTGGACTAAGCCAGCAGCTAGAGTATATACTGCTGGACTAACCCAGCAGCAAGAGTATATACTGCTGGACTAACCCAGCAGCAAGGATATACTGCTGGACTGTAACCCAGCAGCCTCCCAAAGCCACAGGATCGGGTGTCGGCCATCTTCACATGCAAGCATTGCTCTACATCAGTGGTTCTCAAACTTTATTAGCTTCAGTACCCCCTTTCCCTGATTTGTGAATCCCCTTTACCCGACTACATTTTGATTAGAAAAAAAATACACAAGCGGACGAATATGCAATGAGTGAATGATACCTTTTGAAGAATAGAACTATAAGAAATTGAGTGAAAGAGTTGCAACTAGTGCCTCCTGAGCAGATTTAACGCTTAATTTATTTTCATGATTTGTTCTGACCATTTTACATTTTCCCCTTTCTCTCAAGTACCCCCTGTAATATCTCCACATACAGTACGTGTCCCACAGTTTGAGAACATTGACATATTTGGGAACCACTGCTCTACATGTTACCGAAACTATGTAAAGCGGAAAGCCTGATACAATTATTCTGCTGATATGATTCTTTGGACAGCCATGTGATGTCCAGATATGAATGGAGATTTCATAAGATGGCAGGCGTTAAAAATTGAGTTTGACTCAATTGGTATCTGTGAAATGGGCTTGGTAGATAGATCTATTAGAAGAGGGACTTGAGCTACCTAATGTCCTGGCATAATCACTATGATATATTAAACATAACCAGATAGGCTAATGAGGTCAATACATTAATGGCTTAATTGGCAAATATATTATGTCAACATACAGTACATGTCTTCACATAACACGTACACACATATAAACTCAGTATCTTCGAAAACAAGGAGTTACTGTAAAATGCAAATCAGTTTTCCTCAATATGTAAATGTGTGCAGGGTGCCTCAACAGCTCATCGTAGAAGAGAGAATGTGTAAACGTACGCCATCTGCTGGCTGCATTCAAAGAAATCACCCCATTTCCCTAAACGGTGATTTTAGATGGATACATTTCCATACATGGAAATGCAATGTAGGTAACACAGGTATTTGTAAGAAATATTCAGATACAAAATAGAAGCTTTTCTACTGGTAGAGAGAATTCAATAGGTTTAAAGTAAAGTTTAGTTTCCTTTACCAAGACAGTAAACAGTTTTTTTTGGGTGAATTTACATTTGTGAATGTGAAATTTAGCAAGGATAATTATCAGATCGATTATGTAGGACTGGTTCTTACACTTAATGTTTGTCCATAAAACCAAACCAAACATTTTCAAATAAAAGAAAAGTCCTCACAAACATTATCAATAATGAATCTGGAGATATCTTTCCACAGCTTTTTTGTAGGCTATATGAGCAGTACCAGAACAGATGGAAAATATTTTTTGGTTGATCTTTGCAGAATGAGCAGTTTACATCAATATCAGGCTTAATTATTCAGGGAGCAGTTGGTTGGGTATTTGTGAATTATACGGAATGAAACCTCTACCTCTAACTTTATTGGTTAGTAGAAATGTATGAGGCAGTGACCAACCTCAGACCAACTAATGCCAGTGACTAAATTATTTCAATAAGAACAATCATACGGGATCGAAACATCTTGGAACAGAACAAATAGCTCCGTTATTATTTTTAGGGAGCGATGAGAAACAGGTTTTCCCAACAAGGTGCCTGTAGGCCTATAGGGGATGAGTAACAGAACTATGAGTAACCTCGCGTCACCAGGTAATTCTCGGCGAGAAAAGGGGATGAGAGAATCCTTTCAAAAGCATAACACCTGATGGAATAGCTCCAAATACCATTGCATATTCCCTATAGGCGTGACAGGAAACATACAAAAAGGAATTCCTCAGAAGAAAACCTTCAGGATTAAACAATTTAGGATGCAAGTAACAAGTTACCAAACCAGCACTGAAGAGACAAAGATTTATTCTTAAAATCTTTGTTCCAAATAAAATATTTGGGTGAAAATGTTTGAAAATCATTGACCAATCCATCAGAGCTTGCCTATAAGGCAGACAGTTTTGCTGGATTTTTCTCAAAAGCATAATTATAATATAGGTATATATTAGGCTATATATATATAGGTAGGCTATATATTATTTTTTCCGGGTTAGAGCTCCCAGCCGTCACGGCGCTCAACAGCACCACTCTGGTCGAAAGCTCGGTAAAAAAAATAATATCACCAGCACAGACTTCGGATGAAAAGAGGCATTTATGTGCAGCGTCAGACTTTGCCGTCTATAAGCAATGAAATATATCTTCTTCTCAAGTAGGTGTCTTTTAAATGTTTATGTGACATTGTAGTAATCCAGGGAATATAAAGTATAATCCAGCAGCAGGAATAAAGAGGGAGGCGCTTGATTTAGATGCAAGTAAAACAGAGCGCTTTTATTGCACAATGCACACTCTGCACTCATTCTGACAACACCACACTCATTCCAACTTCCCGGTTTAGGTTTTTAATACCACCCTGACGTCACCGCGTCGGCGCGCGGGCCGTCTGGGTAGTGTAGTGAATGACTGTCAATCTCAGTGTGCGCAGTCACCACAAGGTAAATGTGCGTATCGCTGATTAGACAGCTTGGGAGCGAGAGTCGTAGCAATTGTCTACCCGGAAAGAGTCATAACGGGGCTATGGGGAAATGTTAAGTGGGTCCCAACACCGGCGCTAATGCCCAGTATGAAGCGCCCGGCTAGCGGATCAGGCAGCAGGCTACTTATAATAATAATAACAACAACAACATTCCCTTAGAATAGGAGGGATCAGAGCAGCATTTTGATAAACAAACCGCGTCACTGGGTGGCAACGGCAATGGAACCCTATGGAGTCCAAGTGGCGCGACCCAGCGAGCATTTTTCGGTTGAAAAGACGTTTAAAAAACGTTTAGGGTCAACGTTGAAAAAACGTGCAAGGAAGGTTTGAAAGTGAAAGTTTTTTCACCCACTATTTGCAGACGTTTATTGAACGTTCAGATTTAGACCATATTTCACCAGGTTCTTAAATTAAAAATTCAGCAGCGCACACGGGATTCGAACCCCGCTTTCCCACATTCAAGCCAGTCCGCTTAACGCGCTGAGCTATACATTTCCTTATACTCTATAGAGAGCTGGGCACATATATACTCTATCTTGCACACAACTTGTAGACTACATGATTGTCGACGATCGGGAGTTAAGTTAGACTATTATATTAATGTAACAGACTAAAATTATGTTGTGTGTGTGTGTTGTCTATAGGCTGTAGCCTATGGCTTCAGAGGTTACTTCATTTAACACCAGAGACTGAGGAGGTACACAGAGCCTTGTATACAGCTGTTACAATAACATAGCGTTCCGCACTTGGTGCAGACCGGTGCAGACTTGCTTTGGTCTAGTCTAGTCAGTCACGGTTAGTATAGCTAGCAATTAAGTACTTGCGCATGCACGTTGCGGCAGGAACTGAATTCATTATTTTATAGTATTGCGCTAAACTATTAACCATAGTTGTGTCCTGGAAGCTTTTTGCTGGCACCACATAGCCTATATAGTCCCATATTTATGATATTTCATGTGACATAAAATGCGTTGAAATGTAGTTTTCGTATAGACCAGATTTCAACGCTCAGTTACACAATAAAATGGACAAATGCCAATCCACACACTATCAATATTGCCTCTATTCCAAGCTACAACAAATGTTTTAACAATATGATGAACCAAATTGTGTTTTTTTACACGTTGACGTTGTAACCGCATTTTAGCCGGTTGAAAAGAGGGTGAAATTAGGTCTTAGACGTTCAAACCCAATATCACCCAGATTTCAACTAAAAATCAACGTTGAAAAAACGTTTTGTGCTCGCTGGGGAGGCGTGAGTGCAGTCAGACTCTAGCCGGCTAACTCTGTTTACATTTTAAAACCTGCAACAGTTCACAAAACTTTAACACGACATGCATATAGCCTACATCAAATTCTGCTCTCTCAGAATGTCAAAATATAAGCGATGTGATGTAGCCTATAGTTTTTGAGATATTAACGTTTGTTTCACACAACTCATACTATTAACTGCCGCGGGGTTCCGCATTTCTGGGTGGCAAGTGACGTCACGCTGATTCGTCCTATAGAGACAGTCCGCATGTCTGGGAACGCCCACAAAATGTTAAACGGCTGGTGCGTGAGTGGGGTAAAACCGCCCATATATCGCAATGGGCTGACTCACCAAAAAGGAAGGTGCTGCGGCTCTAACGACAGTTTTGGGGATTCTAGAGCAGAACACAAGACGTCTATTCAGATGTGCGTTTACTGCGGTGGTTGAATCCCCCCTGATCGTGTCTGCCTGGGCTGGGCTAGCAGCTAAATTCTAACTTTGCTGAATGGATAGAAAGGGGGATTTACCCCACGCTGACCACGCCCCCACCCAGGCGCCAGCTAACCCAGCGTCTATGACGAGACATCGCTTCAACCTATTCAAGAACATCTTTGAATTTAGGCAACGCGCACGCACGTGCGCGCGCACACACACACAGAGAGAGATGGAGGGAGAGGGAGAGGGGGAGAGAGAGGCGCCGCTATACAGTGACAGCAGACCCCAGCAGACCCCCTGGCCTGGCCTATCTGGTGCTGTGGGAGTCTGGAAGATGTGGCTGCGGGACGAGGTGTTGAAATCCATATGGCACGCGTTCACGGCGCTGGACCTGGATCAGAGTGGAAAAGTTTCCAAATCTCAGTTGAAGGTAGTAGCCTATAGGCTACGATTCGGTGTTTCTTTCGATGAGAGTTGCTTCAGGCTTAGAGATCAATATTTATTGTTTTGAAGGGACAGTCTAAAGTCAGACTTTCTGGGTAGATGACTTGCGGGAATTCTCTCGTCTGGTGGCATCGCGGTCAAGACGATGTTTGCTGGGTAGTTGGCTACTGTATCGAATTACGGTTAAGGCCAGTAGCGGAGCGTACGCCGGGGCAGAGGGTGCGGCCGCCACGGGCCCACTCGTCAGGGGGGCCCATCAAAAAAAAAAAATTTTTTTTTTTTTTTTTTTTTTTTTTTTTTTTTTTTTTTTTGCAGGCCAGGCCACCTGGCTGGCAACCTGTGTTTTTATTTTTCTTCTTCAGAACAAGCTTGTCTGTAAAGTGGCTTCACTGTAGTCTTTCTTGGACATAATATTACTTGGCTCAGTGAGTGACAAATTGTGTTTTCGGATATAGGGGCTATCAGCTATTTTACAGTTGTGACTTAAAATGACTTTATTTAATAAAGTCAGTGGTGTGAGTCTGAGAGGAATTCAATCAATAGACAATAACATTGGTGTGTTTAAAATGAGATATTCCACTAAATATGGCTAAAACCGATTCAAACATGCAAAAAAGGCACATTTTTCTTCGCGGCCTGGCAGGTCCGGTTCTACGGGGGTGCAAAAGCATGCATTGCACCCTTATTTGTCTGCATGCTCAGTTGAAAAGTAAAAAAATGTATAAATGCTACAGCTGCACACTTAGGCCGTGTGTCCACCTAGCGTCTTTTCATCAGGTCCAGCGTCTTTTTTCAGTTGTTTCTAATGGGAGGAGAGCGTATGCGAGCGCACACGGACGTGTAGAGAAAGTGCGCACCGCCCAGCATATATTTTCGGCGTTTTTGTGCGCCCGACTCCCAGCGCTCCCAGCGCTTCAAGCTGAAAATATTTTAACTTTTCAGAAAGACGCTGGTGTCGGCTGCTCCTTTTCTGGTAACTAATCATATGGAAAAACTATCGCAACAGAGACAGAACGGCTCAATTGTGGGAGCAGATCGGCTAGACACTTAATATTTCTGGTGAGTGTTGAGCTAAATCACTGTATGTGTGTTGTTTGCTAATGTTAGCTGTCAGCTATCAAGCTACTACCGCACTGAGCTAACGTTAGTTTCAGACTGCTTCCTTGTATAATTGTGCGCCGAGATCCGCGCTTTCCAGCGTACTTCCAGCGTTTAACGTCGGAAAAAGACGCCAGGTGGACACAGGCCCTTACTGTTTAAACTTGAATTATAGTTGTTGTTTTTCTTTGTTCTTTGATGTGATTTTATGGCTTTTTGGCACCTATATGTAACCTTTTAAGGTTGAGATAATTGTATTATCATTATATGGTCCAAATATTTCAGTAAAGCACTTGAAACACTTGAAATATTCTTGCTTGGGTGGTATCATTCTACTTGAAATGATGGTCAAATGCATTATTTTTAGTAAAATAACATGTCAAATTTTTCGGCCGGCCGGCCTTTGGCCGGCCACCCGAGTGGGCCCGGCCTTCGGCCGGGCATCTGCACCCCTTCCTATCTAGGATGCACCCCTAGTCATCTTGTTCTGGAACCGGCCCTGCGGCCTGGCCTGGCCTTAAAAAAAAAAAAAAAATTTTTTTTTTTTTTTTTTTTTTTTTTTTGATGGGGCCCCCCTAAGAGCTTCGCCCCCTCTGGGCTGATAGGGTCGCTCCGCCCCTGGTTAAGGCACTCAACCTGTAGCTACTAACCATTCGAAGAGCCGAGCGTTTTGTTATGTTTCCATTTGTTCTGTTTGTTGCTGATGATGCGAGAATCGAGCCCCCCTGCTGCGGGATAAATGAAGGTGGCTGAGTCTCGCGTTGAGGCTATGATAACCTCAGCGGTAACACTTTACAATACTGTAACACAAAAATGGGTAGTTATTGAGGAACTCGTCAGGAACTAACCATTAGTTCATGAATAGTGATGAATTCCCTAGTAACAACTAATAGTCCAGGCATTTTACGCAAATATGTGGGTCAACCTCACACTAATTGCAACAAAACCAAACTCAACTGATATTGTATCCTCAACATGTCCTCAATGAAGGAAAAAAAGTGTTAAGGAAATGTATGAAGGGAAAGTTTTGAAAATGACCTAAATATGATGGTAGCCTATGGAAGCCTTTTTTTTTTTTTTTTAATGTGCCATAAATCTCATCACTTATATCCTGTATGTGTTTTTTGCTTCAAGGAGAAAATAAAAAAAATAAAAAATAAAATAAAATAAAATGTTAAAAAATAAATAAAAAAACGTTTTTGGTAGCATCATATAGGTCATTTTCAAAAATTTCCCTTCATACATTTCCTTAACACTTTTTTTCCTTCATTGAGGACATATTGAGGATACAAAATCAGTTGAGTTTGGTTTTGTTGCAATTAGTGTGAGGTCAAGTGACATTTTTACTGGACTATAAGTATGATGGCCTGCTTTACGTGAGGGGGCACAAACATGGTAACTAATGGTAAAGTAGGCTAATCATGAAGTAATGATGAACTCCTATAGTAACAACTAAGTATGATAGCCTGCTTTACTTGAGGGTGCACAAATATGGTAACTAATGGTGAAGTAATCATTAACTAATGATTAATTCTATTAACAACTATGGTAACTAATAGTCTGTTCTTAAGTAACTACCCATTAACTACTCATGAACTAGCGGGGAAAAATTAAGGAAGTAATCATTACTTACTCGTTCATTAACATGGTAACTAATGGTCAGTTCTTAAGTAACTACCATTAAGGATCTTTAAGGAACTACCATAGGGTCATTAAGGAACTACCCATTAACTACTCATGAACTAGTGAAAGAAAAAAAGAAAAAAAAATTTTTTTTAAGGAAGTAATCATTACTTACTGGTTCGTTAACATGGTAACTAATGGTCAGTTCTTAAGTAACTACCATTAAGGAACTACCTATTAACTATTCATGAACTAATGGTTCATTCCTGACTCGTTCCTTAGTAACTACCCAATTTTTGTGTTACAGTATTGTAAAGTGTTACCACCTCAGCTTCTATATCATCAGTGTATGCAGCGACACAGCTCTTTGGTCCGTCAGAAGAGTTGTTTTCTGAGTGGTAGCACGTCCAAAACTATACATGATTGATGGTGACTGAGGGAGACCGAGTATTGCTTGATTCCAATATCATGTGTGTGTTGCTTGTGGTTGCTTGTCTAACAGCGTTGTGGTACTTGCAGCAACCCATGTTAAGGGCTTGTCCAGGGGTGGATTCGAACTGCCGACCCTGGGCTTGGGAGTCCAGCATGTTAACCGCAACACCAAGAGAGCTAGCTCCCTTGGCGGAGCTGGTTAACATGCCTTTATACCTGGGGAGTGAGTTTAACCAATCCACTCGCTACCACTCGGGACTCACGAGGAATCTGTGCTGATTCAACTCGGTTACACTTGTCAAGTGGAGTGGAGGTGTGCGTGTGTGTGTGTGTGTGCGTGTGCGTGTGTGTGTGTGTGTGGGGGGGGTGTCTAGACATTCATACACTCGGGGTTAATTTTAGTCTTCAGTACAGCTGAATTCGGACTTGTCTGTCTTTTGACTGTGATAGGAAACGCATGCAAAGTCAAACCCTAGAACGCAGAAATCTGCATTGCCCTCACATAGCTTTTCAAATGCTAATAGCGTGTAATTCACCCATTATTAGGCTTATACAGCCTGAACTAGTAACAGTATGAAGCTGTGTCAGCCCAATGAAGGAAAATGAACAGGAGTAACGCTTGGCCAGTAGTAATGCTTGAAAAGAACACTGCCATGGTTTTGCATACATTGCTTGAACCTCACCTTTAAGTTATGCTTATGAGTTCTGAATGGTGCAGAATGTTGGGTTTGATGTAGTTTGATACCTTATCTTGATTTCTCTCACTACCCACTTGGCGCCATGCCTCTTTCTTTTTGATGTGATAGCATCTGTCTCACCTGAGTCATTACTTCACTCAGGTACTTTCTTACAACCTGTGCACGGTGATGAAGATCCCTCATGACCCTGTGGCCCTGGAACAGCACTTCAAGGAAGACAATGACGGGCCAGTGTCCAACCAGGGCTACATGCCCTACCTCAACAGGTTCATTCTGGACAAGGTGGGCACCGGGGAACGTTTGTTTTACTACCAGCAAAACAAACGTTAATGTTACAGATCCTGACCAACAACGTGTGTGTGTTGAATTGAACTAGCTGGCAGAAAACGGGCAGAATTACTGGCGGCTAACGTTAGGTTCGTGTGGGCTCAATTTTGAACATAACATTGAATTCACAGTTGAAGACTTGTTGTAACATTACTCACATTGGGTTGAAAACAGGAAATATTGTGAAGTTTCTTCTTTGTCTTAACATTTTCACAACAACACAAACGACTTCTCCTTATCCTCCCCTTCCCCTCCTCTACCACTTCTCTGAACTGGGGACAGGATACGCTTGTTTAATGGCGCCCGTGCATCGCGATTGAGTGGACTGGGCTTTTGTTATTATTAAATCTGCACAATTTTAATTCGAACAGATAATCACGATGCCATCGTCCATCGTGCCCACCCTGACTCGTGACATAATTCCGTCGTCTAAATGGATGATACCGAATTGATGAGTTATGATTAAAAATATATAATTTGGAAAACAAATCAATATTGTTTGACATTACACCGAACAAAGAAAGTCCTTGTGATTATCGTGAGCCTTAGGACAGACAGACAGCCACTGTTGGTGTATGGTGGTGGGAATGGGAATTGGGGAATCTTGTGTTTCTACTCTCGTCTAGATGCTGTAGTTTGACAAGCTGTCATGGAAAAATATGTTTGCTAAAATGACAAGTGTGCAAGTTAAAATAGTCTCCAACACTTTCAGCCCAGACCAACTGCTGTTTCCTCTGTCAAGGACTGTGTGACAGAATATGGTGACTAGTGGTGATCTTTGCGGTAGACTCTCCTCTTTTTAGTTACTACTAGGAACTAGGCGGTAGAGGAAATGTTTTTGCTTATAAGTGCTTTCTTGTAACCAAAAAGATTGAATTTTCTTTCTATGGTTATTGACAGCACAATGTATTCAAATTTGTAGATATCAAGGAGGGAAGCATCTTGTGTGATCAAACAGATGCAATATCTGAATCAACCTCCTTCACTTAACCCATTGATACCTGATGCAGCATTTGCGTGTGTATCCCTAATTTGTGTGTGTATCCCTTTGACGCGGTTCGCGGTCTTAAAGGGATACACACACAAATGCTGCATCAGGTATCAATGGGTTAAAGGCATTACTGTGTCTAATAAGATAATGAAAGATAATAGGATCTAATAGGATATTTGCCCTGCACCCTAGTTGGCGTGTTGTAACACAAACACACACATCTGTTGAAGTGTACCAGGCTTTCCTTCAGCTTTGTTGGCAATAACACTGATGCCATTAGTAACCTGCTTGAGTTCCACTATTTGTCCTCAGAGGCTATTTCCTGGCCTTTCTCTCTTCCACTCTCTGACTTGAATTGAAATGAGGCATTTGAGGACATCACGTTTGTACTTCACATCCTGCGGACAAAAGGAGACAAATGCCAGTCTCCTACTTAGCATTTGTAAACACGCTGGCCTTACGGGGTGCTGAGGCATTTGAATTCTGTGTTTTTTAACAACAGGTACAGGAGGATTTCGACATCCTGGAGTTCAACAAGATATGCTGGACGCTGTGCTACGGGAAAAATATCAGCAGCACTCTCAATCTCATCTCGAACGACGATGCCTTCAAAGTCTGGTGCATTTTCAACTTTCTGTCAGAGGACAAGTACCCGCTCATCATCATTACGGAGGAGGTGAGAAAGAGCCGACATGGAAACATACAGAAACGTTAATATCTGTCACATTCTCTGTTTGAGACGTTGTCTCTCGGCTATATTTCAATCATGAAAGACTGACTTCTACAGCATCATTTAGTCAGTGCACCCCATGCTGTACACGCCCCTTGTCATTCAGGGTGTGTATTAATTCCCTGCTCAAGTGACATCACTGATGATGTCACAACTGCTCGAGTGACATCACTGGTGACATCACAATTGCTTGAGTGACGTCCACTGGTGACGTCACAACTGCCCCTTTCTCCTGGTAGTATATAGAGCCCATCTCACTACGTCACTCACATTTGTGCAGTGATCACTCACATCTGGGCCGGCATCCTCAGCTGCTGTTCGTCATCACGGGAGCAGTTGTCTCGCCCCACCCCCTCCCCTGATCACCACCAACGTCATGGCTCCTGTAGAAATCCCTATGGGGGGGATTATCTATCCCATACGGCACTGACGCAACCCCTCTCTCATCTCAAGAGGAGCGTCATCATATCATGGAGTCATACGCCACGCTTACACTGTTTATTTGTTCAATACGGTTTATTAATCCTTTCTACGAGTCTCTCATTTTTGAAATATAGTAAAAGGGGAATGATTAGGACCCACCATGACCAAACATATCTTTCTAGCTATTTTGGACACTGGTTTAAGCTGTTTTATTGCATCTCTCCTCCGTTAGATTGAGTACTTCTTGCGTAAGCTGATGGAGGCCATGGGGAGTGGTTGGAACGAGGAGATGTTTGCGGATTACAAACTCCAGTTGAACATGAAGAATAACTGCCTGACTGCCTGGGAACTGATTGCACTGGTGGACATGGGTCACTTCAGCAAGGGCATGACCCGGCAGACCCTGTCCATGGGCATCACCGAGGTCTTCCAGGAGCTCATATTGGATGTGCTCAAGCAGGTGAGGCAGCACTCACTGATTGGCTTATCTGTTGTCTGTAGGACACATCCACCGGCATCAACTCCACTGATATGATGTCCCGCCACCATGGTGCATGGTGTGGACTTTCACACAATGTTATGAATAAGAAAGAACAATACATGATAGACACGCCATACTTTGACCACATCTTATAGTCCTCTCAAGTGGACTATAGGTGGATTTTCAAAGGATTTCAAGATCCCGTTTGCCCAGCATTACTGGATTTTTGAAACATATTTTGCTAACCACCATGGGGGAGATGTTGCATTAGTTCACAAAGCAAATTAAATACCATAGCACTTTTTCATTGTAGCTTCAAAACCCACCAGAATCGACCTGAACAAATGAAGAAACACATCACGTCAAGTCAGGCCATACTTTATTTGCCTAACACATTTCATTCACAGGAAAACTTGTTTTTTACGCAAAAACAGCAAAAATATAAAGATAGCAAAAACATTTATTTTCAGTAAACCGGACAAACAGTGTCTGTCAGGGGTGATGTGGTCTGTCTTTCTAGTCCCACTCCAAACCTGGGCTTCAACGTTCTGAATGAGTTGCAGCCATCCCACAGTGATCTTATTTTTTAGGTATTTTTAATGTGGTCAAAATCTTGTGACTGAAAGGGGATTGGAAACCCTTATTTGGGCCAAAAAAGTATACCTTGCTGCCTGCGTTTGCATATTGACAACGTGATCTTCCTGGAACTCCTCCTTAATGTTTTAAGATGTGTATTATGTAGTTAATGATATAGTTGACATAGTTCATGGACCAAAAAAAGAGGTGATCTCTGCACGACCGTGTGCATCAGGGAAATATGACAAGTAGAAGAGGCAGAAAGCTCCCACACACTGACTTCACTAAAAGCAAGACTTTTATTCAGAAACAATAATGCAACGTTTCGGTCAACCGACCTTCATCTGGCATATATAGTTCATGGACCACCCATAATCCATGTGTTATATGGAGACAAGTATGTTGACATAGAGATATTTGCTAATTAATGCATTAATCATCGTAATGAATGACCTCATTAGCATAACTGACTATGTTTAATATTGCCGTCACTCTGTATCCTGAAGGGCTACATGATGAAAAAGGGTCACAAAAGGAAAAACTGGACTGAGCGTTGGTTTGTGCTACGACCAAACTCGATGTCATACTATGTGCGTGAGGACCTCACAGACATGAGAGGAGAAATTATTCTGGATGGCAGCTGCTGTGTGGAGGTAAAACTTTATCCGTATAGTTTGGATGAATGCCAGAATCTTCTTATATCAAGTTAAGTTAAATTTAAGTTAAGTATATACCCCCGTGAGGAAATTCATCCTCTGCATTTGACCCATCCTCTACGAGTCTTCCTATAACTAGGGGCAGCCACAGTGCAGCACCTGGGGACAAGGAACCCTCATTTAGTCCACATTAGAGCCACAGACCCCCATTTGATGACATTTTGTCTCTCAGAACCAAAACTGAGAATATTTTCATTGTATGATTTTGTCCAGAATTCCCTGTCTATCTGTATTGTAGGTAGAGAGATCAAAGCTTTTTACTGAATGATTTCATTTAACGTTAGCTTAGAAACTATCAGTACAACCTAAACAGCAGCAGCAACTGTTGGAATTTTTGTATCTATAAAGTAAACCCACAATAGGGTTTAGAATGCCAATGTTAATCTCTCCTGCAGTCTCTCCCAGATAAGGAAAAGAAAAAATGCATGTTCATCATCAAATGCCTTTACGATACCTATGAGATCAGTGCCTCGGATAAAAAGAAGAAACAGGAATGGATCCAAGGTACAGTAGTGACTAGTCTTTACTCTGTAACCAACTCGTGGTTTGTCACAGTCTTTGCCGACTCACCAGTGCTTCTCCTGTACATTATCATCAGGATGTTGTGTAGATCAGTGGTTCTCCTGTACATTATCATCAGGATCTTGTGTAGATCAGTGGTTCTCCTGTACATTATCATCAGGATGTTGTGTAGATCAGTGGTTCTCCTGTACATTATCATCAGGATGTTGAGTAGATCAGTGGTTCTCCTGTACATTATCATCAGGATGTTGTGTAGATCAGTGGTTCTCCTGTACATTATCATCAGGATGTTGAGTAGATCAGTGGTTCTCCTGTACATTATCATCAGGATGTGGAGTAGATCAGTGGTTCTCCTGTACATTATCATCAGGATGTTGTGTAGATCAGTGGTTCTCCTGTACATTATCATCAGGATGTTGTGTAGATCAGTGGTTCTCCTGTACATTATCATCAGGATGTTGTGTAGATCAGTGGTTCTCCTGTACATTATCATCAGGATGTTGAGTAGATCGGTGGTTCTCCTGTACATTATCATCAGGATGTTGTGTAGATCAGTGGTTCTCCTGTACATTATCATCAGGATGTTGAGTAGATCAGTGGTTCTCCTGTACATTATCATCAGGATGTGGAGTAGATCAGTGGTTCTCCTGTACATTATCATCAGGATGTTGTGTAGATCAGTGGTTCTCCTGTACATTATCATCAGGATGTGGAGTAGATCAGTGGTTCTCCTGTACATTATCATCAGGATGTTGAGTAGATCAGTGGTTCTCCTGTACATTATCATCAGGATGTTGAGTAGATCAGTGGTTCTCCTGTACATTATCATCAGGATGTTGTGTAGATCAGTGGTTCTCCTGTACATTATCATCAGGATGTTGTGTAGATCAGTGGTTCTCCTGTACATTATCATCAGGATGTTGTGTAGATCAGTGGTTCTCCTGTACATTATCATCAGGATGTTGAGTAGATCAGTGGTTCTCCTGTACATTATCATCAGGATGTGGAGTAGATCAGTGGTTCTCCTGTACATTATCATCAGGATGTTGTGTAGATCAGTGGTTCTCCTGTACATTATCATCAGGATGTTGTGTAGATCAGTGGTTCTCCTGTACATTATCATCAGGATGTTGTGTAGATCAGTGGTTCTCCTGTACATTATCATCAGGATGTGGAGTAGATCAGTGGTTCTCCTGTACATTATCATCAGGATGTTGTGTAGATCAGTGGTTCTCCTGTACATTATCATCAGGATGTTGAGTAGATCAGTGGTTCTCCTGTACATTATCATCAGGATGTTGAGTAGATCAGTGGTTCTCAAACTTTTTCACATCAAGGACCCCCAAATGGACACAAATTAGACCATTTGATACGATTTTTGCTTTTAGAGGTTTTATTACAGAAAGTGTATGAAACCCACCAAAATTGTCATACATTTTGTCATTGTATTACTTATGGATGGCCACAGCTAATAAATTATTCAGCTTTTTGCTGTGGACCCCCTGGAACCTAGGAGTGGGGGTAAAAATAGATACAGCATAGTATCACGATATTTTGTGTGGCAATATATCGTATGAATGCCAAGTATCACGATATTTTATTATCTAAATTGTCAGGTGCGTGCAGCATTTATGACAGTGTTGGTTCTTAGATAAAACAAATGTTGGCAAACCTTTCCTCAGGGGACTTAATTTGCAGTGGAAAAAAGGTAATAAATCGCAATACAGTATATCGAAATATCGCAATACTCAATATCGCAATAGTAGCATATCACAAACGTGACTTTAGTGTCGTGATAATATCGTATTTTTGGTGGCATCTGGTGAGTCTCACCCCTACAGGAACCCCCTCAAGGATGGTCCCTGGATCCCACTTTGAGAACCACTGTTGTACAGTAGATCAATCAGCCAGACCAAAGTGACTGTATACCAGAGGAGTGACTGTGCTCTGCCTTCACCCCCTGGTGGCAGCTATCCAGACGTGCATCCAGCTGCTGCGGCTGGGGCTGCCGTCTCCGCACCGCGCCTCCCGGCTGCGGCGCAGGGAGCTGCGGCAGAGGCAGCAGGCTGAGCAGGACCAGCTGGAGGACAGGATGAAGCAGCTGCAGATGACCAGCGAGAGCAAACAGAGACAGCTGGATGCCATGAGGAAGGTACTCTTCTACGCTAAACTCCGCTACGCCTGGACACTGACATTTAGAAGGATTTCCCACCGTTTTCACTCCAGTATCCATTTGCAAAACTGAAATGTCATATTTAGGTATGAATTCACAACTCGCGCTGCTTTCAGTTAGTATTTCTGTCTCAAACATGCCGTATTGAACAATGATGATTCTATTATGGGGGGCCGTTTTCTCCTATTAAGCCCTGCCTGATTTTCTACCACTTTCTCTCTGTTCGCCTAGCTTTGTTCCAGTCAAACTTTATTTAGCATTAGTTTTCATTGTGAATTAGAAAATGGTCGGGGGGGGGGGCACTCTTCACCCTATCGCTAGTCTCGCTGGCCAGCCTCCTCTCCCTTCCGTCCGAGGAGTCTGGTGCCGCAGGTCTCCATAACTGGGATAAACCCTCCCCTGCTCTACTCTGCTCCCCCATTGGAGCGACTGTTTCGGTGGCAGCCGGATGTCCGCTCCCGGCTTATTACAAGCTCTGTCATTGGCTCCGACCATGTCAATCAGAGCGGCTTCCGCTCCCTCCTCCCTGGGTGTCGCTGTAAATAGTGCCCTGCCGCCGCAGTGAAAACAACAACGCTAACTAGCTAGCAAGCTAACGGCGGAAACCTACACGCTAGCTCGTTGCTACACGCTGAAAACGGCAAGTTGGATTGTTTGAAACTATTTTCCAAGGGCACATGCCGCTAAGCGCCGCCCATCGAAATCCCACCCCTGGGCCGCAAGTGTACTGATATGATGGATTGAGGTGAGGACTTAGCCTGGACCTAATAATAGATTCTTTGAACACATATGCTAGATAAGGCATTCAACACAACATATGCAGTGTATGCTGCATTGTCTCTACTGACTATTTTCAAGTTCACTAGACAGAGTGAAAGGTCAGAGCGTACCCACACGGCCTCTTTTCCTGCTTATAATCCCCTCCATCTCTTTCCTTCCCTCCTACTTCTTTCTTCTATGTGAATAGAAATGAGCCAGACTAAATAGACGTTGAATATAAACCATTTTATAGATGTGGATTTAAAGATTTCATTGTGTTTATGTGTGTGGACACTCAGGGACACATTCGCCCTGTTCCAAACCGGTCCCTATTACAGAAATAGTACACTCTATAGTGTGTTGGCCATTTTGTACGAGTGTCTGAATTCTCAACTGTTAATTTGATTCATTATATAGTCCACTATAAAATACCCACAATGCACTGCAATTTCTTGTGAACGGCAGATGTACCTTACACTTTCTCCCATACACCACAATGCAATGCTGTCGTGTGAGAGTGAGGTAGCGTCCGAAACTTTGATCCTTCCCCAAATAGTTCACTATATGATAATCACTACACGGGGAATAGTGAATGAGTGAACCATTCCGAACACGGCTAGTTTGATATTTTAGCTCCAGACTTGTGTGACTGTTAATGTCAAATACACAATAACTACAAAGTTATAGTGTAGACTGACAGCTTTTATTTGCAGGCATAATGGATGAACTGCTAATTAACTAAATATGTTTCTGTTCATGGTCCCCCCTTTAGGATTATATTGGAAAATAAATCTGACTGTGCAGTGACTTCTAGAATGCTGCAGTCCGTAACCAGTGTGTTGATATGTTAATGTCAGGTTTTAGTGCATTGCTATGATATCTGTGACTTTATCCAGCTCTAACTGTCTTTGAGGCAGTATGCAGTACTTGGTCTGCTAAATTAATATGACTGATCTAGAGCTGCAGCGATTAATCGATTAATCAATCGACAGAAAATTAATCGACAACTATTTTGATAATCGTTTTGAGTACAATTTTAAGAGAAAAGGTACAAATTCTCTGATTCCTGCTTCTTAAATGTGAATATTTTCTGGTTTCTTTACTCCTATATGACAGTAAACTGATATTATCTTTGAGTTGTGGACAAAACAAGGCATTTGAGAGCGTCATCTTAGACTTTGGGAAACACTCATTTCATTTGCTACCATTTTCTGACATTTTATAGACCAAACAACTACTAATCGAGTAATCAAGAAAATCATCGACAGATTAATCGATTATGAAAATAATCGTTAGCTGCATCCCTAGACTGATCATGTATCAATCAGCCTTGAATCATCATCCTTACAAATATAACCAATATGAATAACCTTAATAGCTGTTTCTCCCTTTTTCTCCCTATTTTATTGTTACTTTAGATCACAAGTAATAACAACAGACCAAACCATCAGACAATGTGCTGCTGTCCAGTGTTATGGAGCTCATCTGCATTTCTTACTGCTTACATCGCTGTAATAGTATTACAATGTTTATATAGTGTTTCTCCATTAGTTGTCAGAAACATCACGTTTTTGGGGAGATTATGGGTTAGGGGAGATTATGTAGCTTTTTACTTCCAGTTTATCTGGTCTGACTCTTGAAACTAGTGCTAAACTGGAACAAAAGACTTAAAAAACAGTTTAAGTCTTTCATGTTGGTGTAGTTCACTGTGGGAAAAGTAGTAGGCTATGATACAGTCAGCAGTACAGAAGAAAGGGGAAGCAAAAGCTGCTATGCAACATTGTGTTGTAGGGAAGTGAGCACCTGCTTCAAATGGAAGGCAAACGGTTTGACCTGTGTTCTGCACAACTGCTGTGGTTCTTTACATCACATTACATTGAAGAACTCTCACTTCTGCTTTTCCCCTGCCAGATGGATTTCTTCATATCTTTACACTAGGCGTCACGTCACTCGAGCAGTAGTGATGTCATCATTCTTGACATTGAGACATGATCAATGCACAATTTGCCCAACTAGCATGCTCAGCCTGAGTGACATTACTGATGATGTCATAAAGTCAATGCACTGGTCACATTTGACATTGTGACATCACCCGCTCACAATTGCTGAAGTGAGCATGCTCAGCCCAAGTGATATCACTGATAAGGGCATGCACGTGTGTGTGTGTGTGTGTGTGTGTGTGTGTGTGTGTGTGTGTGTGTGTGTGTTTTGATTTTGTGGACCGAGAGTGACTTATAGAGCTTCTGCCCAGCTATGCTGGCCGTAGCTAAAAAGCCAGAGAACAAGTTTCTTTATACAGTCTCGTCAGTCTTTAAGGGATTGTCCCGACCCCTCCAGAGTCCAGTCAACAAAGAAGTAACAGCTCTTGGCTTTTTTGTCCTTTGTGCCTCACAGAAAGTGGAAGAGACAGCGGCCAAAGCTGCAGTGGAGGAGCGTAGGAGGGAGCAGACTCAGACAGACCTGCAAGATCACTACAGATTGGACCTAGAGAGAGAGAAAATGGTAACCGCACTGACAGCTCCTCTTCTGACCCTGCTGATGTGGGATCATACATGATACAGATACACTACACATGTTGGGGACACACCAAGATGTTCAGATGTTAGATGTTCAGAAACAAAACAAATAGCCTGGTAAACACAGGATAACTTTACGCATACATCTGATTAAGTTTCAATCATCCATGTCACCCCTTCATGTGTGGCAGGCAGCAAGCCAAGCACCCTTCCAGGAAATATACACATGCCATTTTAATGTCATGGCTCATGGAGTCCCATGATGATGAGTCATCTTTTTGTCATAATATTCACTGTCTCACTATCATTGCAGTGAAAGCAGGTCTTTCCACTTCATATTCATCTCAGATAACATAAAGATAACATAAAGATCCAGATCAACTTCATTGACTGCTGAGGAGAAATTGTGCCATTGCAATGACAAAGAATAGGATGCAGAGAAAGCCAAAGTAAATGCCACATATTGAACATTAAAGACAGTGTCCTCATGAGTGCTATATCGTATCATTATTGATATATTGTTACAAAACATATTCTATGTTTGTGTGTGTGTGTGTGTGTGTGTGTGTGTGTGTGTGTGTGTGTGTGTGTGTGTGTGTGTGTGTGTGTGTGTGTGTCCACTCCCTCAGATGCGTGAGCAGATGGAGGAGCAGGTGGCGCAGCAGTCCAGTGAGCTGGAGCAGCACCTGCAGCGCGTGCGGGAGCTGGAGGACCTGTACCACAGCCTGGAGGAGGCCTGTGAGCACGAGAGGCTGGCCAGGCAGGACCAGGAGGCCATGCGCAAGCTGCAGGCCAGGTCACACACACACACACACACACACACACACACACACACACACACAATCTTTGTTGATGGTTACACACACACGGACACACACACACAGACACACTGACACATACACTGACACACACACTGACACACACGTCACACACACACACACACACACACACACACACACACACACACACACACGTGCATGCCCTTTGTTGATGGTTGGTTGATGATGATGGCTTAATGGTTTAAAATGTTATCCTTTAAGTAATAAAAGTGATTTTGGGGCCTAGCGTGTGGGTGCTACTCATTTTTGTTCTCTGCTGTACAATAGGTTTTTACGTATATCTGTGTCTGTGACTGTGTCCGCCCCCTACAGGCTGCTGGAGGAGGAGGCAGCGAAGCGGACGGAGCTGGAGCACATCCACCTCCAGCAGCAGAGGGCGCTCTCTCAGAGTCAGGCCGAGAAGAAGGAGCTGGAAGCCGAGCGGCTGGCCAAGGAGGAAGCCCTGCAGGCGGCCATGCTGCAGCTGGAGGTCCTGCAGAAGGACAGGCAGGGGGCGCTGGAGCAGTTCGAGGTCAGGGAACTTTATTGAACATGTCGGTTTTGTCATCTGATCGTAAACATTGGACTGTCCAAATATAGTGTTATCTATCTAAACATTGTTTACTGGGTTTTACCCATCTGAAAGCCTGACATGAGCAGCTAACATTGTCTGACACTGACTGAAGAGTAATAACAGCCATGATACATGGAAGCCACTTCTGCTTCATGTACTCTGTGTATTACTTACACTTACTGCTGCGTCTCATTGTGGCTTCCTCTTTTCATTTAGCTGAAAACAATCTCGCTAACAACTACTCTGACCTCTGTCAAACTACATTACATGCCACATTTTCTCTATTTTGCTGATGCTTTCATCCAGAGGCAATTAAGCAATTTCAATTAGTGCAGCAGTGGGAGGATTAGCTAGAAATCATGTCCCACCGGTATTACAATCAGCCAGTAATGAGGAGTACAAGGGTCAATAATGCAGAGTCAAGTGCTACAGTAAGTAAGCCAATGAGAGACAGTAAGTGGACCTGTCTCCAAGTGGTTTGACACCATCATCACCACCGACAGCTCATACTGTCCCTGTGAATGACTCAAAGCCAAGCCATTACACTTCTTTATCTGTTTGCACTCCACTGACATCTGTTGGGTGTTCATAGGTATGACACTAATAGCATGGACAGAGTAACCGATGGCTGTCGTCAGTTGCTGTTCTTTTCAGATTACACAACTTGCTGTCTTGTGATCGGGAGTCTTTGTGTCGTTTTGGTCAGAGCCGTGTATATAGAAGAGTCGGGACATCTCCATTCACTGCTGCAGACAGCTGTGTCTGCCTCACTGCACTCTCATTGGCTGCAGCACGTTCATGGCTCTCCCGACACCAACAGATAATTAGCCTGCTAGATATCTGTCGGGCCTCTGTGACTCATCAGCGAGCTCCGCTCGCTCGCGTCTGTGAACAGTTAGTTCACACATAGAGACACTGCATGAAATAGGCCACGCCCATCACGGGGGAAAAGCTCCGTTGATTTCCACACACCAGCGTCATTTTCCTTGAATTAAACATAGCTAAAAGCTGTTGTGTGGTGGGCTGCGCAGACAACAAATGTAAAAAATCGCCAGTTAAAGTTTTTGTTGTACTCCTGAGCAAAACAAGGAAGCCATTGAGAATTGACGAGAAGAAAAATGTGGATCTAGCTGTCAAGGGAGTAAGTTGGAGTGTTCATCTTCCGTATATATGATCTTTTTGTGCAACACGCAACCATGCACGTGACGCAATATATATTTTCGGATGATGGGGAAGGCTGGAGGCACCCTCTCTGCCTGTGATTGGCCTAGCGTCAAACGTTCATCCAATCACATTCGCTTGGCTATCCTGCGTCTCTTTCTATAGTCTGTGGTCAGACAGACAGCAGTTTCGCTTGCTAGCATGCATGAAAGACGCCATGGACATTTAAAAGCATCACAACAAAACTTTAAAAAAGAGTATAAAAAGTGCATTAAGCAACAGGCGCAGCAGTTGCAAAAAGAGCTAAAAACTTATAGAGGACTCATTGGGTTTGCATAGTAGCTGTCAGCAGTTAAAAGCGACGGTAAACATAAAAGTCTTTAGTCTATTTTTAAAAGTAAGTAAGGTTGGGGCAGATCTGAGGATAAAAGATAAAAGATTAATGAGAATTGATCAAGGGTTATATAAAAACAGTGTCAATGCCCATTTACAAATTCTAACACAAGAGTGACATGTATTTGAATTGAAATATGTATCAGTATGTGGTGTTTGCCCAGCCCTTCATTGGGAAATGCACCTTTATGGAGTGGGATCACGTGGAGATGGT
>NC_139633.1:18571331-18628831 GCF_964638095.1 Poromitra crassiceps
AGAGGGCAGTACTCTTCCAGCACAACCAAGAATAATCACACTAAACTTATGAGAAACATTCAGCCTAGATTGAATCATCTATATAATTTGTCTCAATGTTTGGAGCTGAAATGAGTAGATCCAAGCAGTTAGAGTTAGAACATTCAGTATCTTAAGGCTCCTTTTATGTGATATTAAAGCGGCGGTCCTAATTCAGTCAGCGAAGAGCCGTTACAGGATGTGGAATCCACAGCAGAAAAATGACTTTCACTTTCAATCACTTTCACCCTGCCAACTCTTCTGGAGGAGGAAATGAGTCCAGCCATTTCAAAGAGTCCGGGAATAACTTCTACTGAAGCCCTCTGTTTGCGGGCAGGGGGCCTAATCCGTGTACCCAAAGGGAGATGCTAAATATGGAGTTTCCTGCTAGAGAGTCTGCCCAGATGTTTGCCTGCTGCTGCACCTGCTCCCGGTATGTTAGCCTGCTGCAGCCATGCACCTGCTCCCAGTACAGGCCAGCTGGGAGCTTGTGCTGAGGAACATGTCAGTCTCCTAAAAGAAAAAAAAAAAAAAAACTTTGGTCTACTTATGACCTTCAACTTCCCATCAGAGACAAACCTCCCCAGGTCTGCAGGAGTCCCTCTCAGTCCCGCCAACTAGGCGCCACAGGAGCCTGTGTTGGGTTTCTTGCCGAGTCCCTTATTCATTGTTGGCAAGTGAGAAATCCATCCTTGTCGTCTGTCTCCAAGCCTGGAGTTGGCTCTGAGCAAACGCAAAGTGTTGCAGTGGTGTCTGCTTACCTTTCACTGGGAGAAAAGTCTTTCAATAAAGGTGAGGTGTTCATACGAAGCCAGAAAACATGGCTCTTCGAAATGGCTTGGGTTTTCTTCCTGTATCCTATGACCCATTGTATAAAGATGAGCCATGAGGTATTTCATCCCAGGAAACATCACAATACACACACTGTGTTATTGGGATTCCTCATAGTAATAATCACCAATGCCAAAGCATGTGACATTTAGTAAGGGTATGTTTCAAATAGAGATGGTACACTTATTTATTGCTTGATGACGGCACGGTGGCTCAGTGGTTAGCACTATTGCCTCACAGCAAGAAGGTCCCGAGTTCGAACCCCGGGCCTTTCTGTATGCAGTTTGCATGTTCTCCCCGTGTCCGTGTGGGTATTCTCCGGGAGCTCCGGTTTCCTCCCACCACCAAAAAACATGTTTGTTAGGGTTAATACACCTGTCAGTGCCCCTGACCAAGGTACTGGCAAAAAGAACTGGAGCTGGTCCCCGGGCGCTGCACTGCGGCTGCCCACTGCTCCTATAGTTCTAGGAAGGTTCCTAGTAGAGGATGGGTCAAATGCAGAGGATTAATTTTCCCATGGGGATAAATAAAGGAGAACTTAACTTAAGTCCTTCCTATCAGGCAGACAGACTAGACAGTGCGGCATGCGAGTGCGGTGACCCTGAGCAGACCGCCGACCATATAATCACCATCTGCCCCTTATATAGACCACCCTCGGAAGCCAGCCTCTTCGACCTAGGACCAGAGATGCATGCGGGCATGGCTACAGGACACCAAGTTGGACCTCTGACGTTACACGAAAGAAGAAGACTAGACTGATTTAGACCTGGGATGAGCACGTGGTACTCTGGGTCCACTGGTGTAGACGTCAATTATGAGAGCAACAAATAATAAAAAACAACTGTGATATTCACTTGGCAAAACAAGTACAAAATTAACAGGGGTAGTTTCAAGTATGTTTGATTTATTTCCGAAAAAAGAAAAATTAGTATCACCACAAACATGGGTCAAAGATACAGTAACATGTAATTTTTCCAAAAACCTCCGAAATAAGTATAAATATTTGTGTTGTTTTATGAAACTGTATAGGATGCACAGAAAACATGACAAGGATCTTTGAGAAAACAAAACCATGCTGTCTTACTGATCAATTCTTTTTTCTTTTTAAAAGCTCTTAAAAGACACAGAGCCTGTTTGGACAATTTGAAAAACAACTTGACTCCATTTCACTTTCAAGACAATGGTTGAGCATAAACATGGAACAGGCTACTCGGGTATTTGCACAAATAATGATGACACATTAAAAAAGTTGTTGGTCACATTAGAATTAAGGTTAGAAAAGCATACATATAAAACATGCCACATGAGTATTTACAGAGCACATTAAGCCACCACAAAAAGTTACACTTTTAATAAAAAATAATTTACATTACAAGAGACAAACATGTTATCCAGAAGTCAAAAAACAGTCACAATGTTTAAACAAAATAGAGAAACCATCACTTATTTAAATAGAAAAATGTCATGTATCTCTTTTGAACTTTACTGTGCAAATTCTTACCATTTAATGTGTCTTGAGGAAACGTCATATGTACATTATAAAGTAATGCCTTTTGCCTTGCTGTCTGCATCTGTTAGAAAATCTATATGTCATAAGGAGTGCATATTGTATTTTAGAGCTAAGTGCAAACAAATTGCCTCATCATGTTGTGCATTAAACTCTCTGAGTTTTTGGCAGTTCATACTTCTCCTTAAGCAGCAATAACCTTTCCTCATACTGTAGTAAAATATCTGATATAAATTCTCTTGTAGGCTATTTTCTATATTTTTTATTCTAAAATTTAACCCACAGTTTGAAATGGCCAGTGATATTGCTTTGATCTATTTACAGCTTAAGTAGGATCACCTTGTCTTGGAAGTGCAATCCGCTCAAACCTCAGCTTATCGTAACCTCGATCTCAGGTTCCTCCCTGACAGCAGAGACTAACGTGGCACGTCCTTCAACTCCAACTAAAGCCGACAGACAGAACGATGACAGCCTGACAGGCTGCTAAAGAACAGGCAGTGAGGTGGATGACAGAATGGATGAACAACATACATCCTTACATCAGGCAGAGAGGTGGATGACAGAATGGATGAACAACACACATCCTTACATCCTCCACTACCAGGCACTTAGTTCACTGTGGTCCTCGTGTTAATGTGATGCGATAGCTGAGCTGAGAAGGTGGCAGTCCCGTCTCTGCTCCCGGCCGCCTGACAGCACCTCTAGTGTCGATGACCTGACGTTTCCATGCTCTGACCTCTGACCTCGGGGTTCGAGGGTCGTGGCTCATGCATCAGAGATGCAGCTCTGGATCTTGTCCATCCACAGCTGGGCGTTGGGCGCGTCAGAAGCACAGAAGTTGTAGACTCGCTTGCTGGTCTTCAGCTGGAGGGACATGAGTCAATGGTCAAATGTGGACTAGAAAAGCTGAAGGAGACTTAAGGAAGAAAAGAAACAAGAGGGGTGCGCCGCGCGGTGCACAATTGCTCAACTGCGCATGCTCAGAACGAAGTGGCACTAGTATAAATGAAGACGATAAAAGTCACAGTTACTCACATCGAAAAAGGCCTTTTCGCTGATGTGTTTTGGAGCTCCTATGGTGGGAGTGGCTATCATCACTGACTCCACCTCCGCCAGGTCGATGTGGCCTCTGCAGTTGGTGTCCTCGCCGGTGTCGTAATACCTCAGCTGAAAAGACGCACACGTCACTGCACAGCCGGACACTTTGACGACACTTTGTGGTTTCACTTGGAACGCACTGTGGTCGACTCACCTGGTGTTTCGTGATGTCCAGGACAAACCAGCGAGGTTTCCAGCCTTTCAGCAGGGCTCCACGCTTATACAGGATCGCCTCATAAGACCTGGAGAACCACATACTGTCAGTTAAATCCTGTAAGTATTCACACTGTGATGCATTTGGATGCTTTGCCTCTGTACTTCCTCCCATTTTTTCAAATTTTACCCACTGGTCTCTCATGATTGAAACGCAGTCTCACACAGGTCTGCTCACGGGTTTATCGCTAAACACAAACGCTCGCACAACATATGGGTCATTCTACACAATTGGTCGTTGTCGCCGAGCTCCAGAAACTGTTCACCGAGGCCTCGGAGCATCTAGTCTGAACTGTAGAACACATTCTGCTCCAAATTACTGTGCAAAAGTCTTTAATCTCCAAAAACCAGCCTCGACCCATCAACCACCTGCCAAAGAGCTTCAGCACGGATAAGAATGTGATGGTGTGAGGCTGCTGTGTTATTATGTGATCTACAGCTAAATTACAGAGAAATTAATTGCTGTATGCTATGATTTGCAAACTGCATCATTAAATGCTATAAATTTCTGATAACATAAAAATCAGTTCCTCCACTTCATCTGATATCATCATCCCGCTATATCTTTGTCAAAATATTATTTAGCACGTGAAAGGTGGGGACCATGCACAAGTACGTAAACAAATCAATCCATAAATATGTAGATGTTATCACTGTTCATCTCGTACGGATAAAAATATCCTCACATTAAAGGCGGGACACTGTGTGAGTTCAACTTCACGGTAATTGTAGGGGTCCACACCCAAAGTGAGCAGAGTACAGATAATCCTTACAAACATGACACACAGCATACCATTGGGCTGTGTGTAATTTCCCCAAAACTGAACAGGCCCTCAGCAAATGTTATGAGTGAATCAAATCTCAACCTCCTGCCAAGTGATTTGTTCCAGGGGGTTCAGGGGGTTTCAGAGCCCACCTGTTCTCCTCATTCTTGGGGGTGAACTGGTTGTAGAGGGTTGCGGCGCGGCGGTTGATGCCATTGGCTGCTGCAGCGGCGGCGGGGCTCCGGTCCTCCCCCAGCCCGCTGTCTGGCAGGTGCAGCATGGAGCGCCGCTGGAACGCCTGCAGGCTGGACGTGGGGATGAGGCCCGAGAGGGACGCCGACTGCTTACGAAGCTGCAGCACACACGCACACGCACACGCACACACACACACACACACACACACACACACACACACACACACACACACACACACACACACACACAGTAAATCAAACTAGAATGCTAAAAAAGATACTGAACTAGAAATAACCTTCTCGCGGTGGTAGGCTATGCCTCCTCCAACAAGTCAAGTTGCAGTCTACATCCATGTCTGTCCAGAATGACTCATATAAGCACAAATACCCTGAAGTCCACAGTGCAGTGGGGTGGCCATTCAGCCTTATGGCACTTTAGGCAATGTTTGGGGTTACTGTCTGTATATATTTTAACTTTCCTCCCCTTAATGTGTTAATGTGTGACATGTGAGTGGTTCTGTTTTTGTGTAGGGACCCTAGGTCCCACAGGGACCTTTTCTGGTGTTACAATGTTGATCCCTACAACAGGTTTAACAAGTAAATCTTCGATGGACAAGAGACGCCTCTTAACCTGTAAACATCTCTGACGGCTTTTTAGCCTGTGTCCTTTTTTCTGACTTTATACTGTCTGTATATATTTTAACTTGATGTATTTTTCCTCCTAATACATGGATTTCTCTATATACTGTATGTGTGTTTAGCATTTGACATCTTTCTGTATATTGACAATCTATGATTCTGAATGCTCTACACCTGGTGCACTATCACGTCATGTAATTATGCAAATGTATGGGTATTTAAAGATGGTGTATCTCTGCTATGTCAGAAAGCGTCTGAAGAAGAGGCGACTGGCTCGAAACGTCACACTATATTTCAAAAGAAAATAAAAAAAACTACACGGGAGCTCCAGTGGTGTGCGGATCCATTATTTCTCTTGTAAGTAACTCTTTGATCCAGCACCCACCCTAACTGTGTTGGATGTGCGTGCCTCCTCTATTTTTACTATAATGTTTGGGGTTACCTCAACAACACAGCTAATTGTTTTCAATATGGAAAATGGTCCTACCCCTAACCCTCCCCCATACCCCTAGCCACTCCCCTACCCACCCCTCAAACCCCAACTTTCTATGACCACCAACATCGAATCTGTTCATTTCTGAGTCAAAGTGGATATTTGAGCCAAATTTGAAGAGATTGCCTTAAAGCGTTCCTGAGATATTGTGTTAACATGCATGGAAGGCAGATCATGAGGTCATAGTGACCTTGAACTTTGACCCCCAAAATGTAATCAGTTCATCAATGAGTCCAAGTGGATGTTTGAGCCATGGAGCTATGGAGCCACTCACATTTCCTTCCTGCTTGAGGTCTTCCTGAATGCTGACTCGGACTCTCTCCAGAGTTGTCTGCCACTTCTCTGGAGCCTGGCCGAGCTCACCCTCCAGCTTCTCAATGTCCTGGAGCCACATCAACGGCGATGAAAAAAAGAGGAAAACGGTGAGATATTGCATAAGAGCAAACAATGAGAAAGTCCAAGATAGTGTCGTTTGGCAAGAAACTCTTACAGCCAGCAGTTTGGTGATGGCGTCGGGCTGGGCGCGGCTCACGCTGCTGTAGCAGGGCCACACGATCCTCCTCTTGCTGGTGGAGATGGTGTCCGCCTCGTCCGCGCTCTCCGTCCTCACGACCATCATCCTCCAGTCGTAGCACGGCCCGGTGGACAGAGTCTCGTCCGTGAAGAAGTCCCACTTGGTCAGGTTTGGCACGCTGACGGATGGCTTCAGTATCAGCTGCGAGGCACAAATCAATAATATATCTATAATAATAACTAATTACTGCTGCTCTCCTGACTGATTTACTGTACAGACTCCTGGAATATGAAAGGGAATAGGAGAGATATGAGAGAACATCGCGGTTCTGCTCATACTTCATGTGAAGGCTTATATAAGCAACTGGGTATTGCCTTGTGAGGGAACTGGAAGGAGACAAGAGGGATTCTTCTACGAAGAGGAAAAACCCCATAACGGCACTATTGTGATAAGAAATTACTCCAGTGATCTGCTGCTTTTCATATTCTTTCTACTTAACCAACCATCCAAAACCCCGAAGCACCCTGGAAGGTCATCAGAAGATATTCATTTGTGCAATATCCAATATGTATGGAAGTACAAGGGAAGGGACGAAAGGCCACATGCAGTGACCGATTTGTTTGCACCACTACTCAACGTCGGAGCTGGATGGATCAAATGCAAATCCCTTCAACCATGTATATTCTACATGGTTGTTCTACATTGTAGAAGAAGGTCACACAAGAAGACTCACCTCGTTCTCCGTGGGGTTGTACAGGTAGTTGAAGAAGATGGGACTCTTCCTGTGCATCCGGTTGATGCACTCCCAGATACAGATGCCTCTCCGGGCGTGCTTGTCTCCCTTGTCCTCAAACAACGTTCCTGTCAGAGCGAGAGAGAGAAGACGCTGCTTCGTTGCTCAAGATTACTCAAGATAAAAAAAAGAGTCAATTTTTGTTTGTTTGTGTGGATAATAAATTCTGGCATGCCAGAACTACGTTCCCGTATACATTCAGCACCCATAACGATGTTGACACTGCACTGGCACAGCAGCTCCTAACAGATCACAACATCTCACCACATCTGAACAAGATAGTACCTTTCCAACTACTGTAGTAACTTTCTCTCTGCTGCTCTGGAAACTGCACATCACTTGTCAGTTGGGTAACCAATTAGGTGACATGCATTCCTAAAATAATGAATACCGCAGCATATTGAATTTGTAGTCAGTATCTTGTTATACCAAATATGTCTTTGGGATTCTTTGATACAGAGATTGAGCTCCTGTTGTCCAGTTGTAAATATCACTGTGGATTTTGAAGGTGGTGACATGGTGCTAAGGAGGGGTTACAATGTTACAATGTAACTAAACAACGTCAATGTTGAGAGCTACTGGTGGGACATTTTGAAAACGAGTTGAAAACCAACTGAGAAAATTTGTCACATGTCAATGAATGGTTGGCACAGAATATTCAAACCTTGCTAATTAGTTTAGAAAGGTGAACAGTTGTGATGTGAAAATACAGACATCCTCTAGCCAGTCACAAGAGTATACACACAGTATAATATGTGATAGCAGCATCCAAATGTCCCCTAGCATAATGTCACAGCACACTGACCATGCTCCAAGCGCTCATAGTCTGAGTCCAACAGGAAGGTCTTGAAGCGGTTGGAGATGTGATGATAAGCCAGGAACTTCACATAATGCTGATTAAACTCAAACTCTAGAGGGTGCTGCTCCAAAATCTGCAAAGAGACAGATAGAGAGAGAGAGAGACAGAGAGAGCGTCAGTCTTTGTGACAACTGGATCCTGTCCTCCCGTCCCGTGTTTTGGCTACACATCTCTCCAGTGCATACATGACCAATTATTGACAGACACAGGACCCCTCCTCTCCTGGGGGGGGAGGGGGGTTAAAGGTGAGTGACATCACTGCCAGACACAATCTACATAGGCAGAGCTAATGGGAATATTGTCCCCATCCAGCGGTGTGAGGTGACCAAGAAGAGAGAAGACCTCAGTGCTCTGCTGAATATCTGTGGCCACCTGGGTCTACTGGCAAAAACAACAGCTGTTTTGGAGATGAGGCACTTCTATTTTCAGTGCTTGTCCGAATCCCCCCTCTCCCCCCTCCATTTATTGGTCTCCAGGACCTCGGACCCCCGCCAAGCTGCCTTCGCAGCCGAGCCAACAGTTTGAAAAGACAAATGCAGAAAGTATGTGTTGATGTAAGTGTATGGGCGTGGGCCTGCAGCGCCCCCAGGAGACACCGAAACACAACGCATTCTCTAAAGTTAGCATTTTGGAGCGGAAACGGTGCTCTGGAGTTTAGCTGCACCGGCTCCATTCTCATCGACCCCCCCCCCCCATACTAAAGCACACCCAAAGCCTTTTCAGCCCTCCATCTTCATGACCCCCCCCCCCATACTAAAGCACACCCAAAGCCTTTTCAGCCCTCCATCTTCACGACCCCCCCCCCATACTAAAGCACACCCAAAGCCTTCAGAGACACTTTCAATCCCCAAAACTGCAATTTTCCACTCGTAGCTCTAAACACGCATAGAAACACGCTAGCACGGAAAGCCCGGCGCTGATCACTGGGTTCATGGACCATCTGGGCCACAGCCTCCCTGGTGCACCGCACTGTCTCAATTACTTATCGAACACAGGGAATGCAAAGTGCAAAACTAAACCAAATGTAAAGATATTGACAGCTGAATTTCTCACCCCCCCCCCCCCGGCTTTCTCCCCTCTTCTCTTTTGGAGGAATGAGATGAGCTCATGGAGACGGTTTAAATAACGTTAAGGCATGGGGGGGGGGGGGGTGGGGGGTGGAGAGAGAAATGGCGTAGATGAGGCAGATATGCTGTGTGTAGGGGGTACCTGTGGGACTGGGTGGGGGGTGGGGTTGGGTTTTGTAGGCACACCTGGTGCACACAGTGCACACAGTGGGGTTGGGTTGGGGTTTGTTTGTAGGCTCACCTGGTGCACACAGTGGGGTGGGGTGGGGTGGGTGGTGCTGTAGGCTCACCTGGTGCACACAGTGGGGTGGGGTGGGGTGGGTGGTGCTGTAGGCTCACCTGGTGCACACAGTCCAGGAACTGCAGGAAGACGGGGGTGAAGCCGCTGCCCTGGCTGCTGGGACTCAGGTTGCTTCGCTGGCTGAACTTGTGGCCGAAGGACAGCCACTCCTTCTCCAGCAGCACCTGAAAGCCCTCCAAAGTCCTGTAGAAGGGGTCGCTCAGCAGCTGCACCAACGACACCACCTACAGGCAGAAAGACAGAGGCGAGAGGCGAGTTAGTGCTGCACTTTTTCTGATGGTGATGTTAGCACAAAGTTGATATATGAATCCCCTTGTTAGCTATAGAGACGTAATGGGAAAATAAATAAATGATCAAGGCTCTCTTCTTAGATTTGACCAAAGTGTACCAATACGCTTCAGTAAACCGTGTCTTTTTAGTGGGTGGTATCACCTAACTTTGCATCACCTTAAAAACTGAACACAGTGGTGAAAAAGCTGCCAAACCTCTCGTCACACAATGTTCAATTGATTGTCGGTTTATGACAAAATGCATTTAACATCTTCAGAATTAAAAAATCTTCAGCCACACTTGAGCTCGTTCCACAACGCAGCAGAGCCACTTGTCTCCACATGCGATACGTTTGGCCTGCCTCCCCGCCTCTCTGCCTCCCCGCCTCTCTGCCTCCCTGCCTCTCTGCCTCCCCGCCCCTCTGCCTCTCTGCCTCCCCGCCTCCCTGCCTCTCTGCCTCCCCGCCTCTCTGCCTCCCCGCCTCTCTGCCTCCCTGCCTCTCTGCCTCTCTGCCTCCCCGCCTCTCTGCCCCTCTGCCTCCCCGCCTCCCTGCCTCTCTGCCTCCCCGCCTCTCTGCCTCCCTGCCTCTCTGCCTCCCTGCCCCTCTGCCTCCCCGCCTCCCCGCCTCTCCGCCTCCCTGCCTCTCCGCCTCCCTGCCTCTCTGCCTCTCTGCTTCCCCGCCCCTCTGCCTCCCCGCCTCTCTGCCTCCCCGCCTCTCTGCCTCCCCGCCTCTCTGCCTCCCTGCCTCTCTGCCTCCCCGCCTCTCTGCCTCCCCGCCTCCCTGCCCGTGTCTGCTGCTCCAACACAGCTAATGAGCCCTGACGCGTGTGGAATGAACGGGAAAAACAGTTGATGACTTCCCCGGGGGGTTTACTAGAACATCCAGGCCCGAGTGGTGGAGAAAGCCCCGGTGCACCCCGGTCCAGGCCTAAGCCCCCCAGATTAGTGCTCGACTACAACGGTCTGAAGAATGGATTTAAGAGAGGAGAAGCGAGGCATGAGAAAAGAGAGCGGAGAGAAACACACAGAGAGAGAGGGTTAGCATGAGGACGAGGAGTGGAAAAACAGAGAGACAAGGGTGGAGAAGGCACAGAGGAGCGTTTTGCATCCTGTCCTGTCTGCTGGGTGTCTATGGGCCGCGGATAGCCAAAGCATATGGAGCCCATTTGCCTGCGGAAGCCCCGATCAGGCGCCGGCGTGCCGAGGGTGGCGGCCCGCGGAGCGAGCCGCTCTGGGCCCAACACGTGCCTGGCATCGGGGATCCAGAACCTTGTGCTTTTTAAACGGCAGCCCAGGGCTTTGCAGAGCTAGTAAACACATTTGAAGGCCACGCGCTTGCGACACAAACACGTGTGCTCAACAGGTCGGCATGGAGGAAAATATGAGGTCAGAAAGCAGGCGTGACAAGACGATGTTGCAACGTGAAGGGTTGCGGACAAGCGATGAGGATTTTGGCTTTTGAGGAACCTGGCTTTTGTTTACACGTCTTAAAATCAGAACCATGCGCACAAATCAGTGACATAGCGTTCCACAAATCAGTGACATAGCGTTTCGAGGCTGAAGACATTTTTATTACTCAGCTGTGTATCATCAGGTCAAAGAGAGACAGCATTCATTAGAAGTGAGAACTTGGAAAGATAGGTGTGGCAGAATCTGATGTCACACACCAAGCCACTTTCACACATGAACTCCGGATCAGGTCAGGGTTGCCCCCCACTGAGCCTGCCCTGGATGATAGGTGAAGTGTACCCTTTCACACATGAGGCATGTTGCTTTCACAACAAGGCACCAAACATAAAGCTCTCTCTGGCTACACTGTGCTCAGTCCCTTCTTCCAAGGTCTTCTGCTTGTCTTAGCTGTGTGTTTACTGTATTCACGCAGGTGTTTGTGTGTTTTCCTCACTTGTGTAGTGATGTCCCAGCCATCCTCCAGGCTGAGGAGAACAGATGAGCCGCTGTCCAGAAGCTCCACCAGAAACAGTGCCAGCTGCAGGATCTTGTGAAGCTGTGGGAGATAAACGTGCACGTTAACATGCGCACGCACACACACACACACATATGCGCGCGCGCGCGCACACACACACACACACAAACACACACACGCACACACACGCACACACAATTAATCCATTCTGTGCATTATGACCATTTTTGGGCTGCCGGTAAATTGCTCTAGTGTGCTGACTGAGCACAACTAAGCAGCGTTTCCCACAGATAATATTGTTCCACAGCCGACGACATGCTCATAAATACTAAATGTAAAGACTGAGGCAGCAGGGGGTCAGCAAGATAACTAGCTTGATAAGAGCTCCACTGCTCTCCAGTCTTTGTGTATATCCATTTCCCCTGGGAAAAAGCTTCAGAGTGGATTTACCATGATGTGAAAGTCACGTTTGGCCGTGCGTGTGTGTGTGTGTGTGTGTGTGTGTGTGTGTGTTGTGTCACCTGTAGGATCCACTCAGAGTCCTGCAAGGCCTTGAGGAAGGAGTCCTCGGTGTCTGAGGAGGTGGCACTGGGAGCACAGGCCCTCAGCAGCTTCTTAAAAGCAGCTTTGACCTGCCGGGTGTCTGCAAAGTCCACAGGCACCAGTTCACAGTTCAGAGAAGAGTCCACCTTCAAGCCCTTCAAGGCAAAAGAGAGAGACTTGTCAGTGGAGCAATATACAACTGACTGAATTTCAATCCGACTTTTCATTTTCAACAAAATCTGTCTACAGACAGACAGACAGACAGACAGACAGAAACCGAAACCGCTTCTGTGGTAGTTCCCGCTACAATAGGGGTCTCCAGGACCACATTGCTGCCATGACGACGCACACGCACACACGCGCACACACACACACGCGCGCACACACACACACACACACACACACACACACACACACACACACACACACACACACACACGGCTGGTAATAATACAAAGTCCTCATAGCCGCCAAAAGATACATTACTCTCTTTCTCACCCGTAGATGGGACTTCTCTCCGAAGATGTAGAGTGCAGCTTGCTGTTTGAGGAGCTGCGCCTGCAGGCTGTTGCTGCCTGCAGGGGGTGCCAGATCCTTCCCTGCCAGCCTGGCGCCCACGTCCGCTGCAGGGTGCAGGCCGAGTCTGCTGCTGGAGCGCAGGCTGGCCCACATGCCTGCAAACACAGAAGAGGCAAGACACAAGCAGAGCCGGCCCGGTTACAAAGCCATACAGGATATATCCATGTACACTTGATGTCAAACACACTTAGACTGAATGATGAACAACACATGACATGCTGACTATTTACATGCACAGCAGTACAAACAGGGATTATGTAAACACCTTAATTCTTTCAGTGCACAAAAAAGAAAAAAATAAATCCTCAGTGTTGTGGGTGTTGAGATATTAGAAGCAGAAGTTGTTTGACTTTTTTTTTAGCAAGTCAACAAGGCTAGCATGCAACAACACTTCCACAACTGCATGATTCACTGTTAGCAAGGACATGCTTTTTCACAGTCGTTATTTTCAGGCCCCTTTGAGTTGCACTTGGCATCGCTGGCAATTTGCTAACGTCAGCTTCTGTCACCAAAGCAGTGATGTGGCTGCCTTAACATCACCTGCATGGACTCGCACTCACAAACCAGACAAAGATAAGACATCCTGACAACCCGAAATAACCTTTGGGCGTCGTAACCGGAGTGTTCGCACTGAGATTGGAATTGGTGTTTGGTTTCACGAGCTGCTTGTAACACTTTCCCCAGATGTTATCAATAAGATAGGTTGTTGTTTACATGCAGCCTACTGTACCCCTAATGAGGGGGTGACTATGACTGCAGTTTAGACCTCATAACCGTAGATAAACAGACATGACCTTTCCACCGATAAATCCAACCAATCAGAAAACATATCGTACAATATGAACGTTTCCCTGACTTTTACAGATATGAACCAAATCCTAATCGCTTTGAGGCACATAATATGGATTACCCAAGATCTCTTTATACTGCGGGCCGTGGCCAGTGGGGGCCTCATTCTGCGTGATTCATGCCCGGCGCTGACATGACAAACAGCTTCCTTCCCTCCCCGGCCCGCTCGCTGACCACAATCAGCCCCGCTGAGCCGACACATTAACAATGGAGACGGCCACATTAGAGCAGCCACTTTGGTTTGGGGGGGGGGAAGAACCACAACTCCCAGAAGGCACCCACAAAGTCAGTCACGATTAGCCCTGTGGCTCACAAGGTCTTTGTAAGGATGCGGGTCTGACTGCAACGTGATGTTAGTGCGTGTCTTGGTTAGAGAAGACCCGCGTAGGTTAGGGGAAGGGGAAATGATGATGAGGAAGATGTGCGAAAAAATGTTATTATATCTGAAAGAGACAGGTTCACTATACCTTGATTCTGCATTCTCCCCTTACTGGCAGGTTTTTGGTGTGAGTGAGTGAATAGTTTATCCTTGTACCCAAGCACTGGTGTACAGGAGGGAGGGGTAGGAGATGGGGAGGAGAGAGGCATACAAAAATAAATAAAAAATATCACATCAACATCACAAACTAATACACACCCAACCGTTTGAGACCACAGAAACACAGTCACGCATGGTCAAGTTGGAGAGTTACAACCATAGACCGTATAAATATATGGACGTAGCTACCATTGGTTTTTGGACTCGCGTTTTGGAAGTCTTGAGGCTGACCGTCGCCATCTTGGTTATTTGGAGCCAGAGGTGATGTGTATTTGGACGCGTAGAGCCACAGCGCAGCCTGTAATTGGTCCGTGATCGGCGAGCTCCCTCACTCGCTGACAGTCTTTTTGATCATCTATTTAAAATGTATTATTGTAAATTTAAAATGTATTTTAATTTAATATTATTTATTATTTATTAAAATTGGATCATAATTTACCAAATGAACATGCTTTATTTAAAGGGATAGTTCGGTTTGTTTGAAGTGGGGTCCTATCAGCTAGTTCGATACACTAACTGAAATAGGTACAGTGTTCTGGACGCTGAGCGCACCGTCTATCGAGACCCAGCACTCCCAGCACAGCCTCCACAGCTCTGTCTCTTTAGTACAGGGGGCCAAGAACTAAAACGTAATTTAGCCACCTAAAACAACGCCCACCTAAACAAATCAATATCAGTGTATATGCACGCACGCTCTATTTTGACAATTTTCAGCGCTTTACTTTACCGTCAAACAGCCCTCTCATTCGGCACTATTTCCTCCCAACCGTACAACTACCTTATTCCAAACAAACCCAACTATCCCTTTAAGAAGACTTGAAACTGGCAATTGAGACGATAAACTCAAAGTGTTTACTAGGGCCATAATTCAAGCACCTTGAGATTTGTTTTACATTTTAAAGTGTGCTATATAAATTAAAGCCATTATTATTATTATTAAGTGAGAAGCACGGTCATTTTCCCATTCACTTCCATGTAATCAGACTTCTTTTTGCAGCCAGTGGCGTCGCCCCCTGTAGGCAATTTGAAAGATTTCCCGCATTGGCTTCACCAACAGAGCTACGAGCTAGCACCCCTTGGTTACAACTGTGGGGCAAAAGACTGAGCTGCTCTCCCCTCCTCCAAAAGCGACAGAATGAAAGATGTTAACTTTTCAATTTGAGAAGATCATGAGAGTGATTGTCATTACAAGATACATGCATGAGTATGATTGCCCATGATTATGACTGATGGCACAAAGAAAAGGTATGATGACTGCTTTCTGGAAGGAAGAGAATGATGACATGATGTAACAATGTTGCACTTTGGATCCCGTAAACATGATTAAAATGTTGCTTGGCTGTGTTGCAATCATGTGGCAAAGGATGGGAGTATTTCAAGCAGTCTGAATCCATGTGTCATCCTTTTGTGTGAGAACTGAGAACTATAAAGAGTAAAAGAAAATGAAAACGCTGAATACGTTTCACAAGAAATTTCACTCCTGACCTTCATCTAACATAGTGAGTAACACTCGCTGTTTTGCAGCAACATCATATTTCTTTGACCAAGACAAAACAGTCTGACATGTCATGACAGTTAGTGCCGATGCACACACTCCCTTTTACAATCCAAAGTTCACATTCCACTCAGTCATGATGGTGGTGTGTCGGGTTACAATTATTGATCTGGAAGATTACATTTGGATCCTGCGGTTTTGCCAAGGTCAGTTAAGGTCAAAAAAATAATAAAAAAAAGACGGATGAAGACAATGAATTTATATCAAGAGATACTTGCAGAACAAATCAAAATCCCTACTTTATGCTTCATACTCATGTCTGCTACCATAAGAAGCTCATAAAAACAAACCTCAAAGTAACAAATTCTTCATATAACAACCTGCTTCATTCACCCTGGGCACTAAGACTAGGATTACCCTTCACATAATTTTTGATCTGATTAAATACTATATATATATATATTCTATGAGGAAAATGTGACTATATTTATTTAAATCTGTGTCTGCGCTGACTTTTCTCCTCACTCTCCTTTCTCCTTTCTCCTGCCTCTTTACATTTCTTGTACCGGTATGTGCAGTGTGACTGGATTTTGTCCACATTACAAAGTATTCCAATCACAGTAAGTGTTTATGAAGAGCCGATGGCAATGTGAACAATGAGTGTGACTTGTTCCAGGTGTGACTGGATATGAACACTAGTACTGAAAGACTACCTGTCGCCTCAGAGAACCATCCCCTCTCCCACATGACTATTCCTGCAGGTTCATGGGCAGGAGGGGGAGATTCCTGCAGGTTCATGGGCAGGAGGGGGAGGTATGTGTTCATGGGCAGGAGGGGGAGATGTGTGTTCATGGGCAGGAGGGGGAGATGAGATGTGTGTTCATGGGCAGGAGGGGGAGATGTGTGTTCAGAAGGAAATGGAAGCCAAAACTCACCCCCTCGAGTAAAGCTGTTTGAGAACGGGATGTCTAAATGGACAGGCGCCATCTTTGGTATCCTAGATGTCCTCCTTTCACTGCCTGAAGACAACACACACACACACACACACACACACACACACACACACACACACACACACACACACACACACACACACACACACACGCGCACACACACACACACACACACACACACACACACACACACACACACGTACACACACACACACACACACACACACACACACACACACACACACACACACACACACACACACACACACACACACACACAAGTATTATTCCTCTATTGTTGGAATAACATGAATGGACCTGGGAGACAGGTTCAGGAAGATGGTTCAGCCTCAAGAAAGCATCAGAAACAAGACAAGTGGAAAAGGTTGCACATCTACAAGCAGAAGCAACACTGACTGTAATGTTCAATTAAGGCTTTTGGCTCAGTCTGACATTATGGGGATTAAGTGAATCGCATTTCCCCATTAAGAAGCCCCTGATCTGATCTGATCTGATCTGATCTGATCTGATCTGCTCTGCTCTGATCCTTACAGTCTTAGAGCTACTTCAAGAGCTGAGGGGCGATGGCATTAATGATGATTTGGAGGCTTTTTAACACAGTTAACAGAAATGCTGATAATGCACTTGACTAAGTATGTGTGTGTGTGTGTGTGTGTGTGTGTGTGTGAGTGTGTGTGTGTGTGTGTGTGCGTGCGCAAGCATGTGTATGCACGTGTGCGTGTGTGTGTGCACGCACACGTGTGTGTGTTGTTAGCATTATCACAGCGTTAATACAGAATCTTCTATTATAAAAGGGAGCATGTGGGCAATGTTCTCTGTTTTAATTTTGTCCCGGAAGTGATGTCATCAGTGATGTCACTTGCGGAATTGTGCATTGTGACATCACTGATGATGTCATAAGAGCAAGTGAGCCTGCACAGCAGTCACGCTGCAGGGCGGGTGAGGCCACGCGGCGAGCGAGCCTAGGAATCGAGCGCGCGAGATGCCTAGTAATATAACATTACAATGGCATAAAGAGGTGAAGTTTGAAGAGATGGATGATTTGGAAGTGACCACAGGTTGTCCTGTTCCTCTTACATAACCTTATATTGTACAGCATTTCCTTCCCAATATATTTCTCACAGTCACACACACACGCACGAGCACACACACACGCGCACGAGCACACACACACACACACACACACACACACACACACACACACACACACACACACACACACACACACACACAGCAGAGGAAGACTCACAAGATAAGTAGCTGAAAAATAACCAGTGACCAGGGCAAACACAAAAAGAAAAGGAAAGAAAAACGATTGCCAGATGGCAGAGCAAAACAAAACAAAAATAATTGTGAAAGTGCAAGTCTGCAGTTTCCTTCTTTATCAGAAGAAATGCATACTAGACGTCCTCCTAATCAAACTCCCTCTCAAACAAACCAAGTGTTTTTGTATAGAGAGCAAATAAAATAAAAAGTTATCTTTCAGATAGCTTAGCCTGTCTTCATCAAGGTATCTCACAGGTGTAAAATCAATGACGAGTCACCCAAAAATGGACAAAACTGTAACCCTGTGAGAAAAACAGCTTTCGGTCATAACCTACTGAGAGGACCAGGGGCTGGACTCACGAGTTCATTCGCTTTCTTCTTTAGTCTTAAAAAAGTTAATATCCATCAAAACAGTTCTTGAGGATTTTCTTTATTAATTTCTTTGTATTTTTAATCCTACAATAAAATAATATATTAATAATAAATGGGATTCTTGAAAGCAAAGTTCTGAACATAACCTGGGTTTTTCAAAGTATAGTTTCACTTACTGTATCTTACAATAGTAGGATCTCATGAAAAGAAGCAGTTACACTTCATAGGCCTTCAGCCACAAGACAACAAATATCTGACTACAGTTCCTGCAAAGTATCTCCAGAGAGTGTTGAATAATGACATCACATGCTAGAGTGTCTGATTTCTAAAGCCCCCACACACGATCCGTGGTAAAACAGCTCTGGGCGCCCGGCTGTGCCGTTGTTTTCTATGGGGAGAGTGCTGCCTCCCAACTATGTGGCAGCAGCGCTACCTTTGGCGTCACGCACCGCTCAAATTTGCCACCGTGCACCGCGCTCAAAGTTCAAATTGTTTCAACTTTGACCTAGTTACCGCTGACCTTTCTCCACTCTACTGTACCTCACGGCAGTGGTGCAGTGGTCTAGTAGTATATAGTCGTGTAGTAGTATATATATATATATTTAGAACACGGCTCTCTTGAATACTCGATTCTGATTGGTCAATCAACAAGATTCACCGGTCATTATTTCTCGACAACCGACCGCTGCTCTGCCACACCTGGATTAATCAGTTGATAAGAGCCTTTTGTCAGCAAGACACTACTAATTAGGCCAACCAGTTGCAGCTGTGGTGTCTTGTGTGCCAATTATGAATGAAACCGCTTTGTCGTTGAAAACGCTATTAAAAAATCTATTTGAATAATTATTTTTGTCAGATTATTGAATGATTTAGTTGTAGGCCGTGTTCTAAGCGGCATAATGGATAGTGAGCCGGTGATTACTGGAAATAATGACCTTCAGGTCATTATGCGCATTATGCGCGTCGGGCTCAATATCACCTGTCGGTCATTATTTCGCCAGTAATCACCGGCTCACTATCCATTATTCCTTATATATATGCCAAAATAATGGATGCATTCAAGTAATTGAGGGATGCATTATTACAGAAAGCAGGCTAAATCTGTCCGGATTATAGAGCCAGAATAATCCCAATAGGGTTTCCTGTCTCTACCGCCACTTTTTCTTTTAAGGGCATGTGAGATTACCAATAGTAATGTTATTCTGGGTGTTGGAGTGTACCTGGTGAGAGGCCTATAGTCATGTTATTCTGGGTGTTGGAGTGTACCTGGTGAGAGGCCTATAGTCATGTTATTCTGGGTGTTGGAGTATACCTGGTGAGAGGCCTATAGTCATGTTATTCTGGGTGTTAGAGTATACCTGGTGAGAGGCCTACAGTATAGTCATGTTATTCTGGATGTTGGAGTATACCTGGTGAGAGGCCTACAGTATAGTCATGTTATTCTGGGTGTTGGAGTATACCTGGTGAGAGGCCTATAGTCATGTTATTCTGGATGTTGGAGTGTACCTGGTGAGAGGCCTACAGTATAGTCATGTTATTCTGGGTGTTGGAGTATACCTGGTGAGAGGCCTATAGTCATGTTATTCTGGGTGTTGGAGTATACCTGGTGAGAGGCCTACAGTATAGTCATGTTATTCTGGGTGTTGGAGTATACCTGGTGAGAGGCCTATAGTCATGTTATTCTGGGTGTTGGAGTATACCTGGTGAGAGGCCTACAGTATAGTCATGTTATTCTGGGTGTTAGAGTATACCTGGTGAGAGGCCTACAGTATAGTCATGTTATTCTGGATGTTGGAGTATACCTGGTGAGAGGCCTACAGTATAGTCATGTTATTCTGGGTGTTGGAGTATACCTGGTGAGAGGCCTATAGTCATGTTATTCTGGATGTTGGAGTATACCTGGTGAGAGGCCTACAGTATAGTCATGTTATTCTGGGTGTTGGAGTATACCTGGTGAGAGGCCTATAGTCATGTTATTCTGGGTGTTGGAGTATACCTGGTGAGAGGCCTACAGTATAGTCATGTTATTCTGGGTGTTAGAGTATACCTGGTGAGAGGCCTACAGTATAGTCATGTTATTCTGGATGTTGGAGTATACCTGGTGAGAGGCCTACAGTATAGTCATGTTATTCTGGATGTTGGGAGTATACCTGGTGAGAGGCCTACAGTATAGTCATGTTATTCTGGATGTTGGAGTATACCTGGTGAGAGGCCTACAGTATAGTCATGTTATTCTGGATGTTGGAGTATACCTGGTGAGAGGCCTACAGTATAGTCATGTTATTCTGGGTGTTGGAGTATACCTGGTGAGAGGCCTATAGTCATGTTATTCTGGGTGTTGGAGTATACCTGGTGAGAGGCCTACAGTATAGTCATGTTATTCTGGGTGTTGGAGTATACCTGGTGAGAGGCCTACAGTATAGTCATGTTATTCTGGATGTTGGAGTATACCTGGTGAGAGGCCTACAGTATAGTCATGTTATTCTGGGTGTTGGAGTATACCTGGTGAGAGGCCTATAGTCATGTTATTCTGGGTGTTAGAGTGTACCTGGTGAGAGGCCTATAGTAATGTTATTCTGGGTGTTGGAGTATACCTGGTGAGAGGCCTATAGTAATGTTATTCTGGGTGTTGGAGTAGACCTGGTGAGAGGCCTATAATCATGTTATTCTGGGTGTTGGATTGTACCTGGTGAGAGGCCTATAGTAATGTTATTCTGGGTGTTGGAGTATACCTGGTGAGAGGCCTATAGTCATGTTATTCTGGGTGTTGGAGTATACCTGGTGAGAGGCCTACAGTATAGTCATGTTATTCTGGGTGTTAGAGTGTACCTGGTGAGAGGCCTATAGTCATGTTATTCTGGGTGTTAGAGTGTACCTGGTGAGAGGCCTACAGTATAGTCATGTTATTCTGGGTGTTAGAGTGTACCTGGTGAGAGGCCTATGAGGGAGCGGTTGGACAGGGTGCTGTTGCCGTTCATTTTGAAGTAGATGGGGATGGAGTCCAGTATGGCCTGCAGGTACTTCTCTTGTTCTAGACTACTGGATGTCTCTGAAGAAGCAGGGGCTGTCGGGGCAGAAGACAACACTCACGTTACACAATTACACGTCCAGTGCTTTGTCGGCAAAACATCAACAGGTTGCTTTTGTTGGGTGTGCTAATGTGTGTGTTGGCGAAGTGTGTCTACGCAGATTGGAATTTTAGTCGTGTTAAATACGCAAATACTGCACGCAAGGAATGCTAATGCGAGTGGCCTTGCGTAGTACACACAGCGACTTCCTAGAGCCCTGTCTGAGGTAATACCCCGTTTATCCACAAGAGGGAGCAAAGCCACTAGTCTGGATGGGTGTTTAAAAATTACTACTGAAGAGGAATGTGTACTTTTATACACTCTCCATCGCTGACAAAAGAAGAAGAAAAAACAAAGAACACGGTATGTGCACCTTTGAGAATATTATTTTCTTGGCATGCACTGGTGATGAAATAGTGATGCGTTCTACAACAAATTGGTCACATTTGACTATGCAGAAAGGATAGACATCCCCTTTGCTTGGGTCTTTGTGATGCTGCCTGCATTTGCTTGCATAGACTATGTAACGGGCCTTAGTTACGATTACGAACAATTCAGAAAGAATGTAAAAAGAATGTGAGACTGAAGCCCAGAAAAAATGGCAAAGGATAAGAGGGGAGGAGCTAATATTATGAAACCTAGGCTCTGCTACTAACTGAAAAAAAGCAATATACCCAAGCTAAGTTACTGTCTGAGTTAGCTAGTTACCCTTCCAAGTTCAAACTAGCCATACTAGCCTACAGCTATCTCGTTAAACTAATTTAGTTAACAAGCCTCTCATACTTCTAAGATCATGAATGCCATAGTCCTGATTCCTGAATGAAAAAAGAAAAAAATCCATTGCCATTTACTTTGGCTGAAGTTTCTTCTTTGCCGTTCAAGTTTGCTAGTACTGTGGCTAACTTCAAACAAACTGTGGTTCTCTGACTCAGTCCATTAAGGTTGAACAAACCAAAACGATTATTTCTGCATCCAGAAGAACTCCGCCTCCAAGAAATATTGGCATAGCTACAACTCCAGTCTGGTGTGTGTTGTACCTGTTGAGGAGGGGTTCTGTGACTTGAACAGCCCCACCACACTCTTGCCGTGGAAGCCTCCTGAGCGCAGCAGCACGGCTTTGGTCCGAGGATGTTTCCAGCACACCACAGGCAGGCGGTTGTGCCGGTAGCCGCGGGCCACCTTGTGGAGACTGCTGTCTTGTACAGCCTGGGGGACCACCAGCAGCCCTGGGTAGCTGAGAGAGAGAGAGAGAGAGAGAGAGAGAGAGAGAGAGAGAAGGCCCATCTCAAACACTTAAATGAGTCCTGGCAAAACTAGTTGTACATACATGTTTTCTGTTACTGACTTGCCAATGCTTTTAAGACATGAGTGGGATTATGACTGTGTGTGTGTGTGTGTGTGTGTGTGTGTGTGTGTGTGTGTGTGTGTGTGTGTGTGTGTGTGTGTGTGTGTGTGTGTGTGTGTGTGTGTGTGTGTGTGTGTGTGTGTGTGTGTGTGTGTGTGTGTGTGTGTGTGTGTGTGTGTGTGTGTGTGTGTGTGTGTGTGTGTGTGTGTGTGTGTGTGTGTGTGTGTGTGTGTGTGTGTGTGTGTGTGTGTGTGTAGGGGGGGGGGGGTGTGCTTTTGTATAACAGCCTGGATTTGAATTTGGGTCAGCCAAGTAAAGGGGAACTCCCCAGTGGGCTTTTGAGATATTTCGGCTTACAAAGCTTCCGTCAGGGCCACAGACGCTGTAAGTTAATATGCCCGGCACGACGGTGTTGAGAGATCAGCAGGTTTCTGGACTCATGTTTCTTGAGTTCAGGTTGAGCCGTGTTGCAGCAGAAGCAAAACGGAGCAGCGGCGCCGACCCGTAAGCGGGCGTGTGTGAGGGGGCGATACCTGCGACAGAGGGAGTAGCGTCTGTTGACGGGGCGTGTGTGGGGGGCGATACCTGCGACAGAGGGAGTAGAGTCTGTTGACGGCGGTGATCCGGAACTGCTCGCCCGTCTTGGAGCGGGACGAGCTGGCGGTGATGGTGCCCAGGCCCAAGCGCTGGTAGTCACGGAAACAGGCCCGCTCCACCAGCTGCTCCATGGTGGACTTCTCCGATGCTCGTAAAGTACTGCTGAGGGGCGGCTCACCATCGTCTGAGACTAGAACACATACAGTAAGTGCACATCAAGTCAAGTTTATACGTACAGTATAGCTCTAATTCCCAAGCATGTCTCAGAGGACTTGACAGAGAATGTGCAACTTAAGTCTAGCTAAGCACAATTAATAAACAGAATTGAACAACGTATATGAAGCGAGAGGGAGAAAGGAGAAGAGAGTGAAGAGGGAGAAAAGAGAAAAGAGAGAGACAGAGACGAGAGCAGAGAGAGAAGAGAGTAATACATACAGTAAAATGGAATATATAAACAATGAGGGTCTTGGAAAGAACCCCCGTCTCCCCATCTGCCCCCTGGTGTGCAAAGGTGTTGCTGCTCTCACTTGAAATGTCATCATCTTCGTGCCAAGTCATCCTGCTGCCTCTGTCGTTCTTCTTCAGTGTGGTCTGACCACCGCGTCCCATGGTGATCTTTCCGGCCCTCTTGGCTCCCTTGACGATAGTCTTGGACAGTGTCCTGTGAGGAGGAGGAGTACGATTCATTATCTACAGTTTCTGTATGAGATCGGAGGGTTTTCCAACACTTCCAAAGAAGAGGCAAACTGCTGAGACATGTCATTTACAGGAATAGGTCAGATTTGAATGGAATTTACAAATGAATGAATCAGGGAAAAATTAGGTCTACCAAAATCCTTTCACGTTACAGTTACTTTGCAATTTGCTCAGTCCATCACTGTGAGTGTGTGCCACAAACCTGAAGCCAGTATTCCTCTCTTTTTGCTTGGGCACAATAAGCTGTGGCGCCGTCTGTCCCGCGGCAAACGCAAATGTAGTGAAGATGGATTGTGGGTAGCGGATCCTCTGGAGGTGCTTCCTGAAGATCTCCACCATCTCTGAGCTCACCTCTTCGTCGAAAGCCACCTTGATCAACTAGAAGAGATATACAGTATGAGTCAGACCACTTATTCTACACCACCACCATGAGTCAAACCACTTCTACACCACCACCACCACCACCACCATCACCACCACAACAACAACAACAACAACAACAATTTAGACACAACCTAGATAGGATTTGTTGCAAAACCCTTCTATTGCTCATCACTATCATATTCCAGAATACTCTAAATCTCCAGAAGGGCGTTCCAAATAACGGTCAGGGATGAAGCAACTGAAAGAGGATGTACAGAATGGGTCCACAACTACACGTTTCTCACGGCTCAGTTCCTCAACCTGAGTGGGCTGGGCGGGACCTCCTGACCAGCTGAGCACCACTGACTGCATTCTCCATCTCACCCCCCCCAAACCTCCACTAGAGCCCGCATGAGAAGCTCTCTGACCATCCTCCTCTGCCGCGCCCCTGCAGGACTAGTAATGCAGCCCAGACACAGTTTCCACAACACACCCCCCCCCCACACACACACACACACACACACACACCCACACACACATTCCAGCGAGTGTGGAGAGGCATCAAAACAAAACGGATGGACACGCACACATGCAAACGCCACCCGGCCGTGACCTGCTACTCCCCGACAACATGGCCACTTTCATCGTCCCCGTTACTAAAAAGATCGGAATGAGCCATAAAACTTTACTATATGAAAGGCTAAAAACACATGCTTGGCTGAAATTCCCTTTGCCCTTTTTACTCTAGGAATCAAACTCAAATGAAGACAACACAAGACATTGCTTCGAAAAGATGTATGACGCTGCATGTTGGCTGGAGTCCAGCACACATATATATAACTGTCACGACTCAGTGTATACATTAGTTTAGGGAGTCTTTTTTTTATTCTCTGGCAGGCCTGGAATTTTGTTCTGGAGTACGTAACGACAAGTCTTAAATCAACATATTTGAAATTGATCTAACTTTACTGGACTCCCTCCAGAATGTTTAGACTTGGGTCAAGAGATACAGTACAGCGATGCAAGTCCGAGGAAGGTCACCTAATTCATGTTTTATGGTCCTCTGACAAAGTTCAAGAATTCTGGACCGGGATATATGATCATCTCTGTGAGATGTCAGAGACCCACATTCCGTTCAGCCCCAGATGATTTGTTTTAGGTGGTGGGTCAGTCTTAATGGGAGGGGACAAATATGAAAGGCTGGTATCATTATGGGTCGACAGGTTCTTCTCAAAGGATGGAAGACTGAGGGGTGCCTTCAGTCCAAAGACGGGCAGCAGAGTTGCCAAGATTGGCAGCATTCAAAAAGATGTCCTATAAACGGTTTGGAAGATTGGATGTATATTTTAGAAAACGGGGCAAATACTTAACCTTCTTGGGGGCGCCCCTGACATGGCCCATATCCTGGGGGGAGTCGTATGTTTTATATTTATTGTCTCAATGTATGCATGGAGAGAAATATGTATTTGTTCTGTATTTCCTTGTTTTGTGATGGTTTGTTTGTTGAGTTTTGTCTAGTTTTAAATATCTGTGTCCACTGCATATGATGGAACATATATATGTTGACAACCAAGTGTGTGGTGATGATGAGTTCGGGAGTTCACGGTGGGAGATTTGCGTGCATATTTTCCGATGCATATTATTTTTTGTATCTTTATGTTTAAGAAACAAAATGTTCATCATCATCATCACTAAATTCAAAATTCCAACTCCTCTTAACCCCCCTCCAAAACCTCACCCATCATCTGCAATATGAGCCAAATGCACTAAAATACTCTGCTTTAACATCTTCACTCCCCTGCTCGACATCTCTGAGGAGAATGGATGAACATGAGAGCACATTGTGCTGCACCGGGTTACCTGGAAGGATGCTGAGCGGAGCTGCAGGCCTTCCTGCAGGTGCTGCTGCAGCTGGCTCTGGATGCTGATCTTCTTCTCCTTGGTCAGAGTGGACACCGGGAACGCCCTGATCACCGCCTGCTCCCCCACTGGCACACAGAGAGAAGCACACATTGATACACCTATCTCCAATGGTATAAGGAGATCATATGTTAAAGGTCTACCAGTGTAGGGTCTATCTATGCTGTTCACAATGAAACTGCACTGAGAGAGAATCTTGCTTCCGTAAATTATTGCTGTGGGATAGGAATTACCCAGTGGATCATGAGGGGTGCCTTTGAAGATGATGCGGTAGGTGGTGAGGAAGAGGGCTCCCTCTGCTGGCAGGATGTGCGGGCCCCCCAACAGGCCCCCGGTGGCCTCCTCCCTGCCGTCGGGGTCCAGGACCACCCGCAACCCTTCCGACACCAACTCCTCGCCAGGAAGCAGCGCAGGACGCAGAATCTTAGGCTGAGGGGGAGAGAGGGGGGGCACACGTTAACAAGACCTACTCCACACATCCATAGCTAAGAACACATCTGAGCGTACATTTGTTGTCATTGGCCAGTGAGGAAGCCCAGCAAAAACCCCACAGTGTTCGCCACACTTGTGTCAGTGGATTAGATGGAGCCAGGAATTCAATAGATCATTCTCATGTCAAATGACACCAGCGCACAAGCTTGTTGGATACATCAGAGCATCACATGCACATCATCATGTCATCCAAAAACACACATCACCCGGCGTGCACATTGCTGTTTTGCAAGCATACTAAGCATCACATAGCGTTTAGGGAAAAACATGTCTCTGTGATGACTCGCCAAGAAAAGCAAGTGTATATTCTCCACAGAGACCAACTGTGGTGTCTCACCCCGCGCGCAAAGGTCGGGATTTGTTTTCCAAGTAGAAACAGCTCTTCTGCGCCTGTTCCTCCAATTTATTGCTAACTCTGTCAACGTTGCGTTTCACTCTACTTTCTGTAGTATTTAAACATATGGACACTGTCTGACATCTGGTGTGCATATTTGTAGAATTAGGGCCATTAACCTGCTCCGTTTCTAAAATTCCAAGAATCGTCAGTTTTTAAGTAGGGCAGCTACAACGCAAGTCTCTGCCTGTGAGTGACTCACACTTCTAGCAAAGATAGGATAAACTGTATAGAAATGGCTAGCAGTGAGTGTTTCAAAATGCTATACTTTTACTACCGCAAATGGATGAGTCAATATGTCAAAAACAGAGATCACTCAAAAACACAGCCAGTTTCTAGGTAAAGCTCTTAAGATGGCTTATAACTTTAATAGTAGCCCATGTCACTTTCATGTCGGCAATCATTTTGAAGAGGTATACGAGTTTCGTTATATGTCATGCGTTTGGCTATACATGGTTTCTATTTCTCTTTCTTAAGAAACATTATGTTGAGCTTCTCTTCTCAGGAAAGGGGGTTTGAACAACCCCCGGGAAATCTGTACATTTCCCAGCAGACGGGAAAATGTGCTCTATATTTACTGTAACATTTCACTCTCCTCAGGTCTCCAAAAGCCAGGAGAGGAAAACGTGGCTGATCCCAGCGTCACCATCAGAACGTGGGGGGACGTTAGATCGCTCATGGCGTTCCCCAGGGGAGTTCAGGCCTGGCCAGGAGACAAACGGAGCTTCTTCCTCCGTACAGCCGCCAGCTGGGCCTCTTACAAGGAGTGCATCTTAAATGCACACATTACTGTTATTGTTATTGTTATTAGTATTATTACTACTACTTCTTCTATGGTTATAAATCAAGACTCAGAGTTGTTTACACACTTTTCTTTTTTAGTATTTGGAATGCTACTTGCAGCCAGCAGTCCAGGATGGAAGCTTAGTCCAACACATAAAAGGCAGAGGATCTGCCCAGACTGCTCACCAGGATTTCCAGGTTGCTCTGGTTGCTCTGTCTGTGTGTATGAGTGTGTGTGTCAGAGGATTGATCAAGAGCTGACAGGCATGCAGCAGAACAGCATCCAAGAGAGCAACTGGTGAAATACATGTATGAAAGTGTGATGATGATAATCTGGATAACATTGCTGGACGAACTTTGCTGTGTTCTGAATATTAGCCAGACAAGACAAAACGGAGTAAGTGGACATTACTGAGAATGATGATGTTTTACGCCTGCTGTCAATTCCTTCATTTTGAGAAGGGATACGGCCACTTAAATCAGCCGTTATAGCACGGTTCAGATTCGAGCATCTTCACAGGTTCGTCTCGTGCGTCAATAACTACACTTCACATTCAAAATATTTCTCGGCGAGTTCCGATCGAAAAAGCCAGACATCTGCTGTGCAACTACTGTATTCCTAAGGCTGTAGCGGTGCACCTGGCAGCCCAGTATAGGGCAGCACTCACCTTCTGAATGGGAGGCAACCTCCTGCTCTCTCTGTGGACCGCCTCCAGAGCCTCAATCTGCATGGCTACTATACCTGTGGGTCAGAAGTTGGGGTTGATTGTCACTGGGTCACATCCGTATGCACACACACACACACACACACACACACACACACACAAACACACACACACAAGCACACACGCACGCACGCACGCAGCCACAGTGCACAGAAATGAGCTGGAACAGAGAAACTCATGTATCTACACACGTCGTTACAACCAGAGCCTATGTTTGACAGATTCTAAGGCTAGATCCCATGTCAGTCGTTAACAGTGTTGGGCAAGTTACTTTCAAAATATAATATACTACATATTACTACCGGTAGTTACTTTCATTTGAAAGTAATACGTTACTTTACAATATTACTGTCTGTGTAGAGCAGTGCTGACCAATTTGGGGCCCGCGGGCCAAGTTTGGCTTTTTTTATCCCCCATTAGTGCTAACTTAATTTATTTATCCTGGTTGCTACTCCACCCTCTGCCGATCTGGGGAGAGCCGAAACTGGCTCCATGCTTCCTCCGAGACATGGGCAGTTAGCCAGCCGCTTCTTTTCACCTGACAGAGGAAGCTTCACCGGTAGGACATAGCACGTGGGAGGATCACGCTATTCCAACCAGTTCCCCTCCCTCTGAACAGGCACCCTTAACGACCAGAGGAGGAACCACATTAGCAACCAGGATATTGCATGTTTTTGTCAAATTGTCATGGCAAATTGTTTACAAAAGATGGACAATAAAGCTGATTTTCAAAGTACCTTGAGGATTTTTCAAGTTGTGAATTAAGTCAAATTTCTCTCTTGATTACAAAGGTGGAAAATACAACTGTTTTTAACGGGGTGTTTACTGATTAAATGTTTAAGCTCCCCACAAATGCAGATATTTCTTTAAATATATATAACCAATTGCAAATTATTACAATTACCAAACAGATAAAAAGTAGATTCTTATATTGAAATGTTATTTTAGATTTAGAATGTTAATTTTCTATAAAACACAATACATTTCAATGTAATTCCACAACGTTTATTTTTGGCCCTCGGCCCTCCACCCAGATTGAGTTTTGGCCCTTCATGGGAAAGAATTTGGGCACCCCTGGTGTAGAGTAACTCGTTACTTATTACATTACTTTTGCATTACTTTGATCAAAACAACAGCAGCAGCAGAATGACATGAGTCTGAGACATCGCCGCCCCGGAACCATCCCGAAAAATAATTTCAACCGCCTTGAAGTTAGTGTAAACCGTCCAAAATTCGAAATGTTATTCTTTTCCTTTGTTATTGTCATCTATAGTGTTTTTCTTTGAATAAAAACACACAGTTTGATTAGAAAATGATTGTATCTTTTTTAAATATGTGCTTTGATTTAATAAAATGTAACTCACTTTGTAACTTGAGTTACTTGACAAAGTAACTGGTATAATATTACTGAAATCCTATCAGTAATAAGTTATATTACTGAGTTACTGCTAAAAGTAATATATTACATGTAATATGTTACTCTTGTAATGAGTTACCCCTGTAATGAGTTACCCCCAACACTGGTCGTTAATCAGCTCAGAGGCCTCTGCTTAAAATACACACATCCCAGAGTCAGTGTATAAAGCTGAGGGAATTAGAACGGCGACAGGGTGTGACGTCACCCGGGAGGCTAGGGAACACCAGGTTCAGGGCTGGGTGAGCTGTGGGAGCAGTTACCTGGGATCATGCTGTGAAGGCTCTTGATGTGGTCCTGGGTCACTCCGCTCTCTGTGCACACCTTGTCAATGAAGCGAGCGATGAACCGGACCACGGAGTTGGCCACGTCGCTGTTCTCCGAGTCCTCGAACCCGCTCTCCGTGTCGAAGCTCTCTGCCACGCTGCCCGCGATACTGTGAAACGCGCAGGATCGCCACAAAACACGTCAAGAATCAAGGAGAAACTGTGAAACTCAAGAGATCTCAGGGTGTGTTGGGATAAGGCGGCATGCCGCAAGCTCGGGCTTGGACAGATGAAGCCTATGCGGAAGTGATACAAGTTGTAGTTCCCTCAAATGGCCACTTGAGGCTGGCTCCAAGAGGGAGTCATTCCCCATTCACCCCCATGTTAAAATGCCCGACTTTACAAGAGGATTAAACATGTTTATAGCCTGGTTCAAAATCAGTTTTAACATAGCTAATTTCACCCTTCATGATAACTGTAATATGGCGGTGGGGATTTTTATATAACTCAGTCACCCGTTTAGAGTAAAATAGATGATAGAAAAGACTATGTTTTGGGCGTGACTGACGGGGAGCTTGCCGATCACGGACCACTAACGTGCGGAGCTGCAGCTCTGTGGGAAACCCCGATCCTGCTCCAAACCAAGATGGCAGAAGCCAAAACGGTCACGGTGACTCTGTCCCTATTTTCTATGGTTCTATGGTTGAGATGATATGAAGACGAGTTGTGATGGATATGAAGATGAGTTGTGATGGATATGAAGATGAGTTGTGATGGATATGAAGATGAGTTGTGATGGTTTAAGGACAATGGAAGTGTGAGTGACCGAGAGTGACTGAGTGTGAATTCCAGCGGCCTAAAACTTATGTGTTGACGCCCAGAACAGTTGCCCAGATGGCTTCAGCCACGCAGAATGTTTCACATGAGACAGTGATGCAACCATTCCAAAGGGTTTATAAATAACGAGTGGAGAAATCCAAATGTCCTCTGTGAGAAGCAAAACAAGTCTGGGGCAAAAAACAGAGATGAGGAAAAAAAAAAAAAAAAGGCCAGATAAACAAATTCTTGACTAATGGCTAGGGCCTTTCATCTGAAATGGAAAGAAAACAAAGACTAATATTATGTTCTTTTTCTTAATTGTGAATAAAAAGTTGGAAATTCGGATCATGATGTTAAATCATCACTATATATATATAAAGCTAAAATGCAAAACAGTTCCTGTCCACGGAGGACTAACAATTGCTACTGTGGCGCAATAAAGACACACAATCCTGATATCAATCCCTGGTTTCACCTCTTTCATTTCTAAGAAAATACCATACACGAGGGATCTTCCCAGATTGACTCGGCTTTACAGTTACTGCAGAGCAAGGCAAATCACTTACACGTCTATTTGGTTTGGTTGAGTGGAGAGTTGCCCTTTTGCAGACACCCAGCGGGCTTTTAGACAGATGTAACAGTAAATGGCAAAGTAAGCCCACAGGATGGATGTGGGCCGGATACACGGACGAGGCAGCGTGTTCCATTTGGCTAAATAAGAAGGTATCATGTACTGTGAGTTACACAACATCCACCCACAGACTTATCATCACTTTATTAAGGGAGGCATATACAGTATACTCCCAAATAAGTAAGAAACCTTGCATTGAGGCTTCCTTCGAATAATAATACTCTGATCGTTCTACCTTGGAAATATTGGACTGGCCAAAAATATTTTCTAGTCTCTACAAGCCTGTGTTCCATCTTAGCAGATAGTAAAGGCATATGAAAGACGGTTACAACACTTAACTAATTAGAGGTTTTCTCCAATTAAAGTCAGCAGTTTTCTCCAATTAATGTTCGCGGACAATTCTTCACAAAGCGAACGCACCCACCTCCCCTCCTCTTGCTCGCTACAGCCGTATCGTCCTGACCTGTTGGTGACGATGCTGTTGCTCCCGCTCTCCCAGTCAGCGATGGGGGGGTTGCGGAGCAGCAGCTTGTTCTTGCTGGTGTCCAAGGGGACCAGCAGGTAGACCATGAGGCTGGCATAGTGGATGGCCTGGCTGAACACTGTGCTCTCCTCGTTCTTCACCAGCTCCTGCTGCTTCTCCTTGCTCAGGCTGGGCCACGCGCGCAGCTGCTCTGCAGCCAGGTCCATGGCGGTCTGCTCCTCTTCTCTGCCCGTCGCCGGGGGCAGGGGGCCAGGGTCCTGCAGGATCACACCGAGAGGTTGGAGCAAAGTGGAAGGAAACGGGCAGAAGATACAAGCTGCAGAGTCAGATCAAGCTCTCAGCACGGTAGAATAAGTCAGTGGTTTTGTTGTATGCAGAGTGATGAACAGTTCAACCAAAGAATGATTTTTCCTCTTCAGATACATTTGAATTATCAGAAGCCTATAGTATAGAGGCTGAAAACTAGAAGAACTTTCACAAGAAAAAGGCAAAAATTAATTTGTGATGACCCATCGAAACTCAGGCCGAGAACCAGTGGAATAAGATGCATCATACCTAGAATCATACATAGAATAGGAAAAAGAGTACATAATCTGTGAATGGTGTTATCATTTGCAACTGCTGAACAGTGGATTTTGTATCATCAAAAAACAAACAATAATGCAATTCTCTTCACTTACCTTTAGCCTGGCCGTGATGCTCAGCTTCTCCTCTGGGATGCTAAGATAGAGAGATCGGATCTGGTTCTGCACCTCGCTGTAGAACGTGGCCTCCCAGAACTGCTGGTTGGTCCAGATGGGATGCTCCTGTATGCAGGTGTAGGCAAACTGGTTCACCCCAGCGGCCAATTTCTGCAGAGACATAAGGTAGTTTGCACATTCAAGACAATGTGAGCATTTGAAAACCACAGCTTGTGGGCAGCCAGAATAGGATTTGCTATTTAGCAGCATTTCCTATTGTATTTGAATCAAGAAGATTTATCTTTTATTGATTGATTGATTGATTGATTGATTTTGTGGGGGGGCGGGGGGTCACAGCTAATGAAATAAACGGGGCTGCAGTAAATGCTGCTTGAAAAGGGGGGTGCCAACATGCTGGGGAAAAACAGTAAAAAAAAAGAAGAAAAAAAAGAAAAAACTGCCAAAGTCTTCAAGTGAAATCCATCATTCCTGACGGGTCATAAGTTTTGAACAGCCCCACACGGAGAACATCAGACCACCTTCTTTGTTTCTCTGTATGGAAACAGTCCTGTTGTTTTTCCGTGGCTTTTGGGTTGAAGAGTAAAGCACCTGTTGCGTGAAGGGAACGTGCAGCACTGGGCTAAAGGCATTGATTTGAAGCAGCTCTCTACAGAAGCGAAGACATAATAAACACCGTGCAGTAGAAACAGTATCACACCACCCACTAACACGGCATGAACCAGAAGCACATTGTGCCAACACAATTTAGACATAACCAATTACCAACATTCACCACCAAGTTACCCCCCTTCCCCCACAGCTGATTTCTGAAGGCCATGTGTCTTTCTTTAAAAGGCTCGAGCCTGTTATTAGATTAGCTTCTGATTTCCTTCCCCTGAGCCTGACACAATTCAGCGGTTTCCATGATCACTTTACAGTTTAACTGACAAGCAGTGCTTACTGTAACTATATAGGACAGAACTGCAGCAGCTCCGCTCCCAGTCTGACGGGCCTGACCAGAAGTGGAGGGAGGGGAGCTGCCCATACAGGAGGGCAGTGCTGAGGGAGACTGTCTCTATTGACATGTATGATTGCAGTGAATAATGTCCAGTGAGAAACATGCCGTCTTCACTCAGAGACTGATGGAGAGCTTCATCACCTTGTGCAACGACAATCACCTGAAGCTCAATATGAGCAGAACCAATCAGCTTGTGGTGGACGACCAGAGGAACCGGAAGCCCCCTCTCCTGGTTGTCGTCCAGGGAGAGGAGGTGAAGAGGGTGGACTCGTACAAGTATCTTGAGCTCCAAATCAATATAATTAATGTGATTATTAGGTCAACTTAAAGGATTTTGGTGTTTCCAAAAGTAAGTCACAGCACTTCTACTGTTTTTGTAGAATGACCCCAAGATCGTTTTCTCAGCTACAGTGGTAAGCAGAACATTAATGTCACAGTTAAAGTTGACCTTTGAACTATTAGATATAAAATGCCATCACTTCATCATTTTATCCTATTAAGACAGATTTGTGTGGAAATTTCATCATAATTAGCGTATGAATTCTTGAGTTCTGGCCCAAAATTGCCTTTTGTGAGGTGACCTTTGGCCAAGTTCAGGCATATTCTCTTCATAACGACTAAGCTTTCTAACTTCTATCAATCATAATAACTCAAAATACAGGTCTATTACACTTGGATGTTGACAACCATTACCGACAAAGTCATGTTTAGCGGTCGTCACATGCTGCCAGGCCTTGTATCAAAAGTTCGGTTCATCAATTTCAGAGTCAAGCCAGTCAGCCATAACTGCTTGGCCTCTCGTCAGGGTTTAGCTCAGGTCAGTCCAGCTCATAGCCTCCCATCTAAAGCACTTTCCCTCAATATGTGTTTCATGCAGACTAGATGATCTCGTGGTCTGCCGGAGTGAAGCCTGGCCATATATCATGACGGAGAATTAGGCTGACACTAACGCGAGCTTGTTTAGATGGGACCGCGTCAGATGGATGGCTTTGCTATCATCGGAGGAACCGAATGTACCGCACTGTGAACGCTAACACTCACTCACCGACACCCGCTATGCCGGGGAGTTTGGCCAGAGAAAGCTTGGATGAAAAAATGACAGGGACTTAATCTCCCGTGGCCATGAACGCTTTGGAGAGAGGCTGTAGTAGTGTGACTGAAGCTGGCAGCGGTCAAGCTAACAGACTTGCAATGCAGATTACCCCACTCTGGATTACAAAGTCTAGACTGAATGTGCAGAGAGAGAGGGAGAGAGAGAGAGACAGAGAGAAAGAGAGAGGGAGAGAGAGAGAGGGGGGGGGGGGGGGTAGAGAGAGAGAGGGGGGGGGGGGGGGGAGCTCACACTTGAAAGGATGGAGATGAATGAAACATGGCCGTAAATAAATCGTGACAAATACGATAAGCAGGGGAATTGATGGAGATCCTGTGCAGATGGTGTGTGTTCAGGCCGGTGTGTTTTTCTCTCCATGCTAAATACTCAGCCTGGCTGTTGCTCTTGCCTGACTGGTCAGACGTGTGCAGGTCAACCTGACCTGGGTCCGCACTTCCTTAATATGATAATGCCGGGAGCTCTGTGAGAGACAGAGAGAACACGTGGGAAGACAGGAGGAGGAGGAGGAGGAGGAGGAGGCGAGCGGGGGGAGAGGGAAGCAGAGGATACGGGGTAAGGAAGGGAGGAAAGACAAGAATGAAGGGAACATTGGGAAGAAGGGAGTCGAGCACTATCAGAGACGCATCTGCCTACGTGACGTGCCCAGTGAAGAGGAGGAATGCAGGGTTGAGGAGGGAGAAAGGGTGGAAAGCAAGCAGAAAGGGAGACATGGAATCTGGTTTTGGGACGTGCTTCCGAGGTTCAAAACGTGATCGGCCGCTTCAAGCCGTGACACGATGTCATGCGTGTCAACACGGTGTCATGCGTGTCAACACGGTGTCATGCGTGTCAACACGGTGTCATGCGTGTCAACACGGTGTCATGCGTGTCAACACGGTGTCATGCGTGTCAACAGGGCCATCGGCTGCCTGAGACTGACACATTTTGCACATCAGCACTAAAGGGAGTGTCTGTTCCCTCACAGCTTCTTGCCCTGCGTCCAGACACTTCAGTGACTGGTGACTGTTACAGTATGTCAGCCTTGGGGACAGCAGCAGGTGTTTTGGAAGAAGTCACAGCATTTGGTCCTGACTTGTACACAATCAATCTCCTCAGTTTCTACGTCCGCATCAGTGCATTGTAGGGATGCACCGATATGAAAATTTTGGCCGATGCCGATAACCGATATTAACATTGCTGCTATGGCCGATAACCGATATTTACCGATGTCGATATGATCTGTATAAAACCACATTTTTATGATCATCACATTTTGTACATACTGAAAAACACATGTTAACACTGAATTTGAAATAGTTATGCATTTCTTTATTTGCAAAGCCTTTGGAAAAGCCCATAAATCATAGATTTACTGCATTATTTCATATCAATGTGAAGAATTTGGCTGATAATGATAACCGATATTAACATTGCAACATCTGACCGATACCGATATGACCGATATGTTAAAAAATGACCAACATCGGCCGATACCGATATGATTGCCGATATATCGTGCATCCCTAGTGCATTGTGAGGAGATTTGTAGCCTATTGTAGCCATTTGTATCCTGAGACCATGAAAAAGTCTCCATCCAAACAATGTATTTACAATAATCAGACTGGTAAAACAAACAGAGAGCAGAAACATGTTGAAAGTCGGGGAATAAACAAATGCATCCATAGGCCATCGTTGCGTGAACGCATGATGGGCAGCTAACATAAATGTTCTACCAAACAAAGTAAACAGAGACATGTCAAAGCAGTGGACATCAGAGACGTACAAGGGTCACGGAGTACATCGTTTTCCTCCAGGGGACATGTGTAAAACAGTTTGACGTAGCAAACTGTCAAAACCCCCCGTGCGTAAACTAGGGCCAAAAGAATGCTAACAGTCAAGTGTGTCTTGCAGTGTAACTCATCCAGAACTCTGTTTGGGCTTTCAACTTGCTGCTGTATCCAATTAGTGTTTTGCCCTCATGGAGTCAAAGGACAGAGAGGGAGCGAGACCTTCTGCTGACACATTCAAATGTATGAAGACGTGCCATACGGGAGAGGAAAGGGCACAATAACACTGAGCAGAGACACCTGTTCATCTCCTGATAAACTCGGCCAGAGGACCTGCCGGCAGATTAGAGTAGCATAACAAAATGTAAAACCTCACCTCAAACACACTGGAGAAAAGGTTGCCAGAGTTTACATACACTTTACCTACAGAGGCCAAGTGAGACCATGCCTGCAAAATTTGGGTCAGAAGATCCTGTGCAAATCAGCTCTGCCTTCCTTCTACGTGAAATATCAACATGACGTCTGTCAGATGGTATTTCTACGAGTGCTTTGGTTTGAGCAAAACAGTCAAGAGGGGTCAAGTTAAGGGGAAAGCAATGAATTGGACTGGACATATTCCCCTACCATTATATTATATTATATTATATTATATTATATTATCCTCTACCATTATAAGGCTTAGGCGCATCACCCAAGCCGTTTCGGGCACCAACTAAGCCACTGACATTCATTCGAATGTCAATATTGGTCCCCAGTGGACTACTTTAGCAAGTTTTGTCTTTAAGCTTTTGTGTGTTGTTCAGGCACGTGCAGAGGGGGGGTGCTAGGGGTGCCCGAGCACCTACCCATTTCCCCGATGCTCAAAGTGCCCTTTTTGGATTAATTTTTTACAGTGAAGGCATGCCCAGCGCTCTTCAAGAACAAGTTAGCAATAAATAAAATGTCCGGACAGTTTACACATGTTGACATTTCAACCGGAAGTTAAGTAATTGTCTGTGTATCTGTGACGTGCACAATTCCCCCCCCACCCCCACCACGATGGCGAAGGCATGACTTCTCTGCCTCCGATTGGCCTAGCGTCAAACGTTGTTGATCCAATCACATTCGCTTGGCTATCCTATCCTGCGTCTCACCTTGTCTCCTGCGCCAAATCAGAGGCAGAGATGGGCGGGTCATGCATTCGCCATCCTGCTCAGCTGCCGAGCTCCGACTGACCAGCAGGGTCAGCAACAGTGAAACCGCCCCGCGCCGCCCCGAGGTGTTGTGCCCTTTTTTAACTTTTGAGCCCCTGCCCCTCTAAAGGGTCTCTGCACGGCCCTGGTGTTGTTTATTTGATTAGCTGCTCCGGCTTTTCCAAACACAGATATGGTAATAATAATGGTCCGAAATGATGTCAAATTGCATGTATCTTGATTGAAAAATGTAAAATTCTCTAGGAAAAACGCTGCAAATAATAAGTGACACAGCACCTACGTGCTCCAAAAAGCCAGGGAAAACCTGTAGAACAGGGATACTCAACTTGCTTTGCCCGGGGGGCCACTTTCGTGAAATGATAGAAGGCCAGGGGCCAGTTAACAAACAAACAATATACATTTTTCTGTAGCAGATTGTAGGTTTTTGGGGTGTCAGCCGGAGTTTAGTCTGACAATGTTGTGCACACCGGATAGTTAGTTAGGTTAAGTTAGTTAGGTTAAGTACATACATAAGTGCCTGGGTAGCAAGCAGACGGCGGTATTTGACAATTTAGCAGCTAAATCATAGATTATTGAAAGATATTCCATATTCCAGAGACTGAAATGCTATAACAGAAGTGGAGTATTGGCCAGAATGACATGAACATTTGGACACTTATTCAGCGGGTATCTTGCATGTTGCGTTCAGGTGCACTGTCATTTTTTTTTTTTTTTTTTCCAATTCCATCGCGGGCCACACCTGCGGGCCGCAAGTTGAGTATCACTGCTGTAGAATGTGGGTCAGTGAGAGAAGCTCTTCAGTGTCAACATACTGTATGGCTGCTAACAAACTAAACAGTGTGTCTCGCTGCAGCAGTGCAGACTCTGGGAGCAGACTGTGTGGCAGTGTGAGGGAGCTGACCCAGAGACTCCGGGGCCATGGGGCAGTAGCGCTGTAAGCCTGGACACAGTGCAAAGCGTGCCAAGCTCCAGCCAAGAATACCAATCAGGGACTTGACCCAACGTCTGACTCCTGAACAAGAATAACGCGCAGTGTCTGAGCCGAGCAAAACAGTTTATTTATTTATGAAGTTTGGCATGCAGCGGTGATAAGAGGTCACTTTAAGGCTGACTGTGGGAGAAGTCCAGGAAAGAGAAATCAAACTCAAGTATTCTGATTCTTATCACAGCTGTGCTTGCACATTAAGTGCAAAATATGCCATAATTCATTACAAAATGGTGGAAAAGTGTTAGCAGCTACAGCAGCCCTGCTATGCCATGCTGGGAATCTTTGCCACCTGTGACAAAAACAACAACCTCCAAATCTAATCTATTTATTTTTGAAATTATCGTGCACAAGAAAACGTGCAATAAGTCAAGGGCAGAATACTGGCTGTATTTGCCAGGCTTGGGAATCTCTCCTCGTACCGAATCAAGATGAATCGACACGCAGTTAGCGAGATAGATAGATAGATAGATGGATGGATAGATAGATAGATAGATGGATAGATAGATGGATAGATGGATAGATGGATAAATAGATAAATAGATAAATAGATGGATAGATGGATAGATGGATAGATGATACTTCCTAGTTGTCGCTTTGAGCCGTGAAGCTGTTCATCAAATATGAGGACAGCATAGCTATAGGCTACATCCACATTCACAAAGGAATATTCCAGAGTTTGAGTGTAAAATCAGGTCAAAAGACAGTCAATAAGAGCTGTAAAAAAACAACACCTCATTGGTACACAGACATATCCTGCACAGTTGGTCTGGTCTCCCAAATCAAAATCAGATACTTGTTAAACCCCTAGTATGTAAGTGTAACACTAACAGGTGAACCTGCTCTGCAAAGTTTAAATCTCCCTTTAACACTTAAAAGACCCAATTACAGGCAATACAAGTCAATGATCCTCCGAGCCAATTTAACTCTGATTAACTAAGTCTCCCTGTGGAGATTACTCTCACAGCTCATCTTCATCACATTTAACACTTCATTACTTTGATTCTTTGAACACGTTTGCAGGCCTAAAATCAGACTTGATATAAAACATTTGTTCTTGGCTTCATTTGGTCAGGACAAGACTCTGTGTACTCCCATTTACGACGTGTTGTTTCACTGAGATTGAGCAATGAATCTGCCATTAAAATGATCTTGAACACAAGACCCACCACAGACAAAATGCTATGAACATTTTGAGGTAAAAAAAAGAAAAAAAGAGGGGGGTTATGTTTTTTTAATGTATTTAATTAAGTTCAATTAATTAAATATGCAATAGTGGGGAAGGAGCCAGGCTTCCTTGGGTCTCCTTTCGCTCTGCAACCATCTATTTTACAAGCGCTCTGCTCAACAATGTCAGCCAATCTTTGTGGATAACGAGGGGTGAAAAGCAGCCTGGGTAATAACTACTGACAGGTGTGAGAAGTCCCGCCAAGTCACATTCACAGGGATCCTCCTCACACAAACAACGCCACTTCACCGTGACCTTCAAGGTCTTGTGGGTGAAATTATAAAAGAACTGGCTGATCATTTATCAAGTATTCACAACTGTATATAATACATGTCTGTTTTAACGCATGCTGTATGTAATGCCAGACACACACCATGCAAGGTTTCTTAGAATTAGAGTTATAAAAGGGACAGGCGCGTGTGTGTGTGTGTGTGTGTGTGTGTGTGTGTGTGTGTGTGTGTGTGTGTGTGTGTGCGTGTGTGCTGAAGCATTTTGCACACTTGAAACGTGTAAAAACCAATCCCGTAAAACAATGCGTATTTACAGCCTTCCAAGTTTTAAAGCCATTTTTTTATCGTTCTCAAATTTGCACCAAAATCGCTTGGTTGGAGGAAATGTGGCCCAGAGAAATGTGGAACCGATTTTGATGCATCCCGATGGATCCATTGTGTGATATATCAGGAACATCTAGTGCTCCATGACCACGTTCTTCTTGTTTTGCCCACCTTTTCCCTGCATGATCTCTGCACCGTTAAGCCTGCCAGCCATTACAGAATACTGTTGGCTGATTCTCCCTGACCTCTGACCTCCCTTTGCTTCCATTCTGTAAATAGCAAGGGGGGAAATCTGTTGCATTCTGGACCTCAAAATGTCTTGCCTTGCTATTCATACTCAGGGTCAGAAGAGATCCCACTTAATAATCCTCTAATGAGGATAGTGTTAAATCACTCCATTGTCTAATCATTAAGAAATAGCGTGATATATGGTCAGTTTCTTCTACTTATTGTAAGTTGCTTGTATTGTTGCTTTGGACAAAAGCATTGACTAAATGACAGCGGAATAACGTAAATTGAGCCAAAAATAATGGAAATCTTTTTGAAACACTATTGTTATATAGTGGAGTGCATTGCATACATGCATTGAAAGCAGACGTTTAACAAAACATCATTAATTTGATTTATTTTCAAACAGGCAAAAATAAATACATGTAACCTATCTGAGCGAGTTACATCAGCCTGTGGTGTGTGAGCAGGATGTGGCAGAAAGCCGTGGACCAGGTCCCGGCCCGGCCTGTCAGGGTACGGCACTAGTATCCAACAAACAGTGCAAACGGACAGTTGTGTCTGTCCCCACGGCCACCAGCAAGCTGTGCGGACATATTTGTGGTGGACGCTGCAGCAGCCCCGAGTTGATCATGTGGGTTAGAAACCACATGCAGGCCACAGCAGGTCCTTTACGCTTGGCTGTGGCCAAGCGTTTTAGCATGCGGCCCTGCTCCTGGTCCAGGATCAGCGAGGGTCAGACACTGAGCTCTGTCCTTCCGCACGCCAAGACTTCCTGTGGTGTACAGTGTTACGCCCTCTGTGTTGTCAAGACTTCCTGTAGTGTACAGTGTTACCCTCTGTGTTGTCATGACCTCCTGTAGTGTACAGTGTTACCCCCTCTGTGTTGTCAAGACTTCCTGTAGTGTACAGTGTTACCCCCTCTGTGTTGTCAAGACTTCCTGTAGTGTACAGTGTTACCCTCTGTGTTGTCATGACTTCCTGTAGTGTACAGTGTTACCCTCTGTGTTGTCAAGACTTCCTGTAGTGTACAGTGTTACCCCCTCTGTGTTGTCAGGACTTCCTGTAGTGTACAGTGTTACCCCCCTCTGTGTTGTCATGACTTCCTGTAGTGTACAGTGTTACCCCCTCTGTGTTGTCATGACTTCCTGTAGTGTACAGTGTTACCCCCTCTGTGTTGTCAGGACTTCCTGTAGTGTACAGTGTTACCCCCCTCTGTGTTGTCATGACTTCCTGTAGTGTACAGTGTTACCCTCTGTGTTGTCATGACTTCCTGTAGTGTACAGTGTTACCCTCTGTGTTGTCATGACTTCCTGTAGTGTACAGTGTTACCCCCTCTGTGTTGTCATGACTTCCTGTAGTGTACAGTGTTACCCCCCTCTGTGTTGTCATGACTTCCTGTAGTGTACAGTGTTACGCCCTCTGTGTTGTCAAGACTTCCTGTAGTGTACAGTGTTACGCCCTCTGTGTTGTCATGACTTCCTGTAGTGTACAGTGTTACCCTCTGTGTTGTCATGACTTCCTGTAGTGTACAGTGTTACCCTCTGTGTTGTCATGACTTCCTGTAGTGTACAGTGTTACCCCCTCTGTGTTGTCATGACTTCCTGTAGTGTACAGTGTTACCCCCCTCTGTGTTGTCATGACTTCCTGTAGTGTACAGTGTTACCCCCTCTGTGTTGTCAGGACTTCCTGTAGTGTACAGTGTTACCCCCCTCTGTGTTGTCATGACTTCCTGTAGTGTACAGTGTTACCCCCTCTGTGTTGTCATGACTTCCTGTAGTGTACAGTGTTACCCCCCTCTGTGTTGTCATGACTTCCTGTAGTGTACAGTGTTACCCCCTCTGTGTTGTCAGGACTTCCTGTAGTGTACAGTGTTACCCCCTCTGTGTTGTCATGACTTCCTGTAGTGTACAGTGTTACCCCCCTCTGTGTTGTCATGACTTCCTGTAGTGTACAGTGTTACCCCCTCTGTGTTGTCAGGACTTCCTGTAGTGTACAGTGTTACCCCCTCTGTGTTGTCATGACTTCCTGTAGTGTACAGTGTTACCCCCCTCTGTGTTGTCATGACTTCCTGTAGTGTACAGTGTTACCCCCTCTGTGTTGTCATGACTTCCTGTAGTGTACAGTGTTACCCCCCTCTGTGTTGTCATGACTTCCTGTAGTGTACAGTGTTACCCCCTCTGTGTTGTCAGGACATCCTGTAGTGTACAGTGTTACCCCCTCTGTGTTGTCAAGACTTCCTGTAGTGTACAGTGTTACCCCCCTCTGTGTTGTCATGACTTCCTGTAGTGTACAGTGTTACCCCCCTCTGTGTTGTCAGGACTTCCTGTAGTGTACAGTGTTACCCCCTCTGTGTTGTCATGACTTCCTGTAGTGTACAGTGTTACCCCCCTCTGTGTTGTCATGACTTCCTGTAGTGTACAGTGTTACCCCCTCTGTGTTGTCAGGACTTCCTGTAGTGTACAGTGTTACCCCCTCTGTGTTGTCAAGACTTCCTGTAGTGTACAGTGTTACCCCCCTCTGTGTTGTCATGACTTCCTGTAGTGTACAGTGTTACCCCCTCTGTGTTGTCATGACTTCCTGTAGTGTACAGTGTTACCCCCCTCTGTGTTGTCATGACTTCCTGTAGTGTACAGTGTTACCCCCTCTGTGTTGTCAGGACTTCCTGTAGTGTACAGTGTTACCCCCTCTGTGTTGTCAAGACTTCCTGTAGTGTACAGTGTTACCCCCCTCTGTGTTGTCATGACTTCCTGTAGTGTACAGTGTTACCCCCCTCTGTGTTGTCAGGACTTCCTGTAGTGTACAGTGTTACCCCCCTCTGTGTTGTCATGACTTCCTGTAGTGTACAGTGTTACCCCCTCTGTGTTGTCAGGACTTCCTGTAGAACTAAAATGTTTACTCCTCCTCATTCATCCTTCCCTTCCGTTCTCTTCCTTACCCGGTAAAAGGCTGTTGTGAGGGGCAGCAGTGCAGCGGCCACAGTGAATTCCTCCGAGCTGGAACAGTCCTGTGTGGGTCAAACAACAGAGGGAGGAGGAGTGAGAACAGTCCTGTGTGGGTCACTTTACTAAACTCAGCTGATCACATTTCTGTCAGTTTTGGTCACTTAAAAGCAGGAATGTTTCGTTGTATCTATTTCAAAATGGTGAGGTATTCCTTGGGGGAATCACTTGAAGGAGGTGTGGGTGGGGTGGGGGCACCGCATCCATCTTCAGTTAACGTAACTTCCTATTACGTAGACAACTCACGTCCTGTTAAATGTCAGGGCTTTTTGCTTAATAGAAATCCTGCCAGAACCACTCACCTCCACGATTAGGACATATGCTTTCAATAGCCTTATATAATCTCTGCCCTGACACAATTGTCAGGCGGTTCCAGTTTTCAATTTATTGGTAATTTTATGTTTTGGATTCTTGAACCAGATTGCCATACAAGCCTCATTCGAGGAAATCATGGAACGTTACATAAAATCCAATTGCTTTTGGATATAAAGTGGTCTGTCAAGCGGCCTCGACTAGCCAGAGAGCAAATACAAATTATTATTTTATACTTATTTTATTTTTTTAAATCACAGAATAGTTGAACATCTTCCCTACTTCACAGTTACCCACCATTCCAACGGGTCGTATTTGGGACCGTTTCAGGCCAAAGAGGCATTTGAAGGAACAGTCATTAGAGACCTTTGAGCGGAGGACTTAGGGGCCCAAAACAAATGGTTTCTTACAGAGATCACAGAGAAGTATGAGAACAACAGAATAGGAGAAAAGGACCTAATTTGGACCCAGAAGTACTTCACGCACAGGAAATTGGTACTTATCTCTAGCTTAGCTTTTGTTGGGAGAACGACCGGCCGGAAACTTGATTTAAGACCACGTCAAAACAACAGTTACTGATTCTGATCTGGTGCTGCACCTCATAACCCGTCCGAGGTTACCCCATGGCCCGGGAATGCACATCACACACATCTTGTCTCTCTCTCACTCGGCCTGTCACAAGCGAGCGAACACACACACACACACACACACACACACACACACAGATCCTCTGCTTCGTGATCACATTAAGTCAATGTTTAGTATTTCAAAAAGGTAACCAAGCAACACACTATCAGAGTCTTTGGTTTTGGCGGGAGAGATGGGGAGAGAGGAATGCTGTACTTCCCGATAGCGGTCGGTAGTGGGGCCTCTGCTCCCCCCGTCCCTCAAAAAAGCTAAGAATGTACAGAGGGGAGCAGCAAATGCAAAACACAAGTCGCGCAGCTACACATGAAAGAAAGCCTGGCCCCCCCATGGACTAAGCAGCATACTTTCGGTTTTATTTTTCTCGTCGCCAACTTCTTGCTTTTTTCCCCCTCCAGTTATTTGGGTTGCGGTAAAATGTTCCAGCTTTTGGAGCGGCACCAAAGCATTGTTTACAAGCATCCTTAGCTATGCCGCGGGTCACCGGAGTTCATGGAACGGAGTGAAAATAGAACAGCAAGTGGAGAGGGACACACGCAGAAAAGTGTGAACATTTACCAGAATTATTAGGCTATCGTATTATTTAGACTAAGAAGACCACAAAGTCCTGAAGTTGCCCCATTTCAAGGAATAGAAACAGACTGAGGCTCTCAACATTAACAAATTGTCTCAACATTAACAAATTGTTAATGTTGTGCAAATTTGATGTGACATCATCCACTCCATTGTGATGTCATCCACACCATTGTGAAATCCCGCCCCCCCCCATCCCCCTTTTAGCCAATTGGCATGAACACAAATAAACACCTTCACATACACACACTTGACCTCCATGCCAAATTTCAGCCTCGGGTGAAAACTGCCCGCTAAAGCGTGGTGAACTTTTTGTGGACCGACCCGATCGACAGAGTGACTTATAGACCTGCTGGCCTTTCTGGCCGCAGATAGAAAGTTAGACTTCAGATCATGATAACGTCATAGAACACCAGGCATTTTCCGGTTATCCGTAAAATAGGATGACTGAATTTGGTCATATCATATGCTGCTGTGTAGACATACATTGTAATCGGGTTTACTTAAGCCAACCGTATCATCATCTACAAACCTGCACCTTACACTGTACCTCCAGTAAGCTGAGACAGAGACTAACTGATCCAAATCAAACACATCGGGGGTCAACTCTTAACAAAGCAAACAGATAAGCAGTAAAAAAAATCTATAGCAGGTCTAAGAATAGAATGAATCAGAAGACTAGTAGAGTAGATGACAGATGACATCTCTCACCGATGACATTGCAATTGCTCGAGTGACATCCCTGATGACGTCATCACTGACATCATGGAGACAGAAAGTGGCACAGATCAAAGCCGGTGAAACACACATGCACTGCACACAGGTGACCACCAGGCCGAGCCGTCTACAACCGTATGACATCATCTGTGACCGCGCCACGTATGACATCATCGCCGACATTCTTTCTTTCTTGGGGACAGACATACATACGGACGGACAGACGGACGGACGGAAGGACAGACCCTCTTATAAACGCCTCGGCCCCTAGTGGCCAGGGAGAAGGAGGCATGGGAGTATAAAGAGGACAAGGAGTTAGGGACAGAATGTAGGGAAACGGGATGGATAAATCCAGAAGGCGGCGGTAATGCAACATAAAGGATGCCAACTGCCATAACACCACAGAAGAAGAAGAAGAAACTGAGGAGCTCTATTGCCGGCAAACACAGCTGGTTCAGAGCCAGTGCCTAATATATATATATATCATTATGGTAATGTCAACCAGCCAAAGAACTGGTTGTTCTCGACCAGGAAAAGTGGTTCCAGCGTGGCACTGGGGTCTATAATGACCTCAGCTGGCCATCTGGCAGGAGACTCAAGGTCCCACTAGCCAGGAAAAATGGGTACAAGAAAAAAAAATTTGCCCTCTGCTGTGACCATTCCAAGCATGCACATAATAAAATATCTAAGCCCCCCCCCCCCCATAGCCCATGAGCACTGCTGCAGCTGGAAATGTCTTTTAGTTGCTGTCTGTTATGCTGCTATACTGTGTACTGCCTGTTTTTAAGTGGTGCAGCCGCTTCTATAACTGACTGTGTGTCCGTCCATCCTTCCGTCCGTTATGGCACGGACCGTCTATCTGTTCTGTGGGCCCCAGCACCACAATCGTCGATTGGTGGCCAGTGTCTGATGATGTCATGAGTAAACAAAAACAATCCATCAACTGAGCATGAAAACGCCCCCCCGTCTGATGATGCCATACCCTTTGACGATGTCATGTCCCATAATCATCGAGTGGGCCAGTGGTTACTGATGATGTCATAACCACTGATGATGTCCCACCGATGTCATCGGCATCGTGACATTATCACTGATGGCACAGACATTGTCACATCATCAGTGATGTCACTTAAGAAATTGTGATGTCATCAGTGATTTATGACTGACACTGATAGGATGTCTGCACCACTTGCTCCTCACCTGGGCGTGGTTCTTACTGTATTGCCAGATTGCATTCTGTGTCAAGTTAAAATTTAATTAATTTGATTTTTTTGTGAGATGCTGAGATGATGAGATAAACTTTATTGTCACTACATGGTACAAGTATCACGAGCGAAATTCTGCTTGGTTCCCTCTCAGAGTCGGAGAGCAAAACCGGGACGCCATAGAACAGCGTCAGCAATTTGGATTGGACAAAGCATTTAAATGAAATAACTCAGAAATCACATTATTACTAATTTGAAGAGTAATAAAGGCACACTTCAATATTATACAATACAAATACATATGTTGTAAATGTACAGGATTACCAGCAAAGACAACCCACACCACGACACCAAGGAGGCTGCCATTTCAGCGCCAGCTTGGTTCGTTGTAATGGTCCGTTGGTTGTAATCTTATCTTATCACTGCTATAGTGTCTGTGACTAGATGCACACACACCACAGTGCAGCGGGGTGGGGGAGGCTGTTGTGTATCCCCACACGTCCGCATGGACCACTTTCTCCTCTCCCTTCATTTCTCCTCCTTTTCTCATCATTTTTGCGCTATTTCTAAGCGGTGAGTTACCATGACTAACGGAGCTATGCCGCCTCAGACACGTATACACAGCCACCAGTGCACACGTGACACAAAACACAAAGAGGATGTGAACAAAAAGCGGCTTCCTGTGTGTTCCCGACAACTTAGCGCTTTCCAGGAAGCCTCTCACCATGACAGCCATAGATGAAGCATGTATGGTATGTCACGCTTTTTATGAGACTTGACGGCCCACGTCCACTCTGAAGATTCTGAAGTAGTTGGGAGACCATTACAGTTAATTGTGGCCTGAGTCACTAATAGCAAAAGGAATAAATCACATAGTTAACCTCTTGTGTTGTACATGCAGCAAACTATGATACACACAACAACAATTTCCGTAAAATAAAAGTATGATTAGGTGCGATTAATGTAGCCGTTTACCTGGACATTCTGGTTGACATCCTATAGGAAGCAGCTATCTGAACATGGGAATGATACCCAGTGCAGTTTCCCAGTGTCCACGTTGCATAAGGCAGTCCATCAAGGGCACTCAAGCAGACATGGGAAATGTTCTCGCAGCAAGAGCCTAATTTATGATCTAAATAACTGTAATGAATCCATCTATTGGCCATTAAAGGAGATGTTATATCGGATTTGTACAGTTAGTAGGAGATGCGGCGATAACAAACAAAGTATTTAACGAGGTGGCGGAAGCAGTCGGCACTACAGTTCATCAGTGTTGGAGTCAGGCAGTCTGCATCTGAGTCAGGAGACACACAGCTTCCCAGCAACATCTGTGTGTAACGTGCATTGGTGCACATTGTGTTCAACATCAGAAGAGGGGGGGGGGGGGGGGGGGGGCAGCTCATGCAGAACTCGCAGACTCTCTGCCACTGCGACCACTTCCTGTGAACCTCCCGCTCCACTCCCTTCGCACCCCCAGTCGAGTCGGGGTGTGTGTGTGTGTGTGTTTTCTGAGCACCCGCATGAGGCCCACGGCCATGAGAGAGCACAACAAGAGCAGAGGGCCCATAATCCTATCAGACAGGAAATGGTTGGGATGCCAGGATACATCCACACAGCACGACTCATTCCCCCACACGGCTTGCGCAACGTTCACTTGCAACAGCTGGAGCACTGACCAGCGCACGCACGCACGCACGCACGCACAAACACACACACACACACAAATCTGCAATTAACTGAAATACCTTAACGACGGTCATTATCATTTATGATTCATGGCAGGGAGAGAGCAGAGATAAGACGCAAAACAGCTACAAGATGTATAAACAGGAAGTGTGTCGAAGTTTGTCCAGCCGTGCCGACTTGCCCCAGAGAATGCATCAACATTGTAAAAGTGATATAAACTGCTACACCTTGTGGGGGAAACAAAAACCGAAGAATGAATCAGGTTCAGTCCGATTCAAACCTAAACCTTTGCAACTATTCTGCATTTTTATATTTGCTCCCCTGCGAACCTTTGAAAGGCTAACGCTGATTGCAAACAGACAACAGAACAGAACTGTCACTTGGCCCAAAGTTGACAGCTTTGCGCCATAAAAGTTGTAATTGGTCTCGTAATGATGATGTCATCAGGAATGTGACACCCTAATGAGGCATCATGCTGTCCATGCTGTACAAAGTGCATGCAACATTTTTTACCCAATAAGTCACTTTGGCTTCGTTAGGCGCTGAGGGACCTCTTACACACACACACACACACACACACACACACACACACACACACACGGACAGTGGATAATTACTGGCAGTGGTGCACTCTAATATCTTTCGGGGATGGGCGTTGAGAGGAAAGGTTCAAAACGGAATATGAAAGCAATTAGTGGCCCCCAGCAATTGACTATTTTTATTCCTTTCACAGCTCATCTGAGTCAAATCCCTCACAATCAAGTTAGGGCCCAGGAATGAACGCTGGCAACAGATATCTGGATTCCATCTTGAAGAGGGTAAATACAACAAACAACACAGAACGGCAAATCTAAATAAAATCATAGAGGACCGCTTACTATGTTTCATCCCATGTTGTGACTAACAAAGTGCACTCCGCGGAAAAGATTTTCTCCATGTGTGAAATGATTGGATTTCTATCGCATGTGTGGCTTGTTCATTTTGTTCAAGAAGCCCCCCTGGTTTAGTCAGCAACCTGCTGTGGAAGTCAACGTTTCACTTTTACTTTTTATATTACTACAGTATCTCGTATTTGCTATTAATATTATTATGAGCAGATCAATCTGATGTGGGTTTTACAGGTTCACTACTTTAAGTACTCCAAACAGCAGACACAATAGAGATGACCAACACCTGCTTTTCTCCAGATGTGCATAAGCATTAGCTGTTTCACTGAAAGGCGTCCTTGGCTAAATGAGGACACTATTAACCACATCGCCGTACCGAGTTGAACCACGCCGAATTCTTACTCTCAACTCTCCTCAAAGCACGCCGCAGCTCTGAGGTGTCATCTGTTCCTACAAAAGCTCAAAACATCAGGATCTAATTTTGCGGAGAAAAACAACAAATGACAGACATGTTTGCCGCCAGGCTATCAGATAGCATCAGCACAATGGGCAATCGAAAATGGTATGCAGCTCTACATTGTTCTGGACTTTCTGGAAAACTGTAGTCTTACCTAACGAGGTCATGTGTAAAAAAAAAAAAAAAAAAAAAAAGACGTTAACCAGACTTCTTGTCACCGTGGAGCTTTTCAACAGCTGCACACCACTGACCTACTGTGAGACCAGCACAGGGTCCTCTCATCACTGCTTCTGGAAATGAGGAACATGCACTGACTGGGGTTAGGGTTACTGGGTCACCGCGTCGCACACATGGCACACGATGAGAGAGAAGATGCCCAGCATGCATTGCGTTCATGGATGCATAGGAATATATGGCACATATGGGGAGATATAAATAAATAAAATCGTCATGGCAACGTTATATAGGCCAAGTCATCCAAGCTTGACTTGGCTTCCTCTTGACCTATTTTCTAATTGGGCAACAAAAAATGACACGTCGAATGACCTCCCTTGTCCGAGGCAGATGTTGGAATTAATTGGTTGTATCATTTGGAAAAAAAGAATGCCTGGAATCCAAAGTCACTCCATAAAAGCTGCACTCTGTTAGGACCGCTCAGAATTATTAAAACCCCTGGCAAGGGGTGTTTGAAGGCAATAAAACATGAGGAACTACCAATAAAGAGCCCAGCTCGTCTCATCCACTGTAGCCGCCCTTGCTCTTTATGAGCTGCACAGAAATTGCCCAGGGGTACAGTGTCTTTCTACAACCTTATCTGACCTACTTGAAGTGCCATATTGTCCAAAGCTGATCCTTTTGAATGATGCCTCCGCTTTAGATCGTTCATTTCACCAAACGCTGGCATTTTTTGTCGGTCTGACAGCGACAAAAAAAAAAAAAAAAGTTTGCTCTTCTCTGGCAACGTCCTCATTCTCTCTCTCTGAATCATTGGCTGCAATCCTTATTGGATATAGCATAATGGAGATGTCAATAGCAAGAATGCATGATGCTAATTGCTAAACCAGCATCATGGATCATGGAGAGGAGACTTGAGTGGAGAGTAGAGAGATAAGAGAGACAGTAGAGTGATGTACGTAAATCCGTTCAAGAGGAAGGGGAGAGGTATAAGATTACACTTAATCCGTGGTCTGCTGAGTGAGGAAGTGTATTGCATTCATTAAAAAATAAAAAATAAATAGAAAATTGCAGCGTTTTCTTGTAATAATGAAATCCTATCTCATATTCATGAGATCCTTTCTTAGTATTATAAGAAACGAAAGGGATCATGAAGCTGAAGTTTCTGATTCAGGTTCTTACTTGTGAGTAAACATATTGGACCATTATTTATAGGTCAAAATCCTCCAAGCTAATAACAATTTATTTTAAAAATATTTGCACTTGGAGTGATACCAGTGGGCCCCCCAAAAAAACATAGAATTCTGGATGGAAGACACTGACATGATTATGTTGACGTCATCGTCACTGATATATAACAAACTTTTACTGAATGATGTATATGTTATTCTACATAGCTGAAGGGTGTATTGACATGATTTACAAGGTGGGAAACAGATGTAGGTTTTCCCTTAAATGTACTCTTCGGAAACGAATCTGCAAACCAACTTCAGCCTTGTGATCCTTTCCTCATAATAATGAGGAAAGATTGAGATATTATGAGATCCTATTCTCATAATTATCAGAGAATATCTCAGATTTATGAGAAAATATCTCATACTATATACAGTATATGTGTGTGTGTGTGTGTGTGTGTGTGTGTGTGTGTGTGTGTGTGTGTGTGTGTGTGTGTGCGTGCGTGTGCGTGCGCACGTCTGTGCCTGTGCGTCTGTGTATACTATACACTCTTCTTCAAGATGAATGACATACAAAATATTATGAGTTAACATCACTGATGACGCGTCCCAGCGCATGCTGTAGTATGTATTTTAAAACATAGAATCCTGGCTCCCCTGGCCAGTGACACTTAGGAATAGACTAGGTGACAACCAAGTATAGTTTGGTGACAAGCTGGAGAGACAGTTGACGGTCGGAGAGACGGCATCCGGTACGGGATGGGTTTAGCACCCCAGCCTGGCTCTCTCGTGAGGGAGAAATCCACAAACGCTACGGATTAGCCTCCTGAAAATCTGTGCAAAGATCGGCGCGACCTGGGGTCCTTCAGGCTAGAGTGAGGTGCTCGGCGCAGGCGAATGACGTGCAGTGCACAGGCCTTCTTGAGGCATCGTCTCTGCTCATGGTAGGATTGCCTTTACCCCGGGAGGTTCTGGTGAGACGAAGGAGGAGCCTGGCCTGGAGTCACCCACAGGGCCTAGACCCTCCATGCACCGAAGGCATTACAATACTGCGATGTAGCACTAACTCTATTGCAGCGGATTGGGCGTGATCAACCCTTCCGCGGGCAACGTTGCAGACAGAGTAAGAAGGCTGATCCGTGAGCGGCTTCTTCTGGGACGCGAGTCGGGGTCTTAATCGGCCTTGGCTGGGTCTACTGGGCGAGGGTGTATGATGTTGAGAGACCCGAAACACCGTACGACCCCAGTTAACATCACTGATGACGAGTCCCAGCGCATGCTGTAGTATGTATTTTAAAACATGAGATACACTTGGCTGGCTGCAATACATTTTTAATCAGTTTTCAGCAACTATGCATAAGAAAGTGTGTTGTGTTGGTGTTTAAAAGGAATTATCCTCTCTTTAAAGGAGAACTTCAACAAAAAACAACGTTGATTTATTTGGCATATTATCTCACATGTGTCATTCATGCACAAATGACATCACTGGTCCACAACTTAACTCAAGTCAATAATAATATAATAACTGTCAAACTAAATGAAGGCGTGCTAAACTCTTTACAGTTTTCAGATATATGCGAGATCACGTGCAAAATAAACCTGCATTGTTTTTCTGTGAAGTTTTAAGAGCAAAAAGAACAGCTGAAAAAACTAAATTGCTACTGAATGTCCATATTATAATGTATGTATTGTATGCATATATTGACCACATGAATATAGTGTACGTCAAAGCTAATACTTTGTTACTTCTACTAGCTTAAACTATAACAGTATTATTCAAACAGTTTAACTCTGGTCTATGGCAATATTTCAACTGTAACATTTCTATTACAGTATACTTAGATTTCAGCTGTCAGTTACTTCCTGTACTGCCTGCCAAAGTCTACTCTAAACTAAAGTGGTTGAGTCAAGAGGGAGACAGCATGGCCCCATGTGATCATGTGACCCACCTGCAGGGCACAGTTCATCATGCGGATGGTGTAGTCGAACTGTTGGTGATCCAGTATGGCTCGGTTCTGCTGGACGTGGAGACTCAGCTCCTCAGTTAGACACTGGCGAGCCGCCTTGCCTTTCAGGGCACGCAGTGCAGCCGGCAGGGTCTGTTGATAAAGAGATGACAGAGAAAGAGAGAGAGGGACCTTAAAAATCACTTAAGGAGAGAGGTGCATTTCCCCATAGATTCACAAGACAATCAGCAACATATTGGTCGAGCTCTGATTTCACTTTTTCAAGGACCCCTAAACTGACAGAAATTACCCCTATTTGATAAGATTTTGTCCCAGGGTCCCCCAATCTGATAAGACTTTAAATGACTTTAAATGTTTTATTACAGAAAGGATATGAAACCCATGACCAAAAATAGTCGTACCTTCTGTCATTGTGTTACTTATGGATGGAATTATAGTGAAAATAAATCTCAGAGCTGTAATCATTCTGATTCATCAAGTACAGCCTTGTGAGAGTGAAGCATGGTGGGAGCATTTTGCTAATACGGACAGTAGACAAACACTTTATGCTGGAGAGAAATGGTCGAATTGATTCCAAAGCCTATAAACAATCAGAAAGTAAAACAAGTATGTGACAGAAAGAAAGATCGGCTGTAAGTAGGTTACTAAGTAAAGTCGTTGTTTTTTTAGGCATGGTGGTATGGTCACTAGCCACGCAATCTGGGAATCCATCAGTTATAAATAAATAAATAAATAAATAAATAAATAAATAAATAATTAATTAAATAAATAAATAAATAAATAAATAATTAATTAATTAATTAATTAATTAATTAATTAATTAAATAAATAAATAAATAAATAAATAAATAAATAAATAAAACCTGAATAACCGGAACTCAACGCTGAGGCTCTCAGGCCGCACCCCTTTATCCCAATTTTACTGACCGCTATATCCGGTTCTTCCTGTGTTTGCAATCCGACTAGCAACAGCACTACAAAAGAAACGTGTGCAGCTAACAGCCACCAGAGCTCACGAGCGGAGCACAGAGCGAGCGAGGAGTGCAACTAATTGAAATCTACAGAACATGGCTGCTGATATAGATTGTTTACAGCCCTTCCCATCCTATATATGGCGGTACAGTATGTTTGACCCAACACAGTGTCTGCAGCTACATCCAAGCCTGTGTCTCGGCAGGGCCTCAGGAACTCGTACAGTGTGAGCTCCCAGCCAAGTCAAGTCATCTGCTCCTCTGCCACTGACAAAATGGCCGAGGCCAAAATGTGTGTGACTGACCGGCTGTATGGATAACGGTCTTCACACTGACCGTGTGACAGTGAAGGCTTTACAGGCTCATGGGAAGGGGGGATGGTTACAGGATACATGCTCTGCATTCTTGCATCTGCACAGAGATGCAGGCATATGGATGATATAAGTGCCATATTGAGCTAGTGGGGTGCATAAAGGAGCTGGCTATCGTCCCGTTTCAAACACGTTGGACGTAATGTGTTTCCCTATGGAATTTAAACAGACATTTGTTATAGTGTGGATGCTTTCAGAGGAAAACAGGTGAGGCCGTGAGGGGAAACGAGTCACCCCAATGTTAAAACAATACTGATATTAATCCAAAGAGGTTCATAGTGTCTATACTTAGATGGTTAGATTTTCTTCTATATCAGACACAGGTTTTCATTCCTACATGACATGTTTCGACGGCAATACTTCCGTCTTCATCAGAGGTCACTCTTCACGGTTTAAGACACGTCACACACCATCTAGTGACACCTCTGATGAAGACACGTCACACACCATCTAGTGACACCTCTGATGAAGACACATCACACACCATCTAGTGACACCTCTGATGAAGACACGTCACACACCATCTAGTGACACCTCTGATGAAGACACGTCACACACCATCTAGTGACACCTCTGATGAAGACACGTCACACACCATCTAGTGACACCTCTGATGAAGACACATCACACACCATCTAGTGACACCTCTGATGAAGACACGTCACACACCATCTAGTGACACCTCTGATGAAGACACGTCACACACCATCTAGTGACACCTCTGATGAAGACACGTCACACACCATCTAGTGACACCTCTGATGAAGACACGTCACACACCATCTAGTGACACCTCTGATGAAGACACGTCACACACCATCTAGTGACACCTCTGATGAAGACACGTCACACACCATCTAGTGACACCTCTGATGAAGACACATCACACACCATCTAGTGACACCTCTGATGAAGACACGTCACACACCATCTAGTGACACCTCTGATGAAGACACGTCACACACCATCTAGTGACACCTCTGATGAAGACACGTCACACACCATCTAGTGACACCTCTGATGAAGACACGTCACACACCATCTAGTGACACCTCTGGAATAAAAACCTGTGTCTGATATTAGGGCTGTGAATCTTCACTGGCCTCACGATTCGATTCGATTACGATTCAGAGGGCTACGATTCGATTCGATTACAATTATCGATGCATCTCGATGCATCTTAAATTGATGCATCCCTTTTTTTCCCCAATACATGATTTATTTTTTCTCACTTTCTTTTTTCTCACTGTGTGGCTACTTTTAAAATAAAAGTGCATTTAGAATTGCATGGTATTATGATCCATAATTAAAATAAACAACTGCATGTACTTCCATTATATTTTATTTGATTATTAAAAAAATAAAATAAAAAAATAATAATAATAATAATAATTAAATAATCGATTTTTGACAATTATGAATCGATGCAGAAACGTGCAGGTCCGCATCGCGATGCATCTTATGATCGATTCTTTTTGACACCCCTATCTGATATAGAAGAAAATCTAACGATCTGAATACTAATATTATTTCGTGGAGATAGCAAGATGACATGGGTTTAGTGCGAGTGTTTAGATTGCAGGCCTTCGCTCATGGTGTCTCCGAGTGCCAGCTGGGATTAGATGGGATCTGATCTTGATGAAGGTGCAGAGAGATCTCCAGCGGCAGCACGGCCTGCTGGATGTCGTTATGACATGACGGATGGATGCCTCTGGTTAATGATGAGCCTCTCTAAAAGGTCGATTAGCCCTCCTGATGAAAGACCAAGTGTGTGCGCATCATCACCTTCTCGGTCTCCAGGATCTTGTTGTCAAAGACGCAGGAGATGCAGCTCCTCACCACCTCCAGCCTGCGGGCGCTGTTGAAGACGGAGCCGCTCTTGCCCACAATGGACACTGGGACAGCATGGACAAAGCGGGGATTAGATTAGGTGAGGGATGATTGCAGGAAATCAAGGCAGCCACTACAAATATCAAGGGTCAAAGACACATCCTGCAGATGCCAATCGTGTTAATTGGATCGCTCTGTGGCTTTGCTGTCCTCAATTAAATACTGTAACTTTGGAAAGACACCGTAAGTGAAGCGTCATATCACTGTGTTTTTTGGTTGCTTTGCTTTTCGAATATTGATTGTGATTTCGAGCGGCTGACTGATAAAGTTGATAGCACGGTAAATTACAGTCGTTTAAAGTTGAGACATACCGACGGGTGGTCCGGCAGGCACCACGCACTTCCTTACAGGCCGCACAATGGCAGGGGCGGAGCCTGCGAGCTTGGCCACGCCCTCCTGCAGCAGCCCCTCCACCCTGCCGTCATCCAGCGGGGGGAAGGGCACCTGGTGCACCCGTAGGTGGGACCCCTCCGACGGCCGAGGCACTTTCTGGAAGGCCATGTGGGGGTTGGGGTTCTCCTAGAGGACACCCGGCCAAGGAAGCACAAGTATTAGTGGCTCAATATTCAGCAGCACACACAGAGTGTGGGAATTTGGACAACCTCGC
>NC_139633.1:18633831-18656331 GCF_964638095.1 Poromitra crassiceps
GTAAAGATAACAATTCATTCTAGTTATTAACATGTAGGGATGGGGCGATATGCTTATTTTACAATGCGATAAACGACATGGGGTTCACGATTCGATGCAACAATGATACAACATGATAACTAAAGGTTCAATGACAACAAAGTGCAGATTTCTGTTAATTTCTGAGCCACAAATCTATTTTGTTTTTAAGCAAAAGGCATTTTTTTTAATGACATTTCAAGGTGAAAATAATATAATTTGGATGGAGAGCTTGTGAAATTGTGATGAGCAAGTCTCATTTGTGATTACTAGGGCAGAATAAAATGTAGTTCCTGCCCCACTAAGTGCATTTGACATTTCTGTATTGCAATATATTGAATTTCAATATAATATCTCTATAATAAGATAATATCATCTCTATAAGCAAGATTGATTGATTGATTGATAACTTTATTGATTCAATAAGAGCAGAATTGTGCAAGACAATACAACAAAAAGATACTGTATATCTTGTAATTGGAGCCATTCTCCAGTGATTGAAATTACAAACAAAAGCGTCCCCTCATTCAAATCCCACACATATCCATGGAAGTCATGATATATAGATGCATGTGTGCAGCCAGAGAAGCACATACCTGTATTTGAGGGGAAACATGAGGGCTTCCAGCGCGCGGCACGCCTCTCCAAGTCTCTGGTAACTGGTGGAGTGGAACAAAACCTTGTGTTCTGTCAGAACCGCACAAAACAGGCTCAGAACATTCTGGATCCCTGTAGGGAGAAACCGCAGACAATTTAATGAATGAGGTATTTGTTGGAAGGCAACTGCGATATCACTCCAGCACAATTCATCAAAACCTTGCTGTTTATCGTGGACTTCAAATAACGGCGTACAAATTAGAGTAAAAAAATATGTTGGTAACATAATGTCGGTTTATTTGAAGAGGTATGCATAAGGCTGACATGACACCTGTCATGAACATAAAGGAGGCTTTATGAATGTTTATGACTGTTGTCATTAGGCGCTAAATTATGTCATTGTTAATGCAAAGTTGATATTGTTTGAGATGTCTTCGTTATGACAACTTGACATGAACCAAAACAACATGATGTCATTGTCTTTGTTATGACAACTTGACATTATAACCAAGACAAGATAGCCTGTCATAAACATGACATAGCAGGCATTAAGATGTCATTAAGGACAATTACACTGTCAAATGAGTTTATAACAGGGTCACTAATATTTTCCTTGACCTCCAACTACAGTGGTACAATTTTAACTTTTTATTAAGATGTCATTATGTGTAATTACACTGTCTTGGTTAATGTCAAGTTGTCATAAGGAAGATATCTCAAACAATGTCAACCCTTCCCAGGTACCGGTAGGCTGTCTCGTCAAAAGGGCATTTCTGTGTGGAGTTTGCATGTTCTCCCCGTGCTCCCCTGGGGTTTCCTCAAGAACCCCCCACTATATTATAAAAAAAAGTCAACTTTGCATTAACAATGACATAATTTACCAAATGACAATTAATGACAACAGTCATAAACATTAATGCAGCCTCCTTCATGTTCATGACAGTGTCAGGTCAGTCCTACCCCTTCAAATAAGGTGTTACCAATATTTATTTTGGAGTTTTATCTGCAGAATCTACACCAGAAATTTGGGTGTCGTCCAACATTATCTTTGGGCATGTTGCTTGCTGGCTCAGAACGATGAAAAAGATTTATTTCGGCAAACAAATGGACCAGTTTACTGTATGTTGAAGTTGCTGCATATAAACGTCGGAAAAACACATCTCGGAAAAACAACGGAAATCACACACGCTCATACAGTATAAATAATATTTCAAATACCAATGTGACAATCCGGAAGAATTCTAAGTTTACAGTTCCTGTTATTGTTTCCTATCAAGCGACTGACAGAACAATTCATCACACGTTGGAGTGATAAAGACAGAGGAACCCTGGCAGACATATCCGCACCACTGGGGGCGCTGGGTCTGGGTGTCTGACCGCCTCCGGCCAGTTCTTCAGTGATAAACAACAGGAACAGGAAACTAACACTAGAACATTAGATTCAACAAAATATTTAAGTCTTGACAGCAAACAGGCTAGTCAAACCAAATGAGTCAGTTTGTTCCCTCTTAGACAGAGTCTAAAGGCAACTAAGTTGAATTGTTTTGAAAGGTGCTATATAAATAAAGGTTTACTCACTTATTTACCAAATGCTATTTCAAGTGGATTTTTTTTGTGCGTGCCACAAATGGCTGTGCCTTGCTTATTTGACCATGCTATTAGACTGGTTGGTTTCGTAATCACACCTCAGGTTATGCTATCTAGGCCCAGTGATTTGATTGGCCTTCAGGTGTTTACTGATCTTATGGAAAGAGCGAGACATTTCCGAGCGCTAAATAAAATGACAGCAATAGCTCCCGACAACAGAGACAAAGGCAACAAACAACAAACAACAGGGCTGTTGATGGCCGGTCCTATCTTCCCCTGGGGGGGTGCGCATTTCCTGTCAGTGTGACATGTCTAACACACATTCCTCTCTGGTGACTGCGATGACCCGTGCTCACACAGCGAGGTGCGGACCTGTATAGATAATCAACAAGCCTTATATGGGCCCAGGGATGACCTCATGATCATACACTTGGGCTCCCTGTTTACGTGAAGCCGTTCAGCTAACCTGGATGAAGGTATGATGTACGTTGAGCGCATACTGTAGGCTAAAGGTTAGAGAAGCGAGCTTGTGAACGGAAGGTTGTGGGTTCAATCCCCAGGACTGGCAGAATAAATCTGGGTGGGGGGAAAGTGAAAAAGCAGTGCTTGCCCCTCCCTCATTACCATCATTGAGGTGCCCTTGAGCAAGGCCCTTAACCCCAACCGCTTCAGTGGAGCTGCTCAGTGGCCAACAGATCAGACTGTGGTTGTACTGGGCAACTTCCAGGTGTGAATGTGAACAGGGCACTCCTGACAAAGAGAGCATTGCTCTCAGTGAGACTCACGCTGTATAAATAAAGGTAGAAAAAAAAAAAAAGACTTAAAGACGTGGAGAATGATTAACTCTGTCATCAACTTCTAAACCTTAAGATGGGTTTTTAGCATTTGTATTATGCAATAATGTGGTGCTCAATACAGGGCTGAGCTGAACGGCATTGACAAATCAAGTTTTTCTTTTGCTATTTTTTTTCAAACTTTGTTGAAAGAAAAAGTGATTTTGTTTTAAAAAAGAGAAAAGAAAAGAAAAGAAAAGAAAAGAAAAGAAAAGAAAAGAAAAGAAAAGAAAAGAAAAGAAAAGTGTGACTGAGTCAGGATCCTGAGATATAGAGTCGGAATTCTGAGGGGAGGAAGGCAGAATTTTGAGTCGTTTTTATTTAATTGAGTGGCGGGAATGGGCTTATTGTACCAAAGATTACGCCGAGCACAAAACAACTCTGTGATTATCAACCGCAACAGCTGGTATTGTTTTCACCTTGTGAGTCTGTGTGTGTCCAAAATGCGGTCCTGGAGACACCTATTGTAGCAGGAACTACCACAGAAGCTGTTTTGAGTACTTTGTGTTTATATGTCTATCTGTCTGTCTGTGGACAGATTTTGCGAACACAATATCGTCAAAACCATGCAAAACTTTACCGGTGTGTGTAGCTGACATAAAAATCGAGGTCGAGTTCAAAAATGGGCGTGATCCGAGTAAGAGAACGATTTTGCGAGCGTCAAAACCGTGCAAGATGCAGTCACAAAACTTTACAGGGGTGTAGCTGACCTCAAAATGAAGGTCACGTTTGAAAATGCGTGTAATCCAAGCAAGGGGACCGGCCACCCCACATTGACACCCGCCCGCCCCCCCCCCCAACACACACACACACACACACACACACACACACACATACACACATACACACACACACACACACACTTTACACCCCTGGCTCACATACATTAAGTGGGTGTCATGTCGTGATCCCATCGCAAGATGATCTCTAGTTTGGAAATTGCAGAAGTTCATATCATGTTTTTTTTGTTTTTTGTTTTGTTTTTTCACTGTTCAGCTCTACTTGACTCTCAATCAGAAATTACTGCATAAATATGTCCATTATAAAAAACATTCATATTATAAAAATAACCAATGGACCAATCGGAGGACCTGGCCAAATTCTACAACAATCTGTTACTTGTTGCTAGAACATAAGGAGGAAGGCAAAACATTATAAATAACTTTTGGCATGTCTGTGGTTATCAGATGAGCAACCATCAGTCTAAGTGATAAACCGCTCTGAGCTTTGTTGCACAGCAGCATGAAGCAAAACAGGAGAGAAGAACATCGCGGACACCTTGACAATGTAAGCAGTTTGATCCTGATGACCACATACTGTACAGCTCTGATTGCAAAACATGTACAAACCTCTCTTCTTTAATTTCTGACTAATGGGGGGAAAAAGACTCAGCTGACTCATCGGGCCGGGCCACACTATCTGTTCTGGTTATTCATCATTCTAACAGCAGTGTGCATCCAGTGCCGTGTACCTGACTGCAACATCCTGGGTTTGAATCGGACCTGGCTGGGACCCTTCTGTCGCATATCATACCCCATCTCTTTCTCCCATCCCTCCTGTCTCTCTTCACTGTGACTATCCAGCAAAGTAGAAATGCCCAAAAAAAAAATCTTAAAAAAAAATTGCATTTGAAATAGTATTCAATTGGGCAACATTTTTGAGAAGATAGAAGAAGAAAGAGGGGGCGATGCGAAGTAGGGATGGGCATTTCTAGCAAAAACACTATTCGAAATTCGCTGGCCAAATTCGAATTTAATTCGAATTTCGAAAATAAATAAAAAAATGTAAAAAAATTTTTTTTTTTTTTTTTTGTGAGTGAAATGTTGCATTGTCTCCCCTGATTCTAAGTCTACGGCTTTATTAATTAATATAAAAAGCTTCTGCTGTGGATTTTTAGCTCAAACAAGCATTGCACCACTGAAGTAAAGAACATGTTACATGACATTGACATTTTCGAAAATAAAAAACAGTTTTGACAATCATGAGTGGTTCATTAAATATTTAGTAGGCTCAGGTCTGAGTGCCAAAGGGGTGCCAAAGTCACCCCCTCTCCCTCTTCATGGGATTTCATCTGCCATTAATTTTTCCATAAACCTTGCTTAAAATGCTTATAAAAATTGTTTTACTTGCTCAAACCAAGCGATTTGACTATACTTAGAATCAGGGGAGACAATGCAACATTTCACTCAAAAAAAAAATGTTTTTTTTTTTTTTTTTTTTTTTTTTTTTCGAATTTCGAATTTCAATAATAAAAGTCGACCTTGATAATAACAACGATTATTCGAAAATTCGAAATTCGATGCCCATCCCTAATGCGAAGGAGGTTAGGTAAAAACCAGGGTTATTCCCAGGTTGATTTTGGGTATGAAAGGGTTAACCCAGGTTGACCGACCCGGGTTGGGGGCCCACCTCGAGAGGTGGTGTTGGATCAGGGTCGGACACAAGTTCATTTCAGTGTGAATGGCACCACCCAGGTTACTACAGTATGTTATGCTGATAGCTTATGCTAATTGTTATGCATCCTCTGGGTTGTGACCCGGGTCCTATCCCAATTGTCATGACCAGGGATTAAACCTGTGTTGACTGACTTGGTGTGAATTGACAAGGGTTGAGCATGGGTCAGGTAACCCCCGTCCAACCCTGGTCGTTGGTATGAAAGTGGTATTAGTGATCATTGGGGGGAGGTGTCCAACCACTTTTTTCTATCTCTCCTCTTGCTGAGAATGTATCCTAACTAAACAGAGACAGTCTGGCTATGAAACAACAGGCAAATGTAGCTCCAGAATGTTTGACTTGTGCAGCACAATAACAACGTCCACCTCATCACTTTAACAGCAGCAAGGCTAGAGAACTGGCCTGGCATTATGTTGAATCCTTCTCCCAGACATGAACTGTGGACCCTGGCTTTGTGGACTCGTGCTGAACAATGTGCTAGATTGGTGAACAAAAACAGGCTTGTGAAGATTGACACAATTACGGTATGTCAAGGCACAGGCCATTTGCTTTGTTCTTGTGTATCCAGATTGGCTACAAACGCATGCCTTCCTTATGACCCTGATCACATGTGCATCGGTTAAGTACCCCCCATCTGCGCGTTCACCAATCTGTCCAAACAAACACTGCAGGACGGTGTGTTAACGCTCTCAAGAAATATGATCCACTCTGTTTTCAACCGCATTCTTCTCAAATGAGCCAAAATGAGAGGCAATTTTCCATTACAAATCCAATCAGATTTCAGGTGAACCTTATTTAATTTCACTCTCAACTAACAGATGTATGATTAGACTTGACAGTGAACCATGTAGATCAATGGGTGTTCTGTGTGACGGTATCTAGCAATATAATGTACAATAGTTTCATTTATGATTCATCCCAAAGCCGAGCCTTTAGCAAACTGATAGGATACACTTTCTAATAAACAGTTGATCAGATTATCAGTAAGAGTCATGGTGAATAAGGCTCATTGTATTGCACTTTTTCAGTCTTGACGAGTTAACAAATTGTGCAAACATGGCAATGTGAAGCCACCAAACTGCATCAAATCTTCATCACGCGCTTCCAAATTAGACACACTGATGGGACAAAGCAAAACCATGTCAAATTGCCTCAGACGTTGACGGACATGACTTCTGTTATACGGATGAAGAGACTTAGGTTCCTGAGGACCAACTCACTAAAGAAGTTTTCGGCTGTCTGGGATCCATTTCTGGCCTACCTCGATGACGTTAGGGGCGACAGGTGACTTGCCTGGCTGGTTTCTCGGGGACCCATTGCGTGGGATTCCATGCATAATGTCCCTTACAAGCACATAAACACTTTGTGTGGTTAGTATCACCACGTTGTAACATCGAATGTCTAATATATATGTATCCATTGTTTTGTTTTTGTTTGTGTGTTGTTGTTTTTTTCTTTTCTTTTCTTTTCTGGTATCTGAGCCTGTTCTGTCCTGTTTGTGTATTGTTAAAAAAAATATATACCGTAAATTCCGGACTATAAGGCGCACCGGTGTATAAGCCGCACCTGCAAAGTTGACTGTTTTTTACATATATAAGCCGCACCGGACTATAAGCCGCGGGTGTTTTAATGTTTTTTTTTTTTTTTTTTTTTTTTTTTTTTTATGTTTAATTACCATATGTAAGGGTTCATGCACAGAGGGGATTGTCGGGAAAGAGATGGCTGTTTGAGGAAGCTCCCATTTATTAACATTTCAACAAAACAACATAACACAACACCACCTGTGTTGTTTTTTACAGTGCACACAGTGTCCGCGGTGTGGTGAAAAGAGGGCAAGAGAGGAAATTAAAACAGAAGTGGATTTATAGTTAGAAAGAGTGCTAAAAAAGAGAGATTTTTTTTTTTTGGAAAAAATCCATAGATAAGCCGCACCGTTATATAAGCCGCAGGGGCCAAAAAAGGCCAAAAAACGGGAAAAAAGCCGCGGCTTATAGTCCGGAATTTACGGTATATATATATATTGCATTTTTTTTGTGCCTCAGACATGTTGGTGCAGATTAAAGGCTATTCATTGCAAACATCGACTGTTTGTAAGTGCTACTGTAATGTGCCATCGTGTGATTGGCATAGTGTTTCTGAGCCTCCTAAAAAGGACATTTTCCTTCAAAAGATTTGATAAGGATCAAAGTTGAATGAATTTGAAGTATGTCACACAAATTAATCTGTTTAATCAAATTGATGAGGAAAACGATGCCAGTAATATGATTAAGGCAAACGTTCTTGGGGTAGAAAATATTGCTGTCCGATTATAGACGTCAACCACACAAGCTCTGGCTTCAATCCAGAATGAGACGTGTTTATACAATACGTGACAAGCTGCAGCAGGAAGCTATTGTCATACATTAACTCGGTATACAGTAGGGTCTGCTCTATCAGCAAATAAACACGAGGCCATAAAGTCATGTAGTCTTTAACAAGTCATGTTGTGACTCAGGGGTGGGCAACTGGTGGCCCGTGGGCCGCATGCGGCCCCCGACCTCACTCAGTGTGGCCCCTGAGTCAAAAAAATAAAAAATAAATACAAGGCGGACGTTTTTGGTTAGGTTAGGTTAGGTTAGAGCACCCAAATCTGTGTTTTTATTTTACTGTACATCACAGAACATGGCGCTAATGGTGTTAGCATTGTCCATCCACATACTGTTTAATGTTGGTATTTGAGCTAACGCTATTGTATCAAACTATATCCAGGATGCATGCAACATTAATAATCTGATTAATATGACATATTTGGGTGATGATGTAGCCCATCAAATTAATGTAGCGGGCTGTTTTAAAGCTGGAGTAAAGTTTCTGGTGTCATCTGAATGGAAGAATTGCTCAATTTTAATATGAAAAATATAACTGTTGGTATAATAAACTTTGATTACCAGTCCTTTTCATCATCAAATTAGTAGCTATAATTGGGAGTGATGGTGTTACAATAGGCTACTGGTGGAAGTGCACGGTCACAATCTGGCCCTCTGGTAGCGAGGACATTTTTTTCGTCGCCCATCCCTGTTGTGGCTGTCTTGTTAACCCACCCAGCTGACGGATATGACCTCTGTTATACGGATGGAGAGACTGAGATTCATGAGGACCAATTCACTCACAAAGTTTTCGGCCATTTGGGACCCGTTTTTGGCCTACCTAGATGAGGTTGGGGGAGGCGGGTGACTCGCCCGGCTGGTTCATGATCCCCTTGTGTGAGATCCCAGGCATAATGTCTTTCACGAGCACATAAGCACCTTATGCGGCTGGTAATCATGTAATATTGAATGTTGATCTTATGTATGTTTTTGTTTTATTTTTTTCTTTTCCTGTGTCTGAGCGTGTTTGTTTGCCCTCTAATTGTTCTAAAAAAATAATAATAAAATATTGAAAAAGAAAACCCACCCAGCTGCTGGAAGAGGAGCCCCACGCTCTTGCATGTCACAGGCAAGGTGTCATTCAGAGGAGTCTGGATGAGCTGGCGGTCTCCCGCTCCCAGGGAGAACAGCTTCTGTAATGCAAAACCAAAGAGGCAAAGGTCAGAAAAGGGAAAACATTTTCGTACGCAAATTGGACGGTCGTGGAAAACGTCTAGCGGCGTCATGTTTATACGAGGCCGAGCTGCGCCGCGACCGACACTCATTTACACGGACTTTATAGGCGAATTGACTGTGTGCCCTCATTGAATCAAGAGGACACGTGTTGTTCAGTGCTGCACAGACACTGCAGCTGCAGGACTCAATTAGCCATTTGAATGCGTCTGCCTGCCATAGAGGAAAGACAACCTCATTACATGATCACCAAAATAATGACTGGTACAGCACACACAGCTGTGGCAACCTCAATAGGATCAATTTAAAAAACACGTTAAAACGATTATGTAGTGTATACTGGTTAATTGTTGTAGCATGGCAACAACAATTAACCAGACTGAATTATTGCCAGTTGTGCTTGGTGAATTGATTATGGAGTACAGTAGGTACTGAAGGTTGGTACAGGCCTAGAAGATACAGAGGAGGAGGAGGAGAGTGCTTCTTCAGGACAGTGGGTCTCCAGTGTTGGAGTCTCCAGTCATTGAAGAATGAGTTGGTCCCACTGCCAAGGCTTCTAAATAACGATGCTTTCAAATTAGCCTTGAGCATTTGGGATTTTAAGAAGAATGGCGTCTTGTTGGGGAAGAAGGAATTCTGAAATGTGGGCCAAATTATTCCCTCTCAGAGGACATCAGCCCTGGTTTCAAACAAAATATCATGATTTTAAACTCATTAATGAGGCACGTTTGGGTCCCCAATTCTTTTTAATCTATTTTATTTGCCAAGTTTGTCTGATTTTTCTTTAGCCTGACCTTTCGATATACAGTATAGCAAGGAAACACAAAATATAAGAATGGTTACCCTGAGCAATGAGGGCAGTTTTAAAGGGACAGCTCAGGCTCACCCTAAAATCCAAAATACATATTTTTCCTCTCACCTGTAGTGCTACTTATCCATCTATATCATTTTGAGATAGTTGCCTGAGTTTTGGAGATATCGGCCGCAGAGATGTCTGCCTTCTCTTCAATCCAATGGAACTGGATGGCACTCGGCTTGTGGTGCTCGAAGCACCAAAAAAATACATTTGAAAAACTCAACAGCATTGTGTCTTTCCAGAAATCATGACCCGGTTACTCAAGATAATGCACAGACTTTGTTGTGAGCAGTTTCATGTAGGAACTATTTTATTTTGCAGTCAGCTAGCGGGTGTACTGTAGTTCGGTCAAAAGAAAATAGTTCCTCCATGAAACTGCTCATAACAAGTGGATGATCTTGAGTAACGGGATCATGATTTCTGGAAAGAGACATTGCTGTTGAGTTTATCAAATCTATTTCTTTGGCGCTTTGAGCACCACAAGCCGAGTGCCATCCAGTTCCATTGTATTGGAGAGAAGGCAGAAACTCTGCAGCCGATATCTCCAAAACTCAGGCAACTAACACAAAACGATATAGATGGATAAATACCACTACAGGTGAGAGGGAATATATGTATTTTGGATTTTAGGGTGAGCTGTTCCTTTAAATCTGTATTTTTCCAATGGCAGTTTTAGATCTGTAGTTTTCCATTCTACTACTAGACACACATTGTAATAGCTCCACTCTCTTTTACCCCACCCCACTCTGCCTCAGGTATTCTTATTCCAAGTGACAGAAGCACAAAACACTATTGAAAGAAAAGAAAAACATGTATTCAAACACTTCTGCCCATGGCTGGATGACAATCTCTGGCACCATCTAAACGAGGCATTCCTGATTGACTGGACAGAAAACATAAATCATTTTTCTAATAGCCGCACAGAACCAAAACATTCCTTCAACGCTGGCTAGCGCAGGACTTACCGGGCCCTAAAACTACAGCGAGCGCTCAGCCATCACTTCCACAAATAATCAGCAGCTCGCAGCAGTGCAGCGGTGACATTAACCCTATAAAGCCTGTAGCTAGTTGGGCCGTTGGGCCGGATCTGTGAGGAGCAGTGTTGGACAAGTTACTTTCAAAATGTAATATACTACATATTACTAGTTACTTTCATTGTAAAGTATGTTATTTTTTTTCTTTGTTATTGTCATCTATACTGGTTATTTCCATAACAAACAGACAATTTGATTAGGAAATCATTGTATATTTATTTAAATATGTGCTTTGGGGGGTTGGAAAGTAACTTTTTTGTAATAACTAATTTGTAACTTGTACGTAACTGGTATAATATTACTGAAATCCTATTAGTAATAAATGATATTACTGAGTTACTGCTAAAGGTAATATATTACATGTAATATGTTACTTTTGTAATGAGTTACCCCCCCAACACTGGTGAGGAGCAGGCCAGCGGGACCAGAGTGAGAGGTCAGTCAGACTGTGGTATTCTGGAATGCTTTGCTTGAGTAAAGTGAACTAGCAGACTTACCTGGGATCCGCCAGCCACAGGAACCAGGAATGTGAAGAGGTTGGCCACTAGACCCTCTAAAGGGAAATTCAGGCTGTCGACGTACACCGTGTAGATCAGACCCAAGCAGCCCTGCCAGGAGAACACATGACATGCAGCATGGTCAGATGTGACATCGAACAACACACACTCATACAGGAGAACACAACAACATGGGCGTCCGGCTAGTGCAGTATGTTAAAGATCTCGACAGATTTAGAGAGACACATGAACAGATTGAGAGAGAAACCCATTTGATTATGTTATGAACCAAATGCTGACTATTATCACAGGGTATATGCAGGAATCCTGAAGTTAAATTCAAGACCTTTTTCAAGACCCTTTCAATATATTGTAAGACCTCAACACCACTTTCATCACATCAGTGATAGGGGTGTAAATCACAAGTTTCATCACGATACGATATTATATAGATTATTTGGACAACGATACGGTATTTGCTGATATCAAGTCTGCCACGGTTTGATTTTGACTCAAATCAGGGGTCTGCGATCGATCTGAGACAATATCATATACCCATTTATTAACACAATCCGCACAATAGCTAAAAAGATTAATAGCTCATCAAATGGCGATTAAGACTTTTTAATACTTTAAGGGGCCTTAATTTTCCCTAAATTGATTGATCAACTTTTAATACTTTTCACTCTCTATCAACCAATCAATCAATAGCCTACAAGCCTTTTGAATATCTGGGCAATGCACGAGAAAAAGGGATTTCAGGTTTGATTGCACGGTAATTCCCCTGTTAAAAAGGCTTCATTCATCCAACCTCCAGAAACAAGCTGTAGGCTACATAAAAATCATCAACACAAAGGGATTACAGATTTTTTGGGCAGATAAGTCCTTTGATCAAACGGGTCGCAGTATTACCTCTGTGTGATCATTCATTTTTGCTGATGTGTGTGCCAGAGCTTTAATAAGCCAATTTTACCCCCCATCCCTACGCACGCACGCACGCACGCACACACACACGCACACACAATGGTAAGTTGATGAAAATATGTTTTTGCCCAAAAGTCCCATGTATTCCTTTTTGAACCAGATAGGATACTTGATGGGAAAAATATTTTTACTGAAGATTTAATCGGGCGGTGTCTTGTTACCCGGAATATTTCGGGAAAATCCAGCCTGGAGACGAGAATGAGACTTTTTGGTGCAAAGACTTGAGCTGGCTGGATCAAGCCGTCCTCCTCTCCCTCCTCATCATCATCATCTCCATCTGCCTCCAAAGTCTTTGATCCCTGCAACATTAAAAGAAACCATTTCAATGGACGAGTTCAACAAAGTGTCATGGACTAAAGACCTTCAACTGGACTGGAGAGCATGCGAGACCTTTCCAGCTCCCAGTTTAGCCTGTGAATATGTCATGTGCCCCGAGCTCATCACATTTCCCTCTGCAATACGACATGTACATCTCAAGTGTTATTTGTTTACAGTATTCCTGAGGGAAGTGCTGTATCTATAGCTATGTTTCCATCCAACTATCAAGAAGACTTTATACAACTGTTGCCGTCCGGTAATTTGATTGGACAAAATGCATTCCATGAGTGCTGATATACAGTATACCGGTACTAGCATGGGGACCTTCTACTATATATATCACTCCGCTTCACAGGTGTTCTAATTGTGGTTCTGGTGTTAGGGTCGTTAGGCTGATTGGGCGCACCTGGGCACGGTGCACTCATACATCAGATCGGCAATATGTCATTTTGTAGGCGGCACATGTTCCCGCCCTCTTTTAGGGGGAAAACAAAAGCCTCTCCCCGTTGACTTGAATGTAAAATAGCACTACCAAAAATGTTTTTATAGAAAAATAACAGAATAAATCTTGTTTATTAACACATTGAGTGCCAGCGACGCCATATGGCATCATTAGAAATTTACCGTAGGCTGCCAGCGACGCCAAATGGCGTCAGTAACTCCAAATTGTTTTTTTGACGGGGGGGTGTCGATCTAAGCTTCTTACATCGCCTCTTACAATATTGTAGCTATTGGAGGTCTATAACCTATTTTACAAACCCCATTAGGTGGCGACAGCACTCTCCTGATAAGAGAAAGTGGAGCCAAACACACAGAAGAAGTCGCTGGGGAAAAAGGAAATCGCATCGCATCCGTCCGTATGCATCGACATGCATGAAGCCAAACGCCAGCTGTGCCCGCAGCAGCTGCATCCGCTGTCACAACTGAGCACCTCCGTGTCCTTCTGCGACAGCACATTCGCATAATCAGCCTTATTATTCTCAACTGGAAGCATTGTGGCCCGTGACAAACACACGCGGAACCAAAAAGCTGGATGTCGCGCACCATTCACTGTGTGTGCAGCAGCAGAGAGCCACCAGACACATAAGACACACCCAGGAGGAGGCGTGTGCAGTTGAGGGGGGGGGGGGGGGGCACGCAGAGCACGCAGAGCAGCATACACTTCACCCAGACAGACCCAGACATCAGAAAATTAGCTTCAGAGTCAGTGATGTGCTTGAAATGTTTAATTTCACAAAAGGCTCATTATCTCAGCTCGTAGAAAAAAAGGTCTGTTTTTGGTTCAATCAAGCTATCTTCTCCGGCTCATAACTAAAGAACGGAAAATGGGATCAATAAACTTTTTTTCAGGTGATAGAAGAGAGTCTCATCGTTATTTGTGCGTGTTCAGTGTTTACATAGTAATTATTAAAGAAATTATATGACTGTTTTAAAATGCATTGCGGCCTATGTGGCACAGCAAGCAACCTTTTGCCCAAGGGCCGTGGCACTCAAAGTGTTAATAACCCCAAAACAACCATGACATGACAATATATTACAACTCGTCTGGCCATAGATACACACTCAAGATACACTGGAAATATTACTTTGACCCATCTAAAATCATGTGACTCATGTCACATGTGACGTTCTTTTTTTTACAGCCCCGTGACTCTCGGAGCCCAGCGTCATTGTAAAAACACGATTTCAGATGGACAAGCCCGTCTTTATTGTCACACGGTTACACATCAACACATGCACGGAGGGCCACAACACACACATGCTGACGGTGGCCGGTGAAATTTGTCCTCTGCATTTAACCCATCCTGGCTTTGTCCTTTCCTCCGGGGGGCAGGCCAGGAGCAGTGGTCTTTCTCGTACAGCGCCCGGGGACCGACTTCGGATGTTGTCGTCACTGGTCGGATGACGATGACGATCTGATCTTCTGCATGTTTTTAATGGGGGGGGGGGGTTATATACGGAGGAACCCCCTTGGGGGAGCACGGGGAGAACATGCAAACTCCACACAGACAGAAAGGCACTTACGACGAGATACCCCACCTGGGCAGTAGGCACTGAAGATATGGGGGGAACACAACCACAGTGCCCGCAGTGTCCCAGGCGAGAATCGAACTCAGGACCTTCTGACTGCGAGGCGACAGCTCTACCACTGAGCCACCGTGCTCCCAGTGTACCTGGCTACTTGGCGGCTACTACTAGACTGACGAGTCACGGGGAGGTAAAAAAAAAAGAACGTCACATGTGACATGAGTGTTTTGGGGTCATTAATAAATCAGATTGATTGTTTTTTGTTTTTGCTATTTTGTAGTGCTATTTTACATTAAAGTAAACATTAAAGTAAACAGGGAGTTTTCCCCCTAAAAGGGGGCCGAGGCCTAATTGCCGATCTCATGTATTCACCTTATTCTTTGCCCACACATGGACGCTTCCGCATTACGTCATTTCGTAATAGTATTTCCGTTTTAGACTTGCCTGGCCGCCCACACTCCCCTCCTAAACTGGCAGAATTACTCCCCCATAAACTAACATATCTTGGCCAATAAGTATGTAACATACAAAATAAAACAACCCGTAATATCTTAATTTTATGTAGAATGCAGAGGACATGTAACTGTTCAGTTAAACTTGCATTCCAGGAATATTGTGCTCTAAAGATGACGTTAGTGGAGTCGAGACTGTTTCGTCCTGAAACCCACATAGGTTGCGCCAGGCGTAACCTATGTGGGATTCGAAATAACGCATCCGAGATAGAAACGTTATGAATATAGCCACGTTATAAACAACAAACTAACGCTGGTGAGCCGTATGGAAACAGTGTTACTCGAAACGGTTAAAAGTTATATCAATTTGGTCATTCAGTGGCATTTTACTGCCATATAACATAAATAACTAGGAGCTCATATTAGCCACAATAGGCAACTAGCGCTGAACCGGAAGAACAAATATGTTTGCGTTGAACGCGGAAGAGAGAAAAAGTGGGTGTGGTGAATAAGGTGAATAGGGCTTAAGAAGCCCTTCAGACCATTCATTCTCTCTCCCGCCTCACCGATGCACCTTTTGTCCTGTTCGTTTGTTTAATGTAGTTTGTGTTGTTGTCTAGTTATTTTCCCTTAGTTTTAGTTAATAAATTATTGTTTTAACTTTTACTTTGGCGTATGACTCCCTTCATTTGTTACTTCCTTGAGCCGGGTTGTAACATAATGCAACAACACGTGCAACAAACAAAAAACATTTTTGGGGACAACGGTGCCTGATAAAAAGAAAAAGTAAAATCCTAAATAATCCCACATGGTAGTACTATAAGTTCCAGGAGTGGGCTGTGCCTGTGACCAAACTTATCCACCTCTAGCAAAAAGAAATTCCATAGAGGAAAGTTTATCGAAATTCAATAACCCTAATTTGATCAACCATAATTCACATAAAAATGATTGGAGGGAAACCCAGATTACAACACTCTATTTGAACATTTTCGTTCTGATGGGCACATGATAAAATAGGCTTTGAGGCTGACTGTGTTACTGCTACAAGACCGCAGACCAGACTAAAACCAAAACCCTCGGGCGAAGATGGAGATTCACCCCAAAACTACTTCAGAATCCTCCTTTTCCCTCTGAGACCAGACAGAGATTTGTCCGAGGTTAGGCTGTAAAACATCTCCTCTCCCAATCTTCTCCCATTTACCACAGACGCTGATCCCACCAGAGCTGTTGAAAGAACAAAAAGATCTTCTAAAACGACCATGCGGTTCATAACACAATGCGGCCTACAAAGAGAAGAAGATCATGTGAGAGGATCTCCTTGGAGTAGATGTTTACAGCAGATGACACCAAGAGTCACATAATTGTTTTGTTTATGAAGAAATTGGACCACTTCCAGCCAGTTAAGCCATTAAGACGCTTGGTTTAATCACGGAATATAAGAAAATTCTCCCTGCCGGTATGCCTGTATGTCCTACTGGTGAAACTGCTCGCTGTCAGGTGGAAAAATAGAAAAAGAAAATGGCGACTGCACACGTATCGGAGGAAGCATGTGCTAGTCTACAGCTCTCAGGGGAAGCAGGGGGGATTGGCCAAGTACAATTTGGGAGAAGATGTGGGAAAACCCGGAAAAAAGCTCTCAAAAATTAAAGAAAAAAATCAATAACGTGCCTTACAAAATGTATTTTATTCTTGTTGGTTGCCACACACATTTGCACACAAAAAAAGAGCTTGAAAGAAAGATTTGTTTTGCTAATCTATATATATATCCCTCTGTAATATCCTTGTCATATTAGCACATAATATAATTGACAAGATTTTAAGAGTCATGTGGAAAAGTAAAAATGAAATTTGTGAAGGAGACATAATAAGTGGCCCATTTAATAAAGTTGAACTGGAATTCATTTGCATACTGTAGGCCTGCATTCAAGATAACAGCTGGGCATCACGACAAAGGCATTAAGTGCCATAATCAGCTCATATCAGAGATCATGTAGATTATGAGATGATTTTTGGAATGAGTAATTTGATCAAAAATGCTATCCACTTCTCCCAAAAGTGCTCTGTTGGGACAAGAACAAGAGAGGGTCAATTTCCAACTGTCTCAATCTGGTTCTAATTCTCTCTACCGTGCATCCGTGAGCGCTATCAGAACACTGACTCAGAATATCAGCCTCTTAGCGCTCATTCCTGGCTAAAGCCCTTATCACAATCTGGTATATTTCTCCAGGCAACAAAAACATGCCATAAGTGCTTGAGCATCTTGGGACCAGGGAGGATGGGATGGAAATATCCCATTCAGATGGGGATCACATTTCACCATTATTCTTAGGCTTTGACTCAATTATCAGAGAAAATACATTCCTCTAGCGCCTGTCTGGACGCTCTGGAATCCAATTTGCCTAGATAAGGATGTTGGTTTCGGGGGTAAAGATCGTCAAAACACCCTCACGTTTCTAAAATATCTTCAGAGTCATATGCTGGATGGAGGAATGTGTGTTTGTTTGGCAGGAGAACGATAACGGGAACGGGCCAAATATAGCTTAATCTCCTAATTAATTGTGGTTAGATAGTCCGTCCCATTAAAAAGTTTAAAGTTTAAATCCCCACAGTGTCTAACGTGCACATCAGCACCTTTGTGCAACTTCATTCATTGCAAACTGCTCTACCACTACCTGTAAAAAAAAACACAACTCTTAACATAATAATAATAACGACATAATAATGTTGCTTTCCTTTCTTTGTTTCTGTATTTTTTTAAATTATGTGCTAAAAATAGATCATATTATTGCACATTTCCAAAGGCAAAAACAAAGGGGTCCCACAAGTGCCTCATCAATAAAAGACATTCATCAAAATATGTGCCATAAGATTGCAGCAAAAAGAACAACATCTTCTGTCACTCCTTTTAACAATATTTTAGAAATCTTATTCCAAAATTCCAATCCAAAAGAATTTCAAATACTATTTATTATGTTTTATATTTATACATGTTGGCCAGGAGGGGGGACAAAATTATATAATATTTTTTATCTTTTAAATAAATGAGTGTTCAAATACAGTATTGACAGTGGAAGTCCCTCTAAATGACACCTGACATAATCTGACATGATCACGATTAAACCGAATCAAAAATTTGAACGGTTACAGAGCTCCCATCCCAGCACAATTTCGGGAGGTTTATGAAGCTAAAACATACATGCATGGCTAGTGTGTGACTTCATGAATGTTAGCATATGTCACACACACACATACAATGCAATAATGTACAGCTAAATTATTGGCCCGCCTCCTACCACTATCCAAGTTGCCAATTCCTATTTCCATGACAGCGAACAAAGACACAAAGAGTGGTCTACTCCGGAGTAGGAGGATGAAGAGCAGCGAGAGACGGTGCGCGGGCAGCATGATTGAGAAGAGAGAGGTGAGCTGCAGCAGCCACAGAGGCACATTAGATCGTATTAATGACAGACCTCCCTCTCCCTCCATTCTTCACTGGGCCAGTATGTGAGGAGGACAGAAAATAGACCAGGAGGAGTAAGGTTTCAGTGCAGCGTGAGGATGATCCACTGGCCTGTGCTCCCCTAAGGGGGTTCAGACAGCTGAAGGTCATTACCGTAGCTATGAGGGTAGTAGGCTCTTCCGGTACAGACCAAAGACACCCCATGACGGTTAACAATCGGGCTATTTTTAGTTATTCACCCCTTGATGTGGCAGTTTAGCCGATAAAACATTCCTCTGAAACAACATGGAAAAATCTGAGTCACGACAATCTGATACACACAACAACCTGACTGAAACCCCAAAATAGCGATAATGTTGAGTCTGCGCATTCCATCATAGTGATTCATCCCATTTTTGAGAAGAGACAGCTATTTCTTGTACAACAATTAATTATAAATTGTATCGTGCATCGAGCTGGAATGCAATTGACAACTACCCCCCGTTGAAAAGGATGATAAATCGCAGCAGGCCGGGGGACGGGAGTCATCTAAGGCCACTAACGAAGCAAACACAGTGAAACAATTAGCTTGGTATTCTGTGGGATTGTTGGCATTAAGAAACCTTGACAAGATCATTCATAGGTCTACAAAGTAATAAGTATCCCTTCCAAAGAATTCTGTCGTAATCAATAATTTATGGGGATTTTGAACATTCGTGTAAAGACAGTTAATCTGTGATCAAAAACACAAATCGTGCGTGCGTGAGCATATGAGGAAGAGAGAGGAGAGGAGATGTCAACACAGTGAACAGGTCAAACTTCGTTTCGCATCAGCGTCCCTCGGTCGGCGTTCGATTTATTAGGCTGTATCCAAGAACGCCTTTGTTTTCTACTCAAGCCTCCCCTGCTGGAACACATCAGGCACGTGAGACATTCCTCAGGGTGAGACGTGCCGCAAACACATGACAAAAACAAAAACAATAAGCATAAAATGGGAAGAGGAAATAAAAACCATCACAAGGACCAACGTATATCTGCGCCCTGGCTTCTAAGAATCATGCGAGAGTGCCATGTGAGAGCCATACGAGGCGGGACGTGACCTCAGGTTTACGAGAGTCCTTGGTGGCCTCGGAAGACATCAATCAACGACCAATCCATCAACACCATGCGGAAACTCTAGCTTGTGTGTGTGTTCATGTTGTGGGTGAAACTCTAGCTTGTGTGTGTGTGTGTGTGTGTGTGTGTGTGTGTCCATGTTGTGGGCGAGGCAATCACGCTGTAAACAAAATAGGACCTGTGTCCTTTACAGGAACTCGTCATAACGGGATCGTCTTATTTGAAAATTTACGTTGCAATTACATTTGGCATCCTGGTATTTGGTATGACTACTTTTAGGCTGGCCTCACTGACTATTAACTTTGATGGAAGATAAAATAATAACAAACCACGATTAAGACCATCAGGTTATGTAATATTGAGTGAGAAAATTAAAGCAGAGAAGAATACGCCTCCCTAGGGTTAGGGTTATATTATAGTATATTCATCTTTCACTGTCTCTTGTGTCACATCATGTGTATCTTAATGTTGATTTGCTGTTTGATTAAAGCTGCAGTGTCATGGGCCACTGCTAGGACAATAATTATTCAAACTCCATGACGACAACTTTGACAACAATGAATTAATACGCCTACAACTTTTCTTTTCAAGTCTTTTAACAAGCTTAATTTATGCTGCTGAACAAATAAAGCAATTGAACTACAGTATATGCGATTATCGGCCTATTTACAAACCGATTTGAGAGCAAGGAACAATCAGATCATGCTGAGTAACCTAGTATTGGTCACGCTGACGTGCAGTGGAGATAGGCCAAGTGAAAATAAAGTTTAATTTTCTGGTTACAGATTTCACCACATAATGATTGGATGTTGGATGGCGCGGTGGCTCGGTGGTTAGGGCTGTCTGTCACCTCGCAGCAGGAAAGAGCCGGTCCTTTCTGTGTGGAGTTTGCATGTACTGTCCATGTTTGCATAGGTTTCCTGCGCAGGGAGTCAGCCCAATTGGAGGCTCTAAATTGTCCATAGATCAAGTCCATATGTATAGATTAAGTACGAATGCATATCTGTCTACTTGTCTATCTCGAATGGCACCACCGTCAGCAGCGATAGCCACAACACTCCACCAATCACCCCAAGGAAGTGACGTTATCTTCTGGACGATGGTATGTGTGTGTGTGTGTGTGTGTGTGTGTGTGTGTGTGTGTGTGTGTGTGTGTGCATGCGTGTGTGTGTGTGTGTGTGTGTGTGTGTGTGTGTGTGTGTGTGTGTGTGTGTGTGTGTGTGTGTGTGTGTGCGAGACACCATCTTACCTGCAGGTTGACCTCTGCCTCGTAGAAGGTGAGGCAGGAGCAGTAGTGTCTGTCTGATTCGATGTCTGTCAGCACGACGGTGAAGAAGGTGGGTGCCTTCCTCTCCCTGGACAGCCTCCAACCTCCAGGCTGGCAGAACTGCAAAACACAACACAAACCGGCCGATCAGAGCACAGCCTACAGCACAATCCACACAACACAGAGAAACACCAATGTAACAATGTAATGCAAAAGTAATGTAATAAGTAACAAGTTACTCTACACAGACAGTAATATTGTAAAGTAACTTATTACTTTCAAATGAAAGTAACTAGTAATATATAGTATATTACATTTTGAAAGTAACTTGACCAACACTGTAGGAGATGCATCATCTGAGACTTGCTTGAACCTAAAGAACCTAAATGCCCCTTGGGACCCTCTGCTCGTATCCCATTCAAATGTTCAGTGAATGGATTACATGTAGTACTGTACATTAGCTGCTATATTGCTGATGCCACTGTGGAGAACGCAGACAGGATGTCCTGTTTAATTCCAGCTACTGTATCCGCTCATCAGAGTGGGAACTGGCACGTTATTTGTTTTCCTTGAAAAGGCTAAGATGCCAAAAGCCTTTCTGCCTGAGCTCATTAGCCGTCTGATCGTCAAAAGGAATGTGTGACCCAGAGAGGAAAAACACTGAATTAAGAAGTATTATTCAATTTAACCCAGTAAGAACAACAGAAGAAAAATGGGTTAAAATTGAGCCAAGATCATATTTATAGACTGCTGGATTTAATTAATCAGAATAAGAAAACAATAAATGTAGGCTGTAACTGCAACAATAAAACATTTTGACATGACAAAAGGTTGTTAAGCGCCCCCTGTAAACAGACTTCTCCACTACTGGCTTTGTTTCTATTTTGACTGGATTAAAGCTACTCTTTCCAACTTCCACGAGGCGGAAGGTGGAAACCCTCATTAGTGTTTGGCTTGCACCTGTGTGTACCCTGCCTTTTTGACACAAAATGGCCCCCTTGAAAAGGGTCTATCGAGCTTTTTGACAGCATGTGAGAGCCAAGCATGAATTTATTTGAGGCTGTAATAGCTTTGTTCAAATCTGTCAAGTAAAGCCTTAAGCCGATCAGTATTTTGAAATATTACATAATAATATGACAAAGTGCAGCTCTTCCAGAATATTTGGTGAAATTACTTTTGATTTATTTTTTCCAAATGTACTGTTTATTGAGGCTTTAACAATCAAACAATGCTGAATGCATGACAGCGCTGAGCCATTGTTTGCAAACTGCGGGCACTGAGACCCAGAGGAAAATGTAACTGCAATAAAAAAACATTTCAAACAAGTTTAATGTCTCAAAGCAACAGCGGGAGTCTTACCAATCCAAAAGCATCTGCTGAGTGTGGATAGCTCAAGAAAAATATATATACAGTATATCTATATATAATATGTACAGGTTAAT
>NC_139633.1:18658831-18713831 GCF_964638095.1 Poromitra crassiceps
TGCACAACAGAGCGGGACACGGTGTTGTGCTGGTAAGAGCATTCCTTGAGTGAAAATGATATTATCAGTGTTTCCCTCGAGCAGTTATCTACACTCACGCCTGTAGGTCTGCACAGAGACTGTTAAGAGCTGGAGCAGGTTCCAAGACACTTTGCTCGGCACCAGTATTGACTGTTCCTTTTGTAAACTTCACTTTATTCAGAGACCATAACATCCAAACAGGCTACCATTATTATTGTCGATAATACTCACATCATGGCTGTCTCACTAACCGGAAAGAAACGTGTTACAGTATAAAGGATTTGACCGCACTCAATCAAGTGAGCCACAAGACACAACACCTGTCACTGACTCTGTTTACATGCATACATTGTTCTGGATAACTCAACAGACTGAATAAGAGAGAAGTGAAGCTTATTCCATTCATCTTGCCCCATTATGGATTAAACCACGTGGCACAAGCTGGGATATTATGGGACAATTTGATCATAGTTTACATGTAGGAGTCAGCCAAGTTATTTCTATTGGAAATGACGTGGGTATTCGACTAGAACTGTAGATACAGATTATTGTTGTTTTTTCATTAGCTATACTACAGGCAACACTGGGCTTGACTACTACACGACTTCATTCACTTCACTACACTAGCTACACTAACTGCATCTGGATATGCTGTCCACCAATGCCAGTTTTCAACAATTGAATGTGCATCTGACACAATGGTGTTCACACATTTTTTCCTCAGGCTTATTGTTGCCAGAGAATTGTAGGAAAGTAACAAAGATGGCAGCTACATGATGGCAGATTCTGTGCTGTTTAGCTCTAACAGTAAAACAGCACAGCACAGCAAAAGCATGGGATTCCCATGCATGGATGATGCAGTGTTTTTCTGTACGTAATGTTTATCTTGTTGAATTCCACATGTAAACAGAAATAACATGCTGCCTTGTGCTAACTGTTTAAACACCTATCTTGGATTTTTTTCAAAAGATAAAATCAAAATAACACACACACACACACACGCACGCGCGCACACACACACACACGCACACACACACACATAGCTGAGTCTTATATAAGAGGACAGGAGTCCCTGTTATAATATTAGACCCCAGTCAAGTGACAAAGGACCTCTGGGACACGCCGAGGCTGCTGATTTCAAAGCCGAGTGAATATGAGTGCTCCTGCATCACAACAAGCACACCACACCACACCACACCACATCATGTGCTACTGGGTGGCATGGCTGACCCCCACCCAAGACCATGCACCATCTCAGCTCGTGACACAGGATCTGCAGCCTGACCGGCTAAGAATCGTCACACAAAAGCATTGGAGGAGCAGCAGCACTAAAAAAACCCTGCATGGAGCGTGATCAGGTCAGGGCTGTATTCTTACACTGTGACTCTGCACTTATGCCTGGTCAGGCCAGGCCAGCTATACTTGGGGCATTAGCCAATAGCCATTACTCGCCACAGGGTTTCCGTTAGCCGGTATGTGCTGGCTTTTGGCCGGTAAAACGTACAGTTGTCTGACAAATAGAAATATGTTGTCCGATGGAAAATATGACAAATGAATAAATCAATCGTCTAATTTAGTGATATCATGTGACCCATAAAACTTGTTGCTGGCGCAGATGGTTACCATTTGCAGTAGAATTAGAAGAATAGTAACTCTAATGGACACCTGGTGGAATGTAACCATGGTTACCATGGCACTTGCGACTGCATTCGCTTTTTCTCTGGCTACGTTACACTGAAGAAATCCAGGTTCTGCTTGATTACTACTAGGTGGAGAGGAGGGACTGTAGTGATGACCCAGCCCTCCTTTTTACCGGCAAGTTTCACAGATTTCCCCCCAGCTTTATGTTGGTATAAATTCCCTGCGTAGAGATGGCTTAGAGTTCCAAAAAGGGCAGAAAATTATGACGTATATTCCAACTTTACTGAAGCCTTAATGATTGCACTGTGGGTCCAACATTGATCTCATCTCTGTCCTATATTTTCTGCGCTTGTTCCACACAGTCTGCCACAAACCACAGTAGCCTAGCAAGCTGACTTTAGATGGTGTCAAAAACAATGTAATATACGGTTAGATTGTGTATAAATGGCCTGAAGTGGTAAATACAAATGGAAAAGATTAATTTGACATAATAGCCAACATGCCAAAATGTGACATTACTCTTCGTTGAACATTTAGGTATCATGCAACAACTTCTTCTAACCTATAAGTATAAACTAAGATGAGTTATATTTACGACTATCAATCTCGGAAGTACGAGCTTATGAGGAGTGCCTGAAGGCAACGCAACTCTTCCAGCAGGTCACTGACAGCCAAACAGCCTGCAAGAAATAAAGTTTCCTTCCCTTTCCGTTGACTTGAAAATGCATTTGTTGGGTCGTTATACTTGGTCCCTATGCTTATTGGCATTTCAATTTGTCCTAGACTTTGAAACATGTCCGGTAAGTTCTACTTGTCCAGAATCCTGAAATCTTATCAGCTTTGTTGGCTGGCAAAAAAAAAGGTCTGACTCAGGATGCTTCAGGACAGACAGACACAAATACACATCTCAACTTTAAAGTACAGTAGGCCAGGTCTATATCTGATATGATACAGCTGCAGCTATAGCTGGAAATAAGCCTACTGTGTGTTATTATAACTATATCTGAGAAATTAATACAATAGTCAGTGTTTCCCCTACCATCCTACAGAAAAAAAGGCGTTGAGATGAAAAAGGCGTTGTTGGCCAGGCCAACAACGCCTTTTTTTTTGTATTGATTTTTTACGATTTTTTCCCCCCTGCTCTCCCCAGAATTTCAATAAACCTTAATGGCATATTATTACAATACAACAATACTGGTGTTGACAGTGTTGAAAGTAATAAAAGATGCCAAATCATTCAAAACAATAAGCATTTTGCTTTTAGGAGCATCATGCCAGCGTGCGGCGCTGTTCCAAAACGTGTTAACGTGTGTGGTTGCCTGGGAAACACACATCCCATAATACAACTGTTCGCATCGCATCCCCTAATAGTATGACGATACTTGGGATGCCATTGCGAACATAGATGCGAACAGGTTAGCTAAAAGTTTAGCGTCGCCAGCGAGGAGGCCCCCGCCGAGGGCCCCCAACGTTGCGGCCGGGGTATGTTTCGAAATCCCTCCAGGCCTGAAATGTTTTCTAGGGGAAACACTGTAAGTCGTAAAACCTTTAAAAGCGTTCCCGTCACCACAAATGATCTAAATCCCTCTAGAGAACACTAGATTTCATAATTTGGTGAAGTTCCGCAGCCCAAATACAACAAACACAGGCACCGAGTACTTCCATCTTCCTCTCCACAGAAATGAAATGTGCCTAGGCCCAAGCTGTCTCCTCTCATCTCAGCATCATGAAGGCATGCAAGACGTAAACTGGGTGAGAGAAAAATAAAGCAACTAACAAAGAAAAGGGACAGGCTGATGAGAAAACCCACAGGGAAAACACTTTCCACACTTCCCTCACAGGAATGCAGCAGAACATTCTATTGCGTGGAACAGCTCCAAAAGAACTCTTGTTTTTTTCCACAAGATTGACCTATATTCCAATAATTTAAACAAAAGAAAGAAAAAAAACAAGCTGGCAGACAATCGTAAGTGATTTGAGACCAAGTGCTATTGAAAGAAAAAGATGTCGGATGAAATACCATGAGCACATCTGTAAACATCCAAGCCTCTCCAGACAATAGCAGCGCATGGCAGACGGAGGCTGAATGCAAAGCGATTGGCCAGACAATGTGGTCAGGAAGAAACACGGCAGCAGATGTGATACACCGTGTACTCCCGCCATCCTCTTCCCCTCTGCCCTGCTCTTTCCTCATTCGCTGGAGGAGCCGCATGTCAGGAAGACAACACAATGACGGAAAGTGGAGTGTGAGTGAGGTGTCAGGGGCTGGCCGGGGGCCACCGGCGTGTTGCCTGGCCGGTACTCGTGCTTTATCTGCTCTTATATTGTGCACCCCCGCCACCGCCACCACCACCCCCCCTCAAGGTCAGCATGAAACATAGAAGAAAACACAACGCAAGGAAGCTGTCAATGTAACAAACACTAGTAGAGACCATCTTGCGATGGATCACACCATCCAGGGCAAGGGTCGTAAAGTTAAGGGGGGGACAATGGCAGGGGGGGTTGCTTGGATCACACCCGTTTTCGAACTCAGCCTTCATTTTGGTGTCAACTACACACCTGTAAGGTCTCGTAACTGCATCTTGCACGGTTTTGATGCTATCGCATTAGCAAATTCTGTCCGCAGACAGAGAGACAGACAGACAGACAGACAGACAGACAGACAGACAAACACCTGGCAAAGTTCTCAAAACCGCTTCTGTGGTAGTTCCCGCTACAATAGTAGGTCTCACCAGAACCAGATTTTGCCTTGAAGACAAGACAAACACACACACACACAAGATGATGAAATAATGTTTCTGCCCAAAAGTCCCATGTATTCACACAAAAACAGTTTCTACCCACAGGCCATCACTCTTAAAATATTTGCAATTGAACACTTCGCAAACACTGGAATCACTTGACTCCACTCTGATCACTCTACGATATTTATACACATAAAATAACTGTGCAATACCTGACCGAATTCTTTATACATGTAGCTTACTTATACATGTAAATAACTATATTAATACTGCCTATATCAATAACTGCATATAACCGTATATATCCATATATAGTGTACATATATTCTCTTCATACACACACTTACAATATAGACGCTCTTTCATACACTTATTATTATTATTATTATTATTATTATTATACTACTTTTTCTTTTCTTTTGTGTGAGAGTACACTGAGTTAAGCAAACCGGAGCCAATTTCCTTGTATGTGTACATATTTGGCCAATAAAGCTGATTCTGATTCTGTATTCCTTTTTGAAACAGATAGGATACCTGATGGGAAGGGGGGGGGGGGGGGGGGGGGATTTTTAATGGGCACTGTCTTGTTGTCTTGTTGTCGCAGCTGGTAATAACACGCTTATCCAAACACTATTTTTACTGTTCGGATGGAGCTAGTTTACTGCATCTTTGTTTAGCTCCATCACATAGTAGAGTCGTCCATTGAGGTGGCATCTCCCCTCAACTTCTCCTCCTCCACTGTCACCAACACTCCTGGTTCCCCTAACTGATCCGTTACGCAACACCAGGCACATATGGTTCATTTTAGAGGTGGATATTTTTAGAAGGTCATGACGGACCACAATAATTCAACAGATACTTCTAGTCAGACATTGGGGGAAGAGTCATCTAACAAGAATTGCAAAGTGCACTATACTGTATGCGCTCCATAAATGCCATGTGTGTAGGACATCGAACACCAGAAGAAGACTGTCATGTGTGTAGGACATCTAACCCCAGAAGAAGACTGCCATGTGTGTAGGACATCTAACCCCAGAAGAAGACTGCCATGTGTGTAGGACATCTAACACCAGAAGAAGACTGTCGCAAAGTGTGTTTTATTGTGCAAGTGTAACGTGTCATTTATTTGAGCCATGCATAGTCTAGCAAGAAGCTCATAGCAGACAACTCTGCAGAACTCCTCATATCCACAAAATCCCCGTGGAAGAGGTCTTCACTCGAGGGCGAATACTTGGGTTTATTTTAAAACACACGATAAATGAAGAACATACGGCCCCGCTCACCACATGCAACTAGAAAACTGAAACGAGAAAGCAAATTAAAAAGGACCCTTTAGATTATTAGGCATTCCTACTCATCAATCTACTTTCCGATGACTCCTTCAATTCCACTTGAAGCATTCTTGTTTCTTCACTGCTCTTATGACCGTCCCAAATATTAAAGAGGGGGGGTAATGAATATTGGAAAACTGCAGTACAGTGTATACTGTATATGGACTTCATTACGTTTTGCTTTTGTCAAAAGTGGGTTAACAAACAGCAAGTCTCGCAGGAATAAAGGAATGGAATCCTAGTTCAGAGAAAAATCTGCTATGAAGTCTGGTCAAGGGTACAGAAATTCCTGTTCAGGATCCAATTAAACTACATGGAATTTCCCAACACTGATGAATACCAAATATTTTGCAGGTGAAACAACCCTATTACTTCATCTCGGAGAATTTGCGGAAAAACTGAAGGGGCGGAATAGTTGTTTGTGTCACTAATGAAGTTTACACAGGGTATAATGCAGGGATGTTGCAGTTAAATACCTTTTAAGACTTTTAAGACTTTTTCAAGACCTCAACACCATTTTCGTCACATCAACGATAGGCGTGTACATCACAAGTTTCATCACGATACAATATTATATAGATTCTTTGGACAACTATACAATATTTTCCGATATCGCAAAGTCTGCCACGATATGATATTGATTAAATTCAGGGGTCTGCGATGGATATGGGATGATAGCATATGCTCATTTAACATCATCAGCACAATTCTACCAAATGTAATACCTCTCACATGGCGATTAAGACTTTTTAAGACTTTTTAAGGGCCTTAATTTCCCCTAAATTGATTTATCAACTTTTAATACTTTTCAAGACCCGGTAGATACCCTGTTATAGAATCTTGGCTTCTGGCTTTTGATAGGGAAGGACCTGGGGCTTTCATGTAGGAGCATGCCTGCCCATCTCACCACTGGGTTAATCATAGCCTAACATCAGTAACATCAGTAAACTGTCATCTTTTAGACAAGATCAAAGTTGCAAGTCATGTAATCGCTGAGTTTAACAATTCACACGAAGTGTCTTATATTCAACAGAAATTCTGCTATTCAGCCATGTTGGTTACACATGGTAAACCTTTAATGAGTTAGCTGAGCTACAGGCGGCATACTGCATACTGTAGTACTGCATACTGTAGTACTGCATACTGTAGTACTGCACATACTGTAGTGCTGTACATATTGTAGTACTGTACATGACATGTGGTGGGTTGCAGGAGAAGTGACAAAATCAAGAAGTTCAGCCTCTACCTGTGCTGTGAAAGGATTATAGAAAGCATGCTTACTTAGTCATATGTAGTATATTACATTTTGAAAGTAACTTGCCCAACACTGATCCTGTTAGGTGCCTGTCAATCCCTCTCGATGAGCTTAAATTTTGCGACCACTGTTCCTCTTGGTGATACAGTTTATTTGGCACACAGGATGCTATCACAGTATTTCGTGTCTTTGCTATTAGTTGCCTCATTGCGTTTTGAAAACTCACACATAACATTTGTGACTCACAAACCTCTTTTAAAACTGACACACTGCTACAGTATAGCAGACAAAATAGTCTGCATAAAATCGACTACAGTATGACTCGCCTTTTCTAGGTGTACAATTGTGATTTACATCAAAGTTAGTCCCTTTTTCATACATTTCTTTCGCAATTTTGTTTAATTTGTCCAATTTGTATATCACTTCTCATCAGGACCAGATTGCTACAGCCTGTTTTCTTTTACATAATATCACGGGTAAACACGGCTGCTGCTTCTTCTCACTTCATCTGCAAAAAAAACAAAAACAAAACATCAAAACAGCGGTGGTGAGCACATGGAGTGATGAATGAGAGAGCAAGATAAACAGCTTTGTCCTGGGCTTGTGCATCAGTACAAAGGGCTGTCCTGCGTCAGACGCTGAGCCCCGGTCTTTAGAGCACCACCAGATAACAGCTGATAATGAGCTGGCCCTGGGACAGGTGCTTCCTCCAGCGCCATCAGACGACACTGTGCTCAACCCCTCTGCGACCTGCCCCGCCCCCCTACCCACCCGCCCGCCCACTAACAACCACAAGCACTTCTGTTGTTTCCCACCTAACAAAACACTCAGGGTCTCTCTCATTTCAAAACAGCTGTTGACACAAGAGAAGAAAAGTCAAGTGAATGTGTGTACTACAGTATATTATGTGTGTTGCGAATACATGTGTCTATTAGCCCAGCAGGGTCTAATGTGTTGCCCAGCGTAGCCTACCACGAGAGAGAGAGAGAGGGAGGGAGAGAGAGAGAGAGGGGGGGAGGGAGAGGGAGAGGGAGAGAGAGATTGCAGACACCTGATTTTGCACTTCATCAAGACTGGATGCTCGATGGATGGCTCTGCCAAAATCATGAATGAGTTCCTGAGGTGATTTGTTGGCATGGCATTGAATTTTGCTCGCCGGATCATCTTAAGAGTGATCTTAAGACTAAGTTAAGGTGTAGACTTCAATTCACTGGACATGAAATACAGTCAATTCTTCCCACAGAGGTTTGCACTGTGCCATCAAGACTGCTCTGGCACTAGGCCGTTTCTCAATACCAAGAATGCATTCTTGTTCTTGTGTTCTTGGGGAGAACGTTCTTGCTAGTCGTTCTTGGAAGAATGAACTTGCGAGGTCACAAGCACACATGACGCCTGTTGGCAGTTTGAGACGATGCGTTCTTGGGGGTATTGCGCAATACCAGCGCAGAGGCCGCCTGCAGTACTACACAAATAAAAAGCTCAGCTGATGTAGATGCAGCCAATTGTGCTCTGGACCTTTTTGCCATTTTTCGCCATAAATGTTCATAAAGTGGCACTTATTGAAACCTACTACCCTGCTTGTAGGCATCAAAGTCATCAGAAATTAATTTAGTGATGAAATAAAACTTTAAATTGTAAAAAACGTCCCGGAGCTTATGGCGTCTTCTCTGCTGCGTTCTGCCTCCACTTATGCCGAAATGAATGCTGGGATATCTGCCTTGCCAAGTTGACACAAGTCACCAATCAGAGCATCCTCGGTAAAGTGGGCATGTCAAGAACACATCCGGGAACGTTAAGCGTTCTTGGCGAAATGTGAACTTTGTATTGGAACAGTACTTGGGCTGCGACTGATGACGTTTCACAGGGACACAAGAACGCAAGAACACACAAGAATGCTTATTGAGAAACGGCCTAGATTTATGTGTGTCGTGTCAAATTGCCCTCTTGAACAAGACACTGTACCCCTAAATGCCCCCTCATTCTACGTCAATCTGGAGAGCGGCTAAAATGTAAATTTGAAAAATCTACAGTAAATCAATGACAGCTACGTACTCTGTATTACTGCATCACATTGTTGTCAGTGACTGGGATTGTTCCACAGGATCTGGCAAGATATTCCTCCAGCCAATGTCTCTTCTCCAGCTCAAACTCACTCAGTAGGCTCAAATGTATGTAAAGCAGTTTGGACCACCATCATGACCAACCTGTACTATGAAACTTTTTGGAAAGTCCTGTATAAGTAGCTTAAGACTAAGATGAGAATGCCTGGAATTAGACAGATAGTTGTGCATACATCAGACGATACTGGGATTTATCCATCGACATAATATGGAATTTATTCATAAATTTAGTCATAATTTTATGGGGGGGGAAAAAAAATCATAATTTAGAGAAATGTAAATTCAAATGTATTGGTGTCAAAAGTCCTCGCCCAGTCCCCTCTGGGATACAGAGTGAAACCATGAATCATGTCGGTGTCAAGGAAAGCAGACAGACATTCCAAAGATGAGCGTCAGGTAGGAATTCAAGTTATGTCACGTAGCCATTGACCCCCCCCCGGTATCAGCAGCAGTCAGCACATTTTCACAGTCAACAGTGGCACGGACCAGTAGTACAGTAGCTAGCTAGGTAGAGAGAGCTGTCTGGGGTCTGCCAGCTGTGTAGATGAGAGGGATACAGGATACTAAAGGGGCAATTCCAAAACGTTGCTCCTGGGCCTGCTCTCGTTCTGGACTACTGGCGCTGGTCCATCCTGGATGTTTTTGTCCACATCCCGGCTGGGCAGAGAGGCGGTCACTGTCGCCGTCGTGTTTTGGTTGGATTCCTTTGACTTGGGAGTGAAGCTCTTTTGAATCTTTTTTTTTTTTACGTGTTTGCATGTGAGAGAGCAAGAGAGTCAGAGACAGCGCTAAAGAACCATTAGATTACCAAAAAAAAAACATATATTAGACTAACAACAACCTACTAAAACAGTACGCTTCTAACTGTACTATATGAAACATGAAAGTGTTAGCCGCTGTGCAGTTTAGCACCGTGTCATCCTGTGTATTCCCATTTCCTGGTGAGCTCATAGCAGCTTTCAGCATGGAAAGTCCTCCTTGCCCGGCAGCTCCAGCTTGGTTTCCTGATCTGTTTAGCTTCACTGGCAAACCCACCATTGATTACTCATGTGTGGATCTTCCTGACAAACACATGATCCTGTTCTTCTCCCCCTGGCTGCTACGGCATCCTGCCATGGAATGCACTGTTTAGCTTCTCGCTCATCGTTCTTACAAACATCACGAGAACGACGTGCAGCGCGCGACATGACAAGCTCTGGTCACTCGGCTCACTCTCTCAAGTCATGCAATTAAACGCATTCTTTCATTGTCCTGTGGCGGCTTGGCGAGGAGCCCCAGACCTGACTAATCAAGCGTGCGGATGATCAACAACACGTTTCAGCTCGGTTATGAAGCGCTTATCCGACCTGATGACAGAACAAGGCCAGATAAAACATTCCTTGCCGCAACAAGGGTAATTTTTTTTCTCTCCTCTGAACTGAGTCTGACCTAAACCCAGTGGTTCAGGTCACTGAGATATATGAATATAATATATCTCATATCATATGTGGTTCAGGTCATACTGGAGTTGTTAGGTCCTGAATGATACTTTTTTTTTAAATAGAAACTAGTACACAAGTTAATTGAAAGCAGGGCATGTTAAGATCTTGATTAAGGGCGTCTGGGTACTGTAGAGGTCCAAACTTGAAAGAAGAGCCGATGCACACCCTCACGATCTTATGGATAGGTGCGTCGGAGGAGAGAGTCCATAAGCAGAAGGAAGAATTCCCGCACACTATCCAGTTACAACTTACTGGCAAACTTTATTGCAACGTTTCGGTCACTGATGAAGGTCTGAGTGACCGAAACGTTGTAATAAAGTTTGCCAGTAACTGGCTACTGTAGAGGTAAAAGCACTCGCCCACTACCGCGGAGACTCGGGTTCAATTCCCGGTACCGCCGGTACTTCCGGCTTGGTCAGACGTTCCTACAGACGCAATATTGGCCGTGTCTGCGAGTGGGAAGCTGGTGGGGTAAGTCTTGGTCGCTACACTAGCGTCTCCTCTGGTCGGTCGGGGTGCCTGTTCGGGGCGGAGAGGGGAACTGGGGGGAATAGCGTGATCCTCCCATCCATGTGCTACGTCCTGCTGGTGAATCGCCTCGCTGTCAGGTGAAAAGAAGCGGCTGCTGACTGCACAAACGTGTCGGAGGAGGAATGTGCTAGTCTACGGCTCACCCCCGGATCAGCAGAGGCGGTGGAGCAACGACTGGGAGAGCAGGGGGAATTGGCCAAGTACAATTCGGGAGAAAATAGGAGAGATATTGAGAAAAAATAAAAGTATTTTTGTCTTCAGACAAGAGTCCAGTAGTCAAATCAACGAGCCACATGACACCAACAGTTTACACATTTTCTGAATAACTCAGCATCCTTCCCGAAACTATAACATAACATAACAGCAGGGGGCTTGGGGAAAGGGGGGGGGAGTTCAAGAAGTCAAAGTTCTAGACAAGAGAAATGACACAAATGTTTACAGTCTGGTCAAGTCAGGTCAAATTCCTCGATCAGAGGAAGTTGGGCCCCAAGGAGGAATTTTTTATTTCATGTGTACACAGTTTTGTCAGAAAACAAGTGGGTGTTTGGGGTGGAGATCTAGGGAGCAGAATTATCACAATTAAATTTGAGTCTATGGCTGAATGATTGGTGGAGTTAGCTTTGGGAGGGAAACAATTACAGTATATTATATTTTTGTATATTTATGTTTGTACTGTATATTGCAGTGACAACAAAGTTTCTCCTAGTCTGTCTAGCCTTGGTTGGCCAGGCTAGCCTACTGTAACAACAATGTGTCAATTGCTACTAACTGAATGCTTCACAATTATAGTGTAATGCATCTGAGCACTTGCAGTAGTCTAACAGCTCTGCAGTAACTTTATTAGCCTACAGTATGTTATGGTCAATTTATTTTGAATAAGAAATGGCCACCAACCACCAGGCCATAGTTCTGTGAATCAATCAGACAACGCTGCTAATGGTTCTTCTTGCATTCCCTGCGTACTCCTGCAGAAGCAACGCAAGCATATGACTGAGTGAAACGACACTGACTGTTAACAGCAAAGGCCCGTGGCAGCTGAGTGTTGTGGTTAATGAGAGAATCGCAGAACAAAATATTGAAATAATGAGTTGACTTGGCCACCAAGCTACTTCCTGCTGGATGCACAGTGCACCAAGCTACTTCCTGCTGGATGCACAGCGCACCAAACTACCAGTTGGTCGATGCTTGTTTGATGTCTACTGTACTGGTTGGTTGGTGGATGACTGCACACTGTATTTCCCTGACACCATCATTCCCCTAAGCCAGGGGTGCCCAACCAGTCGATCGCGGTCTACTGGTCGACCACGGGCTGACCCCAGGTCGATCGCGTAAAAAATCGATTATTTTATTTATTTATTTTTTTTTTTTTTTTTTTAATAATCAAATAAAAATATAATGGAAGTACACTCAGTTGTTTATTTTAATTATGGATCATAATACAATGCAATTCCAAATGCACTTTTATTTTAAAAGTAGCCACACAATGAGAAAAAAGAAAGTGAGAAAAAATAAATCATGTATTGGGAAAAAAAAGTGATGCATCGATTTAAGATGCATTGAGATGCATTGATAATCTTAATCGAATCGAATTGTAGCCCTCTGAATCGTAATCGAATTGAATCGTGAGGCCAGTGAAGATTCACAGCCCTAATGTCAAGTGGTTGTGGGACAACGAGAAAGTGTTGTGAGGTTAGTTACTGCAGGCTGGAAACGATGTGTGTGCGTTTGCGATGTTGAAACTGGACTGGTAGATCTCGGGAGGTTGGCTACTTGAAAAGTAGATCTTGGGTCAAAAAAGGTTGGGCACCCCTGCCCTAAGCACTGCATTGATGAATGTTACACATTTTTCCAAAAACTATACACATAAAAATGCCCACTATGCACACAATTCTGAAAACTTGAAGCTCATGTACTGTATAACAGCATGACTCCAAACTGCTAAACAATAAGTACAATTCCTTTGTTCTCACTCTATTTTTCTATCGGTATCACTTTAAGTGTACACTGGTATTGGTACTGGTATCATCATTTTTAAACGATACCCAGGCCTACTACCAGGTACATGTGTAAGCAAGCAGTTGGGTTAAAAAAGCAAATGAGCGGTGTCGGTGTGGTATGTGGGTCAGAGAAACCACTCTGCCTGCCTAGAGCAGAAAGCCCACATGGCATACTGTCTTTTGGGCCGGGCCAGTACAGGACAGCTATTGTTCAGTGCTGCAGCATCTCGCCCACAGCCACAGCTAGTCAGGGCTGCAGCCCGAGTCCAAATCCAAAGCTGTTTTCCCTGTCAGACTCCTCGGCCCATATGAGACAACAGACAAGCCTTCAGAGGTGACGATAGGTCACCTTGACTCCTCCTCGGCCCATATGAGCCAAGACTTCAGAGGTGACGATAGGTCACCTTCAAACTATGAAAACAAACGAAGCAACGCGTCAAATAACAAGTGACGACTGCAAGGTGTCATAAAGGGTTTTGAATCAACAAATCATTTGATGCTGCTTCGGCTACAGCGTTTAAATAGCTGAAAAAAGGTCACCGTTATTTTGGAAAGTTTTTAACCTATCAAAGTGAGGAGCGTCCGCGCAGCCTTCTGCAGAGTCTCCGCAAGTCATTCCTCAGATTGTCAGTCAAACTACAGTACATGACCCAACCTTGCCCAAATTGGCTGGCATCAGTATCAAAGTCAGAAATTGTGACAAGACTACAGTAGTACACTCTCTCCCATGCTTCTATGGCTGCTTCTATGTGCATGAAGACTGCTCGCAATTTTATGACAATACATAATTGACATCATAGCATGAGCCAAATATGAAATCACACACCTACATTAATCAATGATTGAACATCTCAAGGTCAAAGATTCTGTATTTTTCCCATAAATGTCTGACGTACATTTATTTGTTTATAACGTGTCAACCGGCAAAAAAATTATATATAAAAAATAAAAAAAATAAAACGACAATATCACAAAAACTATAAGTGAGAAAAATCGTAATCTTAATTCAATTTGTGTCACAAAACGTAGTAGTATTTTGGGATATTTGTCATCTTAACCTTAGCCTTGAGCAAATCAGCAAAACTGACCATGGGCCATTCTGCAACACAGCAATTCAGTCCACGTTACGCTTACTGTAATGAATAATTGGACACTCTATAATGAGAGGAGACATTTTGTAATCCGTGGAGGAGACAGGCGGAGGAGACATTTTTGCATCCGTGGAAGAGACAGGCAGCGCCAATGAGTGTGCAGACAGAAAGCTGTCTGCGGGCTGCATGTAATGGACTGACCCTGATGTTCAACAATGAACTTTCTGCCACTTTGGAATGTGTTTGACCTCTTGGTCAGTGTTCTCTCTCACACACACACACACACGCATGCACGCACGCACACATGCACGCACACACACACACACACGCACACACACACACACGCACACACACACACACACATGCACGCACACATGCACGCACACGCACACACACACACACACACACACACACACTCACGCACGCACGCACGCACGCACGCACACACACACACACACACACCGCCAAACCGAGCATAATCACAACAATAGGCCCACCACAGAAAAGGCCATAATATAATACAGTATATTGCAATATGGAAATTGAGATATATGGCACACATTATGCAGACAAGAATTTTATATCAACTCATTTTCTATTGTAAAATACAATTATGATTGTATTCTGTTAATATTTCCATTATGATGCAATGTTTCATACTGAGTTACGTATTTCACAGTGATGTTAGAACAGCTACGTTGGGGAAAGGGATTTCTCTAAAAGCAAAGCCTTGAGAAGCGTATTGAGAGCGTGCCTAAGCCTTGGCCCCCTGTAGGACGGGGTGGGTGCTGCAGACGTGGCACATTGTGCTGGCCTCTCTCTGCAGAAACAGGTGTGCATGTATGTAGGTATTGGTTTGTAATAGAAGACTCATGTAAGCTGCGTTGTGTTGTGCAGCAGTGCAGTCCCCCCACAGCTGGTGGACGCTCTAGCATGGAGGCTAAAGCCTCGCTCAGGGACTATCTCTGTTAAAACTGTGACTGGGGATATATTTTATGAATACTTCCTCCTCTAAAGGCGACAAGCAACATAAACCAAATTCCCTCCTGTCATAAATTGGATGCATATTGCCGCCGCAGTATTTTTGTTGTTACCATGTAACAAGTGCTAAAACACGAGGCTTGTAAGGTCTGATTTAAACAACGATAGCAGTAAAAAATTAACAACCCACAGTTTGCTGGCAGGCGTCACAAGTTGCGAAAACAAGCGTGGACAAGATTAGTATGGTGTTTAGATCTCCACACAAGTCTCTCCAATACTTGGATTAGATTAGGAAGCTTCAAAAAGCTTATTTTCCATCTGCTTGTCTTACGATGTAAAAATTTACACCCACAATTAATACACGCCATTAAAAATATACATCCAAAAAGAGTGCCTTTTCAAAACAAACAACTGCACAGGTGGGAATAAGAAAGACTAAGGGGGTGGCCACAATGATCCGTGGTGTCTGTCCGTCTGCGTTCATTTCTCTGCTCACTTCCATTCATTTTCAAGACAGCTGTCCGTCTGTCTGTGGAGCACTGATGAAGCGTACGTATCCAGCAAATTCTCATACGTTTTGAGGGACAGAAAAGTTCAAGAGGGCTGAACCTTTTCTGGATGGACGTATCGAATGGATGAATGGATCTCAGCATAGATATCTATGGAGATCTCAGGGCGTGTGGATGTGTGGATGTTTGAAGGTGCGCTTGTTGTAATTCAGCCAGCGTCCCATGTGAGCGGGGTTGTACATTTAAGCAGCGTGATGTTCAAACACCGCCCCGTCAGGAAACGAGCAGGAATCTCACAATGCGACACCGCCGTAAGCGTCCTTTCCGTCCTCTCATGATGACTGACTGAGTGACTGACTGACTCAGCCGAAAACACCTCCTCATGACCACGTGCATGCCGCGCAGCCGCGCACATAGTAAAAAATACGGCCAGAGAATATGTCCGCCGGCAATGCAATCGAATGACTGGTTCTCATTCTTGCTGACATGCCTCATTAAACAGTTCCTGTGTGTCCACAGTCTCCGCACTACGACCGCCGGACCCTTTGTGCATTTCCAGTATATACCATGAGGAGCGTGCCTTGGCCCCCTGTAGGACGAGGTGGGTGCTGCAGACGTAGCACATTGTGCTGACCTCTCTCTACAGACCTGGCCTCTCCATAGCAGATGAGGAGCGTGCCTTGGCCCCCTGTAGGACGAGGTGGGTGCTGCAGGCGTAGCACATTGTGCTGCTGACCTCTCTCTACAGACCTGGCCTCTCCATAGCAGATGAGGAGTGTGCCTTGGCCCCCTGTAGGACGAGGTGGGTGCTGCAGGCGTAGCACATTGTGCTGACCCCTCTCTACAGACCTGGCCTCTCCATAGCAGATGAGGAGCGTGCCTTGGCCCCCTGTAGGACGAGGTGGGTGCTGCAGGCGTAGCACATTGTGCTGACCTCTCTCTACAGACCTGGCCTCTCCATAGCAGATGAGGAGCGTGCCTTGGCCCCCTGTAGGACGAGGTGGGTGCTCCAGGCGCAGCACATTGTGCTGCTGACCTCTCTCTACAGACCTGGCCTCTCCATAGCAGATGAGGAGTGTGCCTTGGCCCCCTGTAGGACGAGGTGGGTGCTGCAGGCGCAGCACATTGTGCTGCTGACCTCTCTCTACAGACCTGGCCTCTCCATAGCAGATGAGGAGCGTGCCTTGGCCCCCTGTAGGACGAGGTGGGTGCTGCAGGCGTAGCACATTGTGCTGACCTCTCTCTACAGACCTGGCCTCTCCATAGCAGATGAGGATACGAGCTGGTTCATATCATCACCACTCGCCTGCAAAGATTAGAAACACATTTTTCCTAGCACGAGTTGTAAACGCTTTTTCTTGCTGCATTCTTCATCTGTGCTTATTTAGTTCGCTGGGGGCCTGTTGTGACCGCAAAATGCTTTTCGTGCTCAGCTTCATCCACTTTTTTTTTTTTTTTTTTATACAGATGTGTTCCTCAGCGTTTGTAAATGAGTCGTTTTCTTTTTCATGGAGTAGAGAAAATCTGCAAATAATAATGGTTTACATACCAGCGCAGAACAGAGCCAAGATGCAAATTGCTTAGTGGGTCTGTTAAACACTATGGTGTATCTTCATTAGAGCTTCAAAGCTGGAATCCCAGTCATTTGGCCCTTGATCAAAGTTTGTCACACACCACATAGTAGGCAAGTACATTTTAGGAACAACCCCCCCTCTGGGCCCCCCCTGCGTTGCTTCTCAGTTTGCTTTTCCATAGACAAAAGCAAGGATGTCAACATATGAGTTCTATTCAGAAATGTCATCCAATATTGTTCATATTAAGGCTGTCCTCTAAAAGTCGAATAGTCGAAACATCAGTCAAGAGACCCCTGAGTCGAGATTCCTCATGTCGAGCAGTCGTTTCCCACCCATCTAAATTCCAATTTTAATTTCATTTGTTAATTTATTCTTGTTTAGATTTATTTACATTACATTACAACATTTGGCAGACGCTTTTATCCAAAGCGACTTACAATAACACATTTTTGTCAGCAATAGAGCAATCAACTATGCAACACAGTCTATGACAACTACAACTTCTGAAGGAACAGTGGTACAAGTTTAGTTCAGGTTATTTTTTTATTTTTATTTTTTAATATATAGAGAGAAAGAAGTTAGTTCAAGAAGGCCCCAGATGGAGCCTGAAAAGGTGTGTCTTTAGTCTTATTTAGGCCTATTCGTTTTTGAGAAATAGGCTAAAGAACTGTTCAAGTTGTTATCCATGTAGGCTACATGTTGTTTTAATGTTTAAAAGGTGAAATAAAAATTTGGGCTATAAGAGCTTATTAATTAAAAAATAATAATATGTGACCTGCCTCTCATATTATTCAGACAAATCTATTATCCAATAGCCCGATGTCGGCAATTAAAATCTTGCATGATCATATACAGTCTCTTATTGATTTTTAAACGCTCAAAAATATGTCCCCATCACTCTGTTGCATTGGCTGTTAATGTGGTCAAAATAATCACTGAAGATATTCTTATTTTTATGTTTTTGTATAGTATAGAGACACTGCGGAGCGCGTCATCATTCAGAAATCACGCCCAAAACAGGGGAAAACAGAAACCCCCCCTCAAATCCTGGCATTCTCCTATGTCGCGTGCATGGTTGCGTGTTGCACAAAAAGATTGTATATACGGAAGATGAACACTCCACCTTACTTCCTTGACAGCTAGATCCACATTTTTCTTCTCGCCAATTCTCAATGGCTTCCTTGTTTTGTTCAGGAGTACAAAAAAACTTTAACTGGCGATTTTTTACATTTGTTGTCTGCGCAGCCAACCACACACAACTGCTTTTAGCTATGTTGAATTCAAGGAAAATTACGCTGGTCTATGGGAGTGAATGGAGCAATTTCCCCTGTGATGGGCGTGGCCTATTTCATGCAGTGTCTCTATAGTCGAATATTCCTATTGGACATTCGAATCCGATTCGACTGGCAGAATCCTGAGTAGGGGGGACAGCCCTAGCTCATATAGTTTGATTTCAGAAGAAAGCACACAATTTGCTTAGGTTATAGCAAATAAATATGTTCCGGTATTTGGCCGAAATGACCGGCCAGCTCTGACTGAATTCCTCCTCTTGTTTCCGCTGGGGCTTTGCTCACTACAATGAAACAGAACATGCCTCACACTGAATGCACATTGGGGGAATGATGCAGTATGTCTCCATTTCAGTGGAAGCTGACACACTATGGAGGAGCTATGGGAAGGGTCTCCTCAGCCGGGTGGAATACCAATAAACTCACACACACCCACGCAAACACGCAAAAAAACAAGGCACGCGGGTCCTCAATGACATCTGGAACCAGTAAGCTAATAGATTTAGCATGGACGCATGGCACCGTTTCTATATTTAAACAATGATACCATGACAGGAAGTTTAAGGGGCGATACTGAAAGAAGGCCATGCTGGCTCATCCCTCAGAGTCAGAGAAAGGTCAAAGGCCATAACTAAGGTTTAGATTTCATATTGACAAAAACGATACCCATCCAAAATGTGACATAACAATATACCAACCATCCACCTTTGTACCAAAAATAACTTTTGTCTGGACAGGACAAAGTTACAGGTTCATTACTCACAGTTATTGCTCACCGGCATCGTAGAAGACTCTGCTGTGTGCAGTTTGACACACAACTGCTTGTCCCCTGTCAGGCTGTGCCATAACTCACCGCGCGGCAGCCATGATGGCCCCCACAGCACGCCACCAACAGAGCCAGTGAGACACAGGGGCTTGCATGTCCTTCAAAATGCCCCCCTCCTCTCTGTTTGTGCTGAAATAATAGCCTGCGTCTTGTCCTTAATTGCCTTAAATACCATTGCATAAACAAGAACTAATAATTCTCAAATGCAGTACAATATTATCCCCTTGACCATGTGCACAAAGCCGAAGACTTCAGCTGCAGCTGAAACAATCTTTGGCTGCCATTTATCACTCATTGAAAGCATTCAAACAAAAACACGAATCCACTCTGCATCTGTGTAACAGTCACTAAAAGCTGAAAAACTCAGGGCCAAGCCAAGACTACATAAACCAGAGGCTTAATGTTAAACTTCCAAATGTGGTAAGATAACTATGTAAATTATTTATCTCTTTCTACCAAGTATCTTGTCATAATGAGGAAAAAATAATGTTTCATCCGAACATCATTGGGCATATTGAGGATGCTCCTCTGCTGCTCCATCCATGTCGGCTGAGATATCTGACCCAGATTACGCAACCTGTTAGCAGTCTGTGGGCCTGTCCAGTGTCCACCTGTTCTCCCCTGGTCCACATCACTTCGCTGCTGGACGCTAACATACCTCTAGTTATGATGTATAACATTTAGGACGTCCAAGGCCTTCCACCAAACACTGACTGAACATGCCTGGGATGGAACAGGAGCAACTGCATAGCTGATGGACCAAAACATCTCAACTGTCAAAATGACAGAAATTCTCCAGTGCACTTTCACTGCTGGAACATAAATCACCCCAATCGAAGGTCTTTGGCACTGTGAAGCAGGTTCTCCTCCAGAGTTTTATTTTATTTGGCCTTTAAATTGTCTATCCATCCTTGCCGGTAGCTTCAGATAGTATTTGATTTGGCTCTTAGATTGTCTATCCTTGCCGGGAGCTTCAGATAGAATGCAAAAATTTAAGATTCAGGGTCATTGCAAAATGCATGCAATTATGACTATGGAAGGAGATGAATGGAGCAAGATGGATGCAACTTTATTCAAGGTAGCACAAAATTAGCCAGTGATCATATTCCTGATACCTTCCCCATGGTGCTTGATAACTGTTTATAGAAGCAGTTATTTTTTTCTAATTAGACTGCCAAAAACAGGAAAACTGGAATCAACTGTTCCCGTGGATGCCAGCTAAGCCATGACAACCGGTCAAAGTATGGCCTGTTGGTTTCACATCAAACGTGTCCTCCTCACCACTGGACTGAGTCAAAGCTGTATGTATAGTCCTTACTCCAGAATAAATACGGTATATCCCACTAAACTATCAATAAATGTTCTTTGCAGAATGCAGACGTCAGAGTTTTTACATCATGATGCAGTTGAAGAGAAAAGCATCTGAGAAATAATGGCGAATGAATGTGAGGAGATATGGAAGTGAATGTAAACAACTGCTGTGTGATGCTGCAATGAAAGTACCTTGATTAAAAGCAGTATTATATTAATATATATTAGCAGTTTTAAGAAATCAAGTACTGTGCGAAATTGGTCAAAACATTCGTCCTCTACTACAGAAGTGTGGTGCTCTGGAAACGTTGATTCTTCGCCTGCAGGCCAAAAAGCATCCTTCTTTCAATCATTAACAGCATATTATCTACAGTACATGTGTGAATATATAAACAGAAATGACACAGGCGCTTTTGGCCTGTGCTGATCAGAGAGAGAGCAGCAGCACGCCCGCTACTGTTTACTGCGACTCTTGCCCTGGAGATTGACAAAAACAGCTCTCTCCCGATACAGATAAGCAAATATTTGTGCGTCCGTTGCTCCGTCCCTATAGACTCCTGTCACACACAGACCCCCCGGAGTGAGTCAACTAGGAGAAGCCATGCTTTCCTTAACATTCCTCAAGAGGAAGACGGAGACAACCAGCAGTGGGAAAGCGATAGCGAGCTGGACATACTGTACGGAAGGAATCAGAGGAGAGAGATGAATCCCCAATTAGTGAGGACGGAAGAGAGGCCGAAACAAACTTTAGAGTAAACAATCATTATGAATTTGGCTGAAGCAGGAAATGCCGATATCTGCTCCACATGCGGACAAACATGTCTCTTGAAAAATAATAATCTGTCACGTTGTGACAAAGACAACGTCAGAGTGCTTCTTTCTTCTCTTTTTTGCCGCCCCGCAAACCCCTGTCATTTCGTATTTGATGGTATTTTACGCAGAAGGGGGAATTCTTCAGCATCAACATACAACAGTTGAGATCAGGAAGTTGGGAATGGTTGAGGGCAGAAGGACAAGGACGTACGCTCGCTAACCAGAAAAAACACTGTACAACCCGAGCAGACGACACATTAACTTCTACATGTTCCAGAGGTGTTGTCAGATGTCCTGTTATGAACTATTAACCCGTGATGTTTGGTGTGTGAACACTGCTTGAACAGCTCATTTTCCATTGCAGACAACAAGAGCCACAAGACTGAGACAGAAGAGTCACAACAACAGATGCAACCACCAGCCTATCAGACAGTTGTCTCTTTTTATCGATAAATACTGGAAAGTAAACAACTTGTAAGCTTACTGTAAGAATATCTACAGTACGTTGATTATGTTTGTCTTCATTACTTATCATCAGTATAAAAGGCTTCAAATGTAAAAAGCGAATTCCATAAAAAATACAACTAAGAAATCTAAAGATGTGGGCTTTATTAGACAGTCAAAATCGGAGAGACAGAAAAGAGTGGGGAAGAGAGGGAGAGAGAGAGAGAGAGAGAGAGAGAGGGAGAGGTGACATGTGGCAAAGGTCCCAGGCTGGATTCCAACCCAGGAAATGATGATTAGCCGACCGAGCCACCAAGACGCCCCAGCAACGAGATACATGTGGATATATTTTTGCATCACAACCATTTTCAACACTTCAAGTCCACTGTGGAAATCAAGTTTAAAAAAAAATACCACTGAGGAAACAACTGAGTCAAACTGTGTCCGTTTGTGTCATATTGAGGGTACAGGAGGCTCACCATCTCCACCCCCTGAGGAAAGCTTAGACTCACCATCTCCACCCCCTGAGGAAAGCTTAGACTGACCATCTCCACCCCCTGAGGAAAGCTTAGACTCACCATCTCCACCCCCTGAGGAAAGCTTAGATTCACCATCTCCACTAGGGCTGCACGATTAATCGTATTTTCATCGTCATCGCGATATGAAAATGCGCGATGAACACATCACAAAAGTCACGTGTTATTGCAAAAAAAAAGAAAAAAGAAAAAAAGTACAGTGCACCTGAACGCAACATGCAAGATACCGGCTGAATAAGAGTTTCCCTGTGCAGGCCAGCGCTAGGCTATCACACTTGTGCATTCTACAACAGAGAGGAAGGAACTCCTCCATTGTGGTCAGGATGCCTCTCACCACTAAAGTCTGAATCCAAACGGGAAGCTGCCAAACCACTGATCAATGGAGGCAGAAAATCCCTGATGTTAGAAAAACAGAACGATTATCAGAACAGAAATGACAGAACTGTGGAAAGGTCTGGCCGGGGCTTTTATACAATCATGGCCAATCGAATCAGCTCATCTCATGTGCAGATAGATACATCCAACTTGACAGTGCAATAAAATAGGCTTCCCCTATTTTGTCGGTTGCCTGTAGTTTGTTTTAGCCTACTTATGTGATTAAGAAGGTTGCATTCAGTCGACCTCTAAATCACAAAATGGATTGGTGGAAGCGGGAGTAGGGCTGCACGATTAATCATATTTTCATCGTCATCGCGATATGAAAATGCGCGATGAACACATCGCAAAAGTCACGTGTTATCGCAAAAATATATATATATATATTTATATATTTTTTTATTTTTTTATTTTTTTTACAGTGCACCTGAACGCAACATGCAAGATACCGGCTGAATAAGTGTCCAAATGTTCATGTCATTCTGGCCAATACTCCACTTCTGTTATAACATTTCAGTCTGGAATATGGAATATCTTTCAATAATCATTATGACTAAAAGGCTAAAAGTAATCTCATGTGTAAGAAATGATTGTTCTACATTGAAGTAAAAATGTAAATAATTAACTTGTTGGTTTGGGATTTTTTTTAGCTTCAAGAGTGCATTTTTGTTCGTATGATCCTCAACACAGGCTTTGAGAATCCCGTGCCACTTACTGATACGTATGCTTAAATTAACACACTCTTTTTTGCAAAATTAATTTAGGCCCTCACTGTAATACTTCAGAAGTTGAATTTGAAGTTCAGCATTAATACATTTGTCATTTTTTGTCTTAGACTTACCTTTGTGTGTTATTGCAATATAAAACTACATAATTGAGAATCGATTTTCTAGATTCTGGAATCGAGAATAGTTGGAATGGAGAATCGATTCTGGAATCGGATCGTGACCCCAGGAATCGGATCGGATCGTGGCTTAGCCGGATCGGAGCACCCCTACCCATTAATATTTTTGTTTATAGCATTTATTTATTTATCGCAGGTCATATCGTCATCGCAATATTGAACAGTGTTATCGCACATCGCAGCTTTTCCTCATATCGTGCAGCCCTAATCTCCACCCCCTGAGGAAAGCTTAGTCTCACCATCTCCACCCCCTGAGGAAAGCTTAGACTCACCATCTCCACCCCCTGAGGAAAGGCCGTCCCATCCCAGTCCTTCTTGGGGAAGCGCTGAATGATCTTCCCACATCCCTCTCCTGAACCTGGAGGTGAAAAGAGATGAACATCTGTCAATCACAACAGACAGACAGACAGACAGGCAGGCAAACAGACAGGCAGGCAGACAGACAGACAGACAGACAGGCAGGCAGACAGACAGACAGACAGGCAGGCAGACAGACAGACAGACAGACAGACAGACAGACAGACAGACAGACAGGCAGGCAGGCAGACAGACAGACAGACAGGCAGACAGGCATGCAGACAGGCAGACAGACAGACAGACAGACAGACAGACAGACAGACAGACAGACAGACAGGCAGACAGGCATGCAGACAGACAGACAGACAGGCAGAGATGCCGCGATCTCTCCATATACAGACATGCACCAAGTATCGCTGCTGCATCTCATTGGCTTATTTCTTTGGCAGTTTGTAAGGAGGGAAAAAACTGAATTACCAGTATTGTAGTAAATCCCATTCCATACATTCTCATGTATGAGAAGACCCCAAATGAGCACTATTACAACCACTAATACACAGAGCATGGCAGCAGAAGAAGCTCTCGCAAGCCCTCCACGCCAAACAGATGTACTGTATCATAAATAACGCTTTGAGTCGAGTTATACTGCCTCCTCAAAGGCTCAGACGTCAGACTCAGACTGCGCTCCAGTCCAAAGCGTTTCTCTTCCCCAGCCCTCCTGACATAAGTCATGTATGGTGACATGGGAGGAAACACAAATCATAGCCAGGTCTGGTCAGATATCCAGACTTTCCAAACTGGCAAAGTTCTTTTCACTTTGTTTGTATCAGGTCCAATGTATTTATTAGCCACATTCAACAGGTTTGTCACAAGGTGCGTCACAGAAAACAAGGGAGACAAATACAGACGTAAACAAGATAATAAAAGAAGGATTAACAGGGGGGTTTTCCTGCGTAGAGGAATTCTTGGCGCCCCCCAAAGAGGTTTTAGGCACACACACCCCCCCCACCCCAAGGCCCCAAAGGCCTGATATATCTGAGTTCAGGACAACCCTGACTGCATACTAAATCAAAATCCAGCATTTTTACTATATCATTGTAGAGAATTTCAAAGTGAAAGTCATTCACATTTTGTACCTTCAAATGGCTTCCTTTCTCAAACTTGGGGGTGCTGTAAAAACACATTGCTCCATAAGTTCTGACAATGACAAGCCACACCCCAAAGGCCCCAAAGGCCTGATATGTCTAAGTTCCTCACAACTGTGACTAGTAGTAGTACACACCAGCTCAAAATCAATCATTTGTTTTGATCAATTTAGAGAATTTCAAAGTTAAAGTCATGTACATTGAAATGACTATGTCTGAAACTTGTGGTGCCATAATTTCCAACAATGGCTGATATTCTTGTGTTCAGAAACCCAAAAGTGAAAAGTCGGCTACGCACGACAGTAAGTATGATCGATCATGCTACTGACGTATGCACTCTAGTCACCCCCTAAAGGCCCAGTTCTGCGCCAGGAAAAACCTTGATTGGCCTAATTGACATTAAATACAAGTTCATCGCAAACTCCAGGATGAACTCCCTGCATTCCTACAGTTCATCATTTATCATTCTGTCTGTATTCTTTCATCCCTTCATTCTGGGGTTTGCCTCAATCACATAGAGCTTGGATGAACAGCCTGCAGCTTCCTAACTGTCAAAGAAAATGCATTCTAAATCTCTCGCTGGCCAGCCTCCTCTCCCTTCTGTCCGAGGTGTCTGGCGCCGCAGGTCTCCATAACTGGGATAAACCCTCCCCTGCGCTACAGCTGCTGTCCCATTGGAGCGACTGTTTCGGTGGGAGCCGGATGTCCGCTCCCGGCTTATTACAAACTCTGTCATTGGCTCCGACCATGTCAATCAAAGCGGCTTCCGCTCCCTCCTCCTTGTGGGTCGCTGTAAATAGTGCCCTGCTGCCTCAGTGAAAACAACAATGCTAACTAGCTAGCAAGCTAACGGCAGAAACCTACACACTAGCTCGTTGCTACACGCTGAAAACGGCAAGTTGGATTGTTGAAAACTATTTTCCAAGGGGACTGCCGCTAAGCGCCACCCATCGCAATCCCACTATGGAGACCTGCGGCGCCAGACTCCTTGGACGGAAGGGAGAGGAGGCTGGCCAGCGAGACTAATGAAAGAATGAATTAGTGGTGCTGGTTTATTATATTACAATGTCACTTGTCTCTGAGCCTAGCTAAAAAAAACAAAGGAAATTATTGTGAATGCACTGAACTCATATTCAGTTGTGTAAAGGAGATAACGGAAGTCAATTTGGACATTGACATGTGCAGCCTTTTGTGGGTTATTAATGAGTCTGCCTTGCCATTTGGTCAGTGCAGTTTGCTGAGTTGAATCAAACTAGATTAGAGATATAACAGAAATCTCCCTTTCTCCTGCACTGGCACAGTGCCAAAACCAAAAAGTAGCTACTCCATAAAGTTGCGCCAAGACAATTAGTTTTTGGTTACAGTGTTTGTAGCGCCTGCCGCCTGCTGAGATGGTGCTGTGAAGGAGGAGGCTGTCCCTCATGGTACAGTCTCTCTTTTACCCCTGATGCTCGCTTGTCAGACCTTGGTCTCTAATGAACGGCTGATTTGCAAAGGTTGAACAATGCAAGGCAAGCTTTAACAATGAAATGACTGCCTCAAAACTCTTCCCACAAGGCCACATATGGCTGCTGGGTCTTGCAAAACTTTCAAAATAAAATTGGATGTAATTATTCATGTCAACCTCGTGCAACGATGAGTCAAAACTCAAAACACACCAAAAATGTATAAGGTTGAGCATTCTTATTCCACAATCTGGAAAGCTAATAAATGAAAATTAAATCTAATTAACAAAGAAGAAAGAATCCATTATCCAACATGCCAAAAACAGCATTTTAAGGACCGTTTCTCAATATGGATTTTGTCACACTGTGCTGTCTGACGCTATGATTTCATCTCAACGTTATTTTAAACTCAGTCACTCTCTGAGAGTTAGGACCCAGTTGTTCTTCATCAGCCAAGGGGAAAATGGTCTCATATCAAGAATCAGAGACAGAGACATTGAATCTACTATTTAATCTAGCTCAGAGCTAGCTCAGAGCTAATCTACTATTGAAATCTACTATTTCTTGGCATACATTTGACTAAAATGGATAAATAGATAGATATGTCATTGTTGATTTGGTTTATACAATTAGTGAAGGCCAAAATGCCTTAATTGCAAGCATCCTGGCCTGAATGATGAGTCACATACCTTGTTGTTAACATACTAGGTAGAATCTATAAAAGGACACTTTTTATCGTCATAGTTGGAATTTAAATGGATTCTACTAGCACCTGCTGCAAACGTATACAGCAGAAGCCAACTGGTTTAGTGCCAAACTGAGCAACGCTTAGGATTTGTTCTCTTTCAAAAGTTAAAAACCTGGAATCAGAAGAGTTTTGAGGAAACCACTGGCTTGCCTTGCACTAGACTGAGCATGTGAAATTGCTGTGTTGGTCATGGCAATGAAATCTTGGCCACTCAGTCTGATCCGCTTAGACTCAGAAGAAAATAGCAACAGTATCCACAAAAAGAGTCATTGTGCACTTGTCTTGCTGTGCACTGAATGGCAAGGTGGGTGTAAAGTAATGGACGGAGTATAGTATAAGATGGCCAAAAAAGGGGGGGGGGGATCTGTGACAACAGATATGTAACATAACAATTAAGCTATCACATCTCGACACAGCAAAATACCATGACTAAGCAATCTACTTAGCAGGCAAATGGCCTGCTGTACTTAGAGAAGCCACAGTGTCACAGTTTGGCCAGAGGTCAGGTACCCGAATTAGCTCGACGAACAGCAGAATCCCCGTGACACACTGTACTGTAGCTCTGAGTGAGCTGCAGACACACTGTACTCACTGTAGCTCTGAGTGAGCTGCCTGCTGCAGACACACTGTACTGTAGCTCTGAGTGAGCTGCAGACACACTGTACTGTAGCTCTGAGTGAGCTGCAGACACACTGTACTGTAGCTCTGAGTGTGCTGCCTGCTGCAGACACACTGTACTGTAGCTCTGAGTGTGCTGCCTGCTGCAGACACACTGTACTGTAGCTCTGAGTGAGCTGCAGACACACTGTACTGTAGCTCTGAGTGAGCTGCCTGCTGCAGACACACTGTACTGTAGCTCTGAGTGAGCTGCCTGCTGCAGACACACTGTACTGTAGCTCTCAGTGAACTGCCTGCTGCAGACAGACTGTACTGTAGCTCTGAGTGAACTGCCTGCTGCAGACACACTGTACTGTAGCTCTGAGTGAGCTGCAGACACACTGTACTGTAGCTCTGAGTGTGCTGCCTGCTGCAGACACACTGTACTGTAGCTCTGAGTGAGCTGCCTGCTGCAGACAGACTGTACTGTAGCTCTGAGTGTGCTGCCTGCTGCAGACACACTGTACTGTAGCTCTGAGTGAACTGCCTGCTGCAGACACACTGTACTGTAGCTCTGAGTGAGCTGCAGACACACTGTGCTGTAGCTCTGAGTGAGCTGCCTGCTGCAGACACACTGTACTGTAGCTCTGAGTGTGCTGCCTGCTGCAGACACACTGTACCTCTGAGTGAACTGCCTGCTGCAGACAGACTGTACTGTAGCTCTCAGTGAGCTGCCTGCTGCAGACACACTGTACTGTAGCTCTGAGTGAACTGCCTGCTGCAGACAGACTGTACTGTAGCTCTGAGTGAGCTGCCTGCTGCAGACACACTGTACTGTAGCTCTCAAGGAGCGTTCACACCGAGATATTTATTTTTCGCTCTGTCGTTCAAGTCAACCCTTTGGAATCGCTCTGTCGCTCTGTTTAAATCGCTCATCAACAGGCACACGAAATGACGGACATGTGGGGGATATAACGTTACGCAATGTCATGCTGTTTGTCCACTACGAGCCACCGTCATTGTTTACAAGCTAAGCCTATCAGCGTGCTCCTAATGCGAGCTGCATACCGGTAGTACAGACTTCACTTCATGTCAGCTGTCAGGCTGTCAATGTGGTTTGTTGCCACACAATAAACCAGCGGTTTGTTCCAAGCCAGAGTGATCCTTGACTCGCTCTCACACAGCAGCCAATCAGCATTGAACAGCGAGCGACTGATGCCAGCGTATTTTCGCTCGAGTTGGAATATTTCATCTTGAGCGACGAGCGTATTTTCTCCCTGTCGCTCTGTCTCTGCCGCTCAGACGCCCAGCGATTATTCTCCCAGGCGAATATACGCTCAATCGCTCGTTTGCATTGACTTTGTATGTAAACTCGACGCCAGCGACCAACTTTAATAGGTCGGTGTGAACGCACCTTCAGTGGCAGAGCTCGCTCTGACAGAGAGGGGAATTCATCTTGACAAGGCTCTTTGGCCTGTGTGTGGGGATAGGGCTTGTATGTTTGTTGGTTGAGGACTGTGTGTGTATTAGGTAGGGCCATATGAAATCTGTTTGATTTTTATATTATTTAGATTATTATTTATATATATTATTTTTCCCCATTTTAATTTAATTTAAGGGTTAGGAGGATCCATACAGTACATTCTTGTTTTTTTTGGTCCCACAGAAGACCGACCCTACTCTCAAAACACCCTAATCGAAAACTGAATTATTTCCCTATAGGCCTATTTTACAATTATGAAATCATTTAGGTTCCAATAATTACGTCTACTTTTGATTTTGATCATTAGACCTATTTTTTTTTATCAATTTCAGCTAAATTATGGGAAATTCTGCAAAATTCCATGTTTTAGAGTTGATTCCATTTTTGTTACCAAATTCCATGATTCCGTCCGTTTTTTCAGTTTTGCAGAAATCATATGGCTTTAGTATTAGGGTTCTGCGTTACAGAACTGAGGTGCTGGTGGCAGTGTTACCGCTCTTCACCTGCAGTAGTGGAGCACATCGTATCCACACACTGTATAGGGACAGCGCTAGGTCTATCTGACCCTCACATATCTTCAGGTCCTCACTGCTCCTCTAATTGAAATCACATGCTTTGAGTTCTTCAAGGTCCAATTTTCACCCAAGGATGAAAATAAATGTCAGAATTCCTCACATTCCATGAGGCTGCACTCTGTATTAAAACAAGCCAAGCTTTCAAATACAGCCCCCCTGATAACAATAAAGAACCCCATCGGCCAGGATAATAGAACCCAGGCCTGAGGAGGAACATGCTAATTTGAACATCCGCTAGCAAAAAGAATGAGTGGAAGCAATTCCAAAAACCAGGATATTCCATTCTTTGTCACACTGGACATAAAAATGAAAATGAAACAAACTCAACGAAAACTAAAGGCTGAATTTGATAAAGAAAAAGACAGGCCAAATGCCAAAAGCAGGGCATCTAGTTTACTATGTATTACATTATAGTGTCAATTTCAGCTGTCAAATATGCCCCCAGACCTCCACACACAGAGCTCTAGAACCCCCAGCAAGATGAGAGTGTGACCCACCCCGTACGCTCTCGAGTGCGGGGTGAATCTCTCCCTCGCTCTGCTGCACAAAAAGGCATTTTTCTCAGCTTCCTGGTGAGAGATGGGTGTTTTTGGTGAAAACGGCCTACATTCAAGACAAGTGTCGATAACTAAAGAACGGAAGAAGGCAGAAAAACCTTTCCACCTTTATGACATCACTGATGATGTCATGTCATCAGTGATGTCACTCAAGCAACTGTGATCTCATCAGTGATGTAGGATGTAGAACTGTATGACATCATCAGTGATTTATGACCTCATCAGTGAGGTCATAGCATCAGTGATGTCGCTCAAGCAAAAAAACAAAACAGGCACGCTAATAACGTTCATATCGTAAAATGTTCAAGAATATTTATCAGGATGGACCCGTGGTTGAGATCTTCAGTGCACAGGGCAAAGACCCTGTGGCAAAATGGAAGCTTCACGGGGGGGCATCGGCCATACGTAAAGAGTATCACAAAGAAGTCAAAGGATTTGTGTATTGTCTGGAGGGTAGCAGCCAAACTGTTAAAATGCAAATGCCAGAAGATGGTAAAATGGCTCTTGGGCTCCTTCAGAGATTCTTGGTCCTTCAAGTGAATGTTCCTCAAAGTAAAGACTTCTCAGTTGAGCTGGTGATCACTGTTTCAGGGCACCTGAAGAGGAGACTCTACCTATCAACAGTGCATAAGGAGCTCTTTGCTACACCATTGCATGCAAGGATACCTTTAGTTGGATTGAAATGCAATATTTGGTCTAACTTGTGCATTGACCTCGCATCGTTCACCGGGGCGCTGTTCAAGGGTACTGCTTTTTTGACACTGGATGGCATCACTTTGTTTGCCAGCTGCAAACTGCGAAGGATCTTCACCGTGAAAGCAGAGGCTACGGAGATGTCGACTGATGGCACGTTTCTCAGTGGAGCCGCCGAGAGTGTATTGAAGATGGAGAAGACGCAGCAGGCTGGCCTTGTGAACACTGACTGTGCATCATCAGATCAGTCTGCCACATCAGCCGGCCGAAAAACTAGGCCCCAGGGTTCCTCACACACAGCCTTTGGCTCCAGGGTTTCAAGACCTCCCCCTCAAACTGGAAGGAAAAACAGTCGAGCCTCAGAGGGACTGGATGGAAGCACAGTCCGTACCCTGAATACGGGGCCAAACTCCACTGCTAGAGCAGAACCTACAGAGATGTCGGCTGATGGCATGTTTCTCAGTGGAGCCGGTTTCTTGGACTTGATCCCTCGTAGTTGCCAGTTCCTACCTGGAGTGTATCATGAATTCCATCTATTGAACATGAAGAAGATGCAGCAGGCTGGCCTTGTGAACTCTGACTGTGCATCAGATCAGTCTGCCACTGCCACATCAGCCAGTCGAAAAACTAGGCCGCAGGGTTCCTCACAAACAGCCTTTGGCTCAAAGGTTTCAGGACCTCCTCAAACTGGAAGGAAAAACAGTGGAGCCTCAGAGGGACTGGATGGAAGCGTAGTCCATACTCTGAATACGGGGCCCAACCCCAGTGCTAACTCTGACTGTGCATCAGATCAGTCTGCCACTGCCACATCAGCCAGCCGAAGAAGCAGGCCCCAGGGTTCCTCACACACAGCCTTTGGCTCCAGGGTTTCAGGACCTCCTCCTCAAACTGGAAGGAAAAGCAGTGGAGCCTCAGAGGGACCAGATGGAAGCGCAGTCCGTACCCTGAATACAGGGCCCAACTCCACTGCTAGAACAATCCAAAAAGGTACTATGAGTCAGAGCACTGCCAACCCAAGTGAGAACTCATCACACGGAGAGCCTTGCCACACTCTTCATGAGGGTAACTTTGGATTTGAGCTCACAGGAACACCTGGCTTAAAGACGCATCTCCCAAAAGACTGTAAGAAGGTGCTACGGGTCAACACGGCTGGACGAGAGGGGCTACCATCATCAGCCCATCCAGATGCTGTGCCTGGTGGCCACAGAAACAGGAGTGGGAACGGAGAGATGTCCACTAGGCAAGAGAGCAGTGGACATCCTCTGAACCTGACAGAAAATAAGAGAGGTCTTCAAACACCAGATGAATCATGCTACAGTCCTGCTGAGGAAAGTGCCAATGCCACTCTCACAGCAGCAGAGTCAATTTCCTGCTGGTCAAGGCCAGGCTGCTCCTCTGACCTGAAGGTCCTTGGGGAGAGTGATGGGGAGCCCCAGCTCATTCTGGGAGAGGAGGTGTTCACATTCTCATCACCGCATGACTCAGCCAGACGAGGGCAGGGATATGGTGACCAGGAGAAGGTGGAGAAGATAGATTATCAGGTTCAGAGGAAAGGAAGGATGTGCAATGGGGCCCAACCTGAAGATGACTTTATAGGTAGTGAAAGCGAGGATGAGATCTACACTCAGTTCCCCCATCATAGAGCTAGTGTTGACTCCAGCCCTGTTTCTCCCAGATCTCCTGATCCAGCTCTGGATGTGCATCTGAAAGTCCAACCTCGGTCTCATAGCACAAACCAAACATCAGCCAAAGAGCTTACCCCAAACATCACCAATATGCCCCCTCCCTCTTCATCCACTGGGAGCGAAAATGACTTTATAGGTAGTGAAAGTGAAGAGGATAAGATCTACACCCAGTTTCCCCATCATAGAGCTAGTGTTGACTCCAGCCCTGTATCTCCCAGATCTCCTGATCCAGCTCTAGATGTGCATCTGAAATTCCAACCTGGGTCTCATAGCACAGACCAAACATCGACCAAAGAGCTTACCCCAAACATCACCAATATGCACCCTCACTCTTCATCCAGTGGGAGCGAAGACGACTTTATAGGTAGTGAAAGCGAAGAGGATAAGATCTACACCCAGTCCCCCCATCATAGAGCTAGTGTTGACTCCAGCCCTGTTTCTCCCAGATCTCCTGATCCAGCTCTGGATGTGCATCTGAAAGTCCAACCTGGGTCTCATAGCACAGATAAAACATTGACCAAAGAGCTTACCCCAAACATCACCAATATGCACCCTCACTCTTCATCCAGTGGGAGCGAAGATGACTTTATAGGTGGTGAAAGCGAAGAGGATAAGATCTACACCCAGTTCCTCCATCATAGAGCTAGTGTTGACTCCAGCCCTGTATCTCCCAGATCTTCTGATCCAGCTCTGGATGTGCATCTGAAATTCCAACCTGGGTCTCATAGCACAAACCAAACATCAGCCAAAGAGCTTACCCCAAACATCACCAATATGCACCCTCACTCTTCATCCAGTGGGAGCGAAGACGACTTTATAGGTAGTGAAAGCGAAGAGGATAAGATCTACTATACCCAGTTCCCCCATCATAGAGCTAGTGTTGACTCCAGCCCCGTTTCTCCTAGATCTCATGATCCAGCTCTGGATGTGCATCTGAAAGTCCAACCTGAGTCTCATAGCACAGACCAAACATCGACCAAAGAGCTTACCCCAAACATCACCAATATCCCGCCTCTCTCTTCATCCAGTGGGAGCGAAGACGACTTTATAGGTAGTGAAAGCGAAGAGGATAAGATCCACACCCAGTTCCCCCATCATAGAGCTAGTGTTGACTCCAGCCCTGTTTCTCCCAGATCTCCCGATCCAGCTCTGGATGTGCATCTGAAAGTCCAACCTGGGTCTCATAGCACAGACCAAACATTGACCAAAGAGCTTACCCCAAACATCACCAATATGCACCCTCACTCTTCATCCAGTGGGAGCGAAGACGACTTTATAGGTGGTGAAAGCGAAGAGGATAAGATCTACACCCAGTTCCCCCATCATAGAGCTAGTGTTGACTCCAGCGCTGTTTCTCCCAGATTTCCTGATCCAGCTCTGGATGTGCATCTAAAAGTCCAACCTGGGTCTCATAACACAAACCAAACATCGACCAAAGAGCTTACCCCAAACATCACCAATATCCCCCCTCACTCTTCTTCATCCAGTGGGAGCGCTGAACCAGCTGGGGTGGTCCCAAAACGCTGCGTCTCACCTAGCAGGCATGGCCACAGGTTTGGCTCATGTGGACGACGGGTAGCAAGCCAGGCTCTGGACGAGGACAGCAGTGCACCATTTTGTAGGAGATTCCTACAAGACGTTATCCTGGAAGACTCCAGAGAGCACAAGCCAACTAATCATGGTCACCACTATCAGAAGGAAATTAACCCCCTCCTGCACTCAAACCCCAGGGAGTGGATGGATGTGCTCAGTCCTCCCATTATCCCTCTCAGCCAGCAGAAGTCAGGCAGTACATGGCCCCATCACAAAGATCTAATTAGTGGAGGAGGGGATGTGTCCGTGCATGAAGAGGAGAATGAGGACGAGTATTTGAATGTGCTCTATGATCCTTGCCTGAAATGCTACTTTGATCCACAGACGGGGAAGTACTATGAACTAGACTGACTCAAAGCTTATGAGAATCAACATTCAGATAGGGCTGTACTGAATATAGATAGATAGATAGATAGATAGATAGATAGATAGATAGATAGATAGATAGATAGATAGATACTGTAGATCGAGATATACTGTCTTTTTTTCTCAAATTTGAATATTCTATTCCATAGCCATAACGTCATTATGACTAAAGAAAAGTAAAATCAAAAATGAATAAAGTTCTTCGGAATAAATATGAGTCTTTGTTAACAACTTTCTTTGATGAATATGACCGCTATGAAAATTGCACAGTACAGTATAAATCTTGAATATGACTGCTATGAAAATTGCACAGTACAGTATAAATCTTGGACTAATTGGAGCCATTTTTGCCCATTTACTCATTCCTAATGACCTCATTCAAAAATCTGGCTCTGTTAGGTCACCCGCAGGGGTGCTCTTTACACTTCTTGAAAGATTCAGGCGTAAAATGACAATAGCTGTGGCTGAACACAAGTCTGCTCACTCACGCACAGACACTTTGCACGCATTAGAAAAAAATATCTCCTCTTCGCAATTACTGTACCAATGCATTTTTTGTAAGTTATTATCAACATAATGATGGTTGTGATATTTCACAGAAAATATAATATTCATACAGTTTTGGTCTGCAGCACAACACGCACACACACACACACACACACACACACAATGTGATTTCAGGACACAAGAGACAAATGTGTGCTGCTGAGGAGGGAATGACGAACAAATATTTGCTCTCACACAAAGCAAAGCCAGAACTGAGCCCAACAGACCAAAAGATAGATGGAATACGCCTAATAGTTTATTACTCAGTTGCGTGATTTAGCATAGTCTCAACAACCAGTGAAAAATAACCAGAAGAAACGTTGTTAGTCTTTCTTGATTAGAGCAGATGTTTCTCCTCTTGGAAAAAGCTCCATCAATCTCCCTGACTTATCTCATTGCAGCGCTGTTCTATATAAATCAGCCAAATGCTTATTTTACCATGTATGGCCAGGCCCCCAGTGGACTGTGTGCCGCCAGCTTGCTTACGTCATAACCACGTCAGCCCGCAACCTGCTTTTGGCCTAGTTATGCAGACAGGTGGACCAGTTCAGGCACAGGTTCTCCAATACTTCTAACTTACTTCTCCTCCACTGCTCCTCCATTCCACTACCAAGACCCTCTTTTGACATCCCAATACAGGGTAGAGACACCAGATAGACCTCAATGTTGTTTCAGATTTAACCAAGCCTATCTGCACTCCAAAAACATGCCAAAGAGCTTTCCATAGCCTCCATCCTAGAGATATACTGGACTGGATGTTCTTGTGGGTGATATGCAAAAGAATAGGCACGGGCATTGTTTGCATGGCAAAAGGGTATCATAGATTAGCAAATTGATGATGTCATAAAGATCCAATTCCAGGAAGCATTCCGGCATCCAAAGACAGCTGCAGAGAAGGAAAAATATTTGGAAGGATAGACAACGCTGAGAGGTCATGCCCAAGTCAAAGAGCTGGAGGAATAGGAAAATAATCACAATTATGCAAGCGGTGAGCGTTTGAGCTTCAAAACATGAAGTAACCACACATAGAAAGTTATTACAGAGCTTCTTACGCTTCTCCTTTGCTCACACATCATAAATATGGCACTGTTTCCATAGGAGCGGAAGATAAATCCATGGTAAGATATTGATCACATAACCAAGACATGTGGTTTGCTTCAGGACCCACGATCAACTTAAATATTCAAAAAGAAATAATGAGTGGAGAAAACACGTAGGCTTATCATAAATCTAGTGATTTATCATTTCTGGTTGTTGTTACTCCCCAAGAATTGATTAAAATGAAAACCTTTAAAACTAAAGTCAGTTCAAATGAAGGTTAAGTTGAACTTTATTGTCCCCGAGGGGGGAATTCAAAAAAGGAATACGCTGTACCATGCACAGTATGTACTGTACTACGCATTGGAACCACTGTGGGTGTGTACCAGCTCTGTACTTCAAGCCTCATATCCAGAACCACAAACAGAACAGAAATAACAGTACTGATTGTGCCTGTGCCATGGTCAAAACCCAATGCATGGATTAGTGCAATGCAAGCATATATGCAAAGATATCCACTTGCTGGCTTGACATTTCGATGTTGAGAAAACAAAAAAAGTACAGTGTGCCATTTCAGAAATTGGAAACTTATCTTGCATGGCCACACCTCCTGCTCGTGTTCTAACAAAACAGTTGGTAAGAAAGGGCTGGGTTATTGACATCATTCAAACCAATCCAACTTTGCTTCAGCTTTCATGGTTCAGCTATATTTAGAATCGGGAGAGACCATAGAACATTTCACTTGGACCAAAACTTAAAAAAACTACATCGAAAGAATATTTTCCTTAAATCTTTTCTAAATATAGCTGAACCATTTGGTTTGAAGTTGAACAAGTAAAGCTATTTTTATAAGCATTTTACAGCCTGACGAAGACCCAGTGAGGTTGTTCTTGCCCGTGTCTCCATTTTTCTGAAATTGTACATTGTATTGTAAACCTGTGCAGGTTACCTGTGTACCAACACTTCTGCATTAAATCTTTCTCTAAAAAATAAACCAAGAAGCTCCTTTTTCCACTGTTTATAAGCATTTTACGAAATGTCTATGTCTATTAGGGCTGGGTCGGTTTGAAAATTTTAAAACCGGTTCGATATTGCCGTCTAAACCGGATCGAACCGGTATACCGATTTTTTTTGTAATTAAAAAAAAAAAAAAAAATTTTTTTTTTTTTTTTTTTTCAAGCAGGGCTCCAGAGTGTGGCCCATAACTGTCTGTAGTGCAACTTCAGTCCACCTGATAGCGATAATACACCTCTAAGCTGGTATTGTCAACCAGCAATGATACTGAATAAAAAGAAGCAGGACACCTGTGTAACAAACACACCCTGTATTTATTTCTCATAACTATTCAGCTCAACTTTTCTTCTAAACATCAAAATAATAAATGAAATAAGACTTCTGCCTATAGTGCAACTTGAGAAAAAGGCTAATAAAAACACAAGCAGTGCAATCAGAATGGATTGGCTTACAGCTGAGCTGCCTTATAAACTTCAAAACTCACAAATTCACACAATATAGGGCCTAGGCATGGGTCGGTTTGAACATTTTGAAACCGGTTCGATATTCCCCAAAAAAACGTATCAAAGCGGCTGCAGTTGGTGGCGATAATGCACCTCTAAGCTGGTATGCTGCCAACCAGCACGAACACTGAATACAAATAAGCAGAACCTTTTAACTGTAACAATACACTGTTTTTATTTCTCATAACTATTCAGCTTAACTTTTCTTCAAACATCAACATAATAAACAAAATAAGACTTTTGCCTACTAGTGCAACTTGAGAAGAGGCTAATACGAACAATAGTGCAATCAGAATGGACTGGCAAAAAAAAAAAAAAATTAAATTAAAAAAAAAAAAAAAAAAAAAAAAAAAAAATTTTTTTTTTTTTTTTTTTAGGTTTTTTCGGTTTGCACGTGATCAAACCGGTTTGGGCTCGTATACCGAACCGAACCGGTAAAACCGGAAATCGACCCATGCCTAATGTCTATGGGAAAATAAATAAGGATGAAAATGTCTGGTACTGTACAGTGCTGAAGCAGGAAGTAGGCGGTCACTTTGCCTCTCTATTATCAACAAACCCACCAACAGATATGGGCCACCCACTGGGTTACTGTTGACAAATGACCATGCTTCGTCAATTAAACTTTTACATTGCATCTTTGTAAACAAAACATGCTTATTGCATCTTTGTTGTTCAGTCGAGTTGTCAACATGAGAAACTATGATGGCTTCATCACCGTTGTCTGGTGTAATAGCATTAGCAGGCTAGGCAGCTAGTGTTGTTACACCTGCTTAGAAAACAAGTGTCCCTTCCACTCTTCTCTGAGGTCCCAATGTCTCACTTCTCTACAGCCGCTTTCTCACTGGGAACGATTGCTTTCGTTCCGTTCCGTTCCGCACCCGGGAACGATTGCCCCCCCCCCCCCCCCCCCCCTCCCCTCTCCCCCGCTGGTCAGCTTTCACATTACAACATTTCTTCCGCGCTCGGAAACAGAACAGAGTGCACTTGCGTCATCAACTATGCCTGGAGTGTATCCTCGCCCGTGTGTTGTCTTATGTGGTTCGGAACGGCTGGCTTTCACACTCGCAAGTGTTCCGTGCCCGGGCATGCCAAAGCGCTCCCCAGACCACCTGTTCAAGTGGATCCTGTCACGGTTCCCCGTTGCGCGCCCGGGCGCGGAACGGAACGGAACGTTCACAGTCACACTAGTCAAACTTTCTGAAACTGGGGTCAATTTGGGGACAAGTGTGCTCGGGAACGGTACCGGGGCGCCAGTGAGAAAGCACCTAACATTTTCTCCAGACCTCTCATCATTGGTGTGGCTGGCTACCCAAGATTAACTGGAGACCAGTTTCTTGGAATACAAGCAATTTATCTTCATCGATTACATCATTTTATTGTATAAGGCGTGCAGATTTACAACACAGGCAGAGACCAATTATTAGGCTAGTTGTGGAAACCCCATGCCTAGAAACTAGGATTAGACATCATTCGTTGTGCATTGTGCACAATTCCCTTGGTTACAACTGTTGATTCTTACTGAGGCTAGTGTGAGTTTAGAACAATGTCTGTGTGGTTAAATTGCAGACACAAGAGTTCATGATCCCATACGCTTGGACTGTATATAAATGCAGATATTGCAGTCAAGCTGTCATCAGATTCAGAAAAGGGCTCGTCAGAGAAAGAGATCTATTGCTGCTTGAGTTCAATTTTCTTCCTAATGTACACACCACCCTTTCTCATCTCTTGTTGACTCTTAAGATGTCTACTCTCTAACCTGAACTTGACTTCACTTGGAAGTGAGACACAAAGCTCTGACTGTCTCTTTAGCATAATAAGCCCTTATCCAGATGCTTGATCGAGAGTAGTGGAGCTAGCCAGTGGAGTTTCCCTGTGCAGGCCAGCGCTAGGCTATCACACTTGTGCATTCTACAACAGAGAGGAAGGAACTCCTCCATTGTGGTCAGGATGCCTCTCACCACTGAAGTCTGAATCCAAACGGGAAGCTGCCAAACCACCGATCAATGGAGGCAGAAAATCCCTGATGTTAGAAAAACAGAACGATTATCAGAACAGAAATGACAGAACTGTGGAAAGGTCTGGCCGGGGCTTTTATACAATCATGGCCAATCGAATCAGCTCATCTCCTCATGTGCAGATAGATACATCCAACTTGACAGTGCAATAAAATAGGCTTCCCCTATTTTGTCGGTTGCCTGTAGTTTGTTTTAGCCTACTTATGTGATTAAGAAGGTTGCATTCAGTCGACCTCTAAATCACAAAATGGATTGGTGGAAGCGGGAGTAGGGCTGCACGATTAATCGTATTTTCATCGTCATCGCGATAAGAAAATGCGCGATGAACACATCGCAAAAGTCACGTGTTATCGCAAAATATATATATATATATTTTATTTTTTATTTTTTTTACAGTGCACCTGAACGCAACATGCAAGATACCGGCTGAATAAGTGTCCAAATGTTCATGTCATTCTGGCCAATACTCCACTTCTGTTATAACATTTCAGTCTGGAATATGGAATATCTTTCAATAATCATTATGGTTTTGGATTTTTTTTAGCTTCAAGAGTGCATTTTTGTTCGTATGATCCTCAACACAGGCTTTGAGAATCCCGTGCCACTTACTGATACGTATGCTTAAATTAACACACTCATATTGCAAAATGAATTTAGGCCCTCACTGTAATACTTCAGAAGTTGAATTTGAAGTTCAGCATTAATACATTTGTCATTTTTTGTCTTAGATTTACCTTTGTGTGTTATTGCAATATAAAACTATATAATTGAGAATCGATTCTAGATTCTGGAATCGAGAATCGTTGGAATCGAGAATCGTTGGAATCGAGAATCGTTGGAATCAAGATTCGTTGGAATCGAGAATCGTTGGAATCGAGAATCGTTGGAATCGAGAATCGAGAATCGTTGGAATCGATTCTGGAATCGGATCGTGGCTTAGCCGGATCGGAGCACCCCTACCCATTAATATTTTTGTTTATAGCATTTTGTTATTTATCGCAGGTCATATCGTCATCGCAATATTGAACAGTGTTATCGCACATCGCAGCTTTTCCTCATATCGTGCAGCCCTAAGTGGTTCAGAGGACCCAGCCCTCCGAAGACCCAGTGATTAGCCTACATTTGTTTTTCCACAGAGTGGTTCATTTGTTTCTGGATGTTAACCATCATGCCTGCCTACTTTGTTAGAACTTTTTGACACTTCCTAAGTCTGGCTGCCTCCAGGGGACAGATGGTCCGATGATTACTGGGTGGGATGTTCTGCCATTTTGATTGGATTATTCAATTTGTGGGCAGGATGATCATGGTGATCTTGGATGATCACTGCAAAGTCTGAACTCCAGAAGAAGCAATGGCAGATGACAATGTAAACACTGAACTCATTCAGTACAAACTGTTCATTTTGACATCAGAATCAGTTATTCTTAATTGTGATTTACAACCTTCCCTTGGATTTGGCCATAACCAATTTTATGCAGAATATTTCGTGTGGACTGAGTTGTATGTCACTGTTGGTAAAATAAAACAGGCAACACATCTCAATTCAACTCAAGTTAACAACAGATTTATTCCACCTTTCCGTTGGAGGATGATCAAGTATAATCTTGTGCAGATTACCATGAGCCAACATAGAGAACACCTTGTTCTCTATGCAATCCAATATGTTAGAGATAAACTCCCTGGGGGAGGGAAAGGGTCAAATGAACTCTATCTGTAGAAAATGGATAACCATCTTTCCATTCTTCTAATCAAATACTTCCTATTCTACAATTGAATTTGAGATAGCAAACTTGCAACAATAAATGTTGCAATTCCAAATCAGCAGAAGCTTAACTCATTGAGTGCCAATGACGTCGATCGACGTCAAAGTAAATAGTGACGTTGAGTGCCAATGACGTCGATCGACGTCAAATGCGTTTTTTGACGGTGGGACGTGGATCAAAGCCTCCTGCATCTCCTGTACAAATATTGTAGCTATTGAAGGTGTATAACCTATTTTACGGACTCATTAGGTGGCGACAGTGCTCTCCAGATTAGAGAAAGGTCAGGAAAACAACAGGAAAAAGCCCCGTGATGAAAGAGAAACCGCTCATGCTGCAGCCAGAGCCATATAGATGGCTCTGACTGGAGCTGACGTTGGCTGCGAACAGCAGTCAATCCGCGCCCACAACTGAGCCCCTCTGCCTCTGTCTGTCTGTCTGCATAGTTTCTCCACACGATTAGCCGCCAGAAAAGCAGCACCCGACGCCGAAGGGCCAAACCATTCTCAGCAGTCCGGTTTGGCTTTTCCGTGTCGCGCTGGGAGCCGGCGCACAAAAACGGAGCACTCCGAAAATAGACGCTGGGTGCGTGAGGCTGTGTGTTAGTGTGGGGAGGAGTTTGCAGCTGAGGGGGGGAGAGGGGGGTGGGGCACGCAGGGCACCACACAACTACACCACGTCACTACATCAGAAAATATTAGCTTCAGACTCAGTGAATGTGCTTGAAATGCTTCATTTCACAAAAGGCGGAATAACTCAGCTTCTAATTTGAAAAGCCTGTTTTTGCTCAAAACAACCTATCTTCTCCGGCTCATAACTAAAGAACGGAAAATGGTATCAATAAACTTTTTTTTGCTGATGATACAATAGAGTCTCCTTGTTCTTTGTGCGTGTTCGGTGTTTACATACTAATATCACACAATATTCTGTGGGCCTCGAGAAATCACTGAAAACGCTCTGAAACTCTGGCACTGGGAGCGTCCGTTCTCCAAAAGTGGCTGGCACTCAATGAGTTAATGTTTGTGATATGGCATGAGATAGGTTTTCAAGCAGCCTGCTCCTGAACAAAACTCTGGTCATTTTATCCAAACCCAGCAAATTCAAATGATAAGCAAATGCTTTGCTTCTCATTTTCTGATCTCCTTCCCCATTTCTCAACTTTGTTTTAGCCTTTTAAAAAGCTGCGTCCAGATGTTAACCAATTCATACTGTAAGCACCACAAAACACAGCAGCTGTGCAGGCATTCACTGCAGAGAGGAGCGAGTTTAGCTCCAATGCTGCCAACCCAGAGGCAGCAGGCACGTGTGCTGCAACAGTGAATCAACCCTACAGCAGGCGACTTGACGCTATAATGAAAAGGATCCGCTAAATTAAATTATGACCCCCCACTGGTGCAGCACAACACAAGCTTGAAAACCATTTTATAAAGGCCTAGCATGGTAGCCAAGAAATAGTCGAATGATTGAGTTGAGCATGCAAGTTACGGGCGAAAAGAATCCAAGATAAACCACAGAAAGAAACACAAATAGAGAGGCTCTTGCCATAGTATTTCTCTCCAGGTTAAACTACGCAAAAATAGCGGACAAAAACATGAACCGCTCTCAGTGTGGGGGAAAAGATATGGTTTTCTTCTGTGTTTTTAAGAAATGGCTGTTATTTGCAAAAGCAATGTCCTTGTGGGTGCGGCAAGTAAGCCGTCACACAAAACACAAACACTCTTTGAGAAGTCTCACAACAGAAAGCCAATTCATGACTTTGTGAAGTCCTCTGAGATCAAACGTAATAAAACATCCTTGGTACGACTATTAAAATAACGCTTCAGTCAGAGGCATTTCAATTCTAGATCTGTCATAACCATGTTCCTCCAGAGTGTTTCATATCTGACACAGTCATCTGAGTCATGCAACTTGAGTACAGTAAGACACTGATTGAGAAATTACTCCAGCTTGAATGCCTGCATATGTGTATCTATAAATACACAACTTCTATGACATACAGTACACAACACACAGCAACATCACATCATCTTAATCATCAGATAGCATTCTGCATATGGAAGCATTTTGCTCTTAGTCACTTTGGAATGCTGTTTTTTCTTTTTATATCTTGCAGGCTTGCGTTACGCTACATAAGCCATTTTCTGAGTCCAGAGCAGAAAATTAATCCAAACCATAAAGTCACACAAAATCACGATCGGCCATTATGTCTGTGAAGCATATTCAAAACCACTTTGATGATACAGGGCGATGATATCCAATCCAATAAACTGTTTGCCAAAGGCAGCTCGGCAAATTCCTCTGTTTCACATAGCAAATCACAATTTATGGTGTGCAGCACTGTGCAGCAAGCAAGAGAGAGTAGATACATAACATCTTGCCAATAAAGAGAAACGTCCTACTGCATAAAGAAAACACACACTTCCTGCTCAATGCAGATCAGGCATCCAACATTACGCACAGAAATAACTCCAAGATTTGTGGATGACATAGTAGCCAGAGCCAGGTAAGCAAACTAGTGTGTCACCACTGTGCATAATATGATATTATTTTTCACATAGCTGAAACAGACCACATGTGATGACGGGTCAGATAGCCTCCCTGGGCTTCAGTCACACTTCAGCCTACTGTATACTGTAACTGCACCAATGACAATCATTTTTCTTTCAATACATGTTTCTAATTGATATGGGTCACCTGTGTTCTAGTCAAATAGTTAGAAGTGTTCTTCGTGGACAAAAGTGATGAAATTAGTTTGTGGTGGAAACAAGAAAGTCTACAGAAAAGAGCAGTTTCTGTCCTTTTGGATCATCTAAATTAACAGCCATGCCCAACTTGTGGGCCGCGAGGGGAAGGCAAGTGGGCCGCCAAATTATTTGCAAAACATTACGATCTTCGTGATTTGTATTGTATTTCTATTGTATTTCTATTGACTTATTTTTATTATTATTATTATTAATATTATTATGTATGAGAATGCATGTCTCCATTGTTGAATTATACCGTTATTTAATTTGTAATGAAGTATTTGTTCATTGAAGCCTATTGCAGACAGCCCCTCACTTTTAGTTTTTGATTTGTGTGTGGTGCTGATGGACAGCTCCTTTTATAAAAAGTGCTAACGCATTATTTGGCCTCCGTACTGTTTGCGGTCAGATCTGGGCTGCGAACATTTTTGAGATAAGTCGGCCTTGACTCGGAAAAGGTTGGGAACTGCTGGTCTAAAAGAAGAGAAGAGAAGAGAAACTCTGGAAAGTCATCAAAACAGCTTCTCGCAAAGGCAACATCCTAATTGTCCCCTACCAAATTGGGGAGAATGGATCGGTCGGTTGGTCTGTCGACAAAAAGTTCACCACCCTTTAGTGGGGACAGTTTTCGCCCTAAGAGACTGAAATTGTTTCTTTGCAGCTCTGTTTTAAATTACCACTACTCAATTTTCCTCTAGCCATATTTAAAAGGATCGTTCTTTAAAGTGATAGTTCCACTGTAGTTTTTAAGAAGTCAGCCTGATTCATCATTGGCTTGGAGTTTTTAGTAGGGCTGTGCAATAAAATCAATACGGCAATACTTTTTTCCGCAATACTGTATCGATATTTCAGAAAAATATTGTGATATATCGCCATATCGTTTTTTTGCACAGCCGTGTGCTCAGTGACACAATAAGAATACTTTTTATTTCAGTGCATTCAGTAAGACACTCAACACTCGGTAGTTTTGACTCAATTTGTCCACTAAGTTATTCATATAAAGTGATGTACATATTATTACACTACCTGGGTGGTGCACAGCATGTACTGCAATATATACAAGTATTGCAATATATCGCAATATGTAATGTATCGCAATGTATCGTGATACAATCGTATCGCGACCCTATTCCTCAACAGATTACAGGTTTCGTGAAATTTGCCAGCGGTCCATCCATAATAATCTAACAAAACAAACTGGGTCAGGTCAGTGGAGCAAAACCCGTCACAGTGCAAAGGGGCTTGGTGACCTTTGCAAACATCCCTGGCTTGACCTAATGAGCAAGGTGGAGGATAAAACATCTGCTGTCTCGTCAGCCTACTGGACCACGCTCCAGCCAGCAGGTTGGCTTCTGTACAGCTGAGCGTAAACTGGCTCCGCTAAAGGAAGTGCTCTCCATGTGCTGAATGAAGGGAAATCAACATAGGCATCCTTTATATCTTTTTAGTATATCAAGTCTGAAAATCCTTTTCATTTTCCAGTTGTAAGATAATCGCTCCCATTCCAAAACAAGGCCACCTCTGCAGAGTTCAGACGCAAACCAACAACTGATCACCAAAGCCAGATGAATACAACTCAGTGAAGAGCAGCAGGGATCATTTTTCTCTGGGGGTCTTTACTTGTGGAGTAGACACCAGCCTGTCACAGAACTCTAATGCACTAGACCACGGTCTGGTGGCACATTTCCTACTAAATCTCTCCATCCATTGATTTCTCATTATCGTAAGCAGTGGAGAATAACTAAACTTATGGTCCATGACATGTCTTCTTGTGGTGAGACTGTCTGAATGTGAATCCATTCAGGCTCCTCTGGTGATGCCAGGAACATTTTGTCCCCGGAGCACACAAAAAATTAATTTGTCAGTTGGCTGGCGCTGGGATGCACAGAGCCGATGAAAGACACTGTTTACCTATTGTGCATAGCAAGGCTATGGTGACTAAGAGGATTCAGCTGGTCTGGCCCCTCTCTCACACATGGCGCTGGAGGGAAGCCACTGCTCTAGGCTAGGGACTTATTTTCTTCTTTTATGGTAGATTAACTCAATATTGTTCTTATTCTGCAGCCTGCAGGCCATTCAAACAAGAACAATTCGACTTTGATCCTGACCCGTAGATAAGTAGTAGATAAGTAGCAATAAGAGCTGATGATCGATAACTTGAGCTTATTACAAAGGACTGATTGTCATGTGATCAAGGTAAATGGGAGCACTTAGGACAGCTATACTAACAGTATAAACCTTTGAATCCAATTTACGCAAAACTGTCAAGTCCTCTCTCGTGGGTGCACAAAATAATGTAACTGAGGCATAACGTAAATTTCAAGCATGAGGAGCCTCATATATCCCATAATACTCATGCAGGGGGAACCACTGGAGAGGGATGAGAGGACAGAGGATCAGGCTAACCACAAGGACTGCCTTTTCTCGCAGCTGTATACGCCCATCATCTAAAGTTCAGCACTCTTCCCCGGCAAAAACAAATACAGTATAATACAACAGATCAATGACCCTACGCATACAGTGGGTAAAAATAGACCTGTGGCTGGCTGTAACAAAACGCTCAGTCAGGGCGAGAAGCAAGTAGCAGGAGCTTCCAACATTTACGCAGCTAAAATACAAAACATTGGATGCAAAACAGGACGAGTATACTGACCTCGCCTGGGTCAGCAGCAAAACAAATGAGATTGAGATGAAATATCGAAGATACGAAATATTTCCTTGCAGGTTTTCCTCTCCTGGAAAACCATCCAGACTTCCGAGCGCCGCCGAGGGAAGGACCTGACTGACAGCGGGACAACAGGGACAGGATGTGACAGATTTGGACTCTTATCCATGAAAAGTTTCAGATGATCCCCTCCAAATATCGAAACGCATCGCGTGTAAATGCCCACCGCGATGAGGCGTGGGCTTGATCTGTGCCAGATCACATCTAGCACCTCGCTGGTTAATGGGGGGAAAAGAAAGTGTTTCCAATCTCCTAGTCGTAACGTTAACGTTAGCTGTGCGGCTAGGCTAAGCGCAAAGCTATCTGGCATCAACACCATCACACTGGCCTGGATATATAAACCTCAGCGCCGAGGCTCAATCTGACACCCGATCTGTTATAAGACTTACCGGCTTTTTCATGATCATATCCCACGACTGTAAAGTAATCAGCCAACCTAGCCATGTCTGCTGCTTTTCCCGAGGTTTTCCAACACAATTCAGCATTTTTCTTTCTTCCAAAGCACAGCCATGTTTGACAGAAGGAGTGTCAGTGCGCTTGCGTGTAGGAGCAGGAGGCATCCATGGGCGTGGGCCCTTCAGTTTACAAATAGGAGACTGTGGGCCCTTGTGTCAGGGCCAGAGTGGCCCTATGGCAGGAGTCTCCTCATCATGCTAAATACTTTTGTCCCTAGGAACCCCATTACAGAAGATTTAGCTATGATATTACTGTAAATGCAAAACTGTCATATGTTATAGATGGGAAGATATTGATAACCACAGTAGGGGAGTTTGAAACGTATGATCAAAATAGTGATCCTATAGTCTCTGATTGCACTCATTGTGTAGTCAATAAAATATCAGTGAAATTAAACAATTTGTTGATTTGCTGGAGAGACCCTCAGAGACCCTTCAAAGACCACTGGAGCTCCACAGACCCCTCTTTGGGTATCTCTGTCCTAAAGCAGGCTACTGTCTGTAATCAGTGGGAATCATTGGCATGGCAAAATATATAAATAAATAAATAAATAAATAAATAAATAAATAAATAAATAAATAAATGGGACAGTAACATGGATAATGACATGAATAAATACTTGAATTGACATTGTGTGTAGCATGTGAGGTTTCCTAGAGTTGAAATAATAATATGATTTCATTATTGCTGTCAATAGGGACCCACACCGCCCCCCCCGCCCCCCCCCCCCCCCACACACACACACACAGACACACACTTGTCCCCTACAGAGTGAGGTTCGAGTGGAGGTGGAGGGTCAGGTAGAGCACAGTGCCTTGCTCAGGAACACTTCAGTAGGATGGATGCTTTGCTGAGTGCTGACATGGGAGCTTGAACCCAGGTCCTGAAGTTGAACAGGTCAATTATACTAGAACCCAGGTAGCTAAGATTCCATTCTAAACTTCATAATGACGAAGCTGCTGCTTCTGTTGAAAATGAATGAACTCTGTGTACTTCAAGTATTTGTTTGAACTTTTTAACCAAACTCTTAATACTTTAGTTCTATACAAGAAAATGGATCATTGTTCTTGGTATTGTCGCAATTCATTTTTCCTTCCCTTTATGCTGTACATTGTTGTGACATGAGTCATTACCTCCTACTGTATGAGGAAGGGGTCAAACTCCTCTCCCTGCAGACTACTGAATATTTATGATGACTACACAGGGTACTATCACAGGGTATAGCCCCGGGATAGCCCCGGAATAAGTTGGAATTTCGTGCGAATTCTCTCACTTCCTCTTTCTTGTTTCTCTCACTTTCTTTTTCCTATAAGCTACTCGCTGATAAGGGGAGGACGACGACAGAAGTAGTCACATACTTCACTTGAAACCAGGCCCAACACATGACTGAATCAGACTGAAAGGTTGGGTTGGGTTGACTGAAAATATTGGATGTTTACATGTAGCGTTTTGTCAGTATACAATAATAATTTACCAATGGGAAAGCTAAATTAAGACTTCCGGCCAAAGAGTAGAACGCACATAAATCTCTACAATATATTTTTTTTCTACAGGCCACAAAGTTTCCAGGTCAATCACAGCATCTTGACAACTCGAAATCATATTTCAAATTCGTGGCTTTGGGCTTGGAACGACCTTCTTTTCTGTTGAACCTTCCACTACGTGAGCTTTAGTTGCTCACCTTTCCTGTTGCACTCACCTGAACGCAGGTGACTAAGCAGTGACTGTGCCAGTGCCAGCCCTCCTGTGATAGCTGCCACATGGGGGGCTAGCCAGCACATGGCTATATAAGGAGCTGGAAAGCACCAACAGTATTTTGTTGTCGCGATTGCACAACCTCTTTGCTCTCTGAGCAGAGGGATTACTCGTCTGCCGGAGGCAATTATCATTACAAAAGGCTTACAAATTGTGTTCTGGTTTTACAGCACATGTGTTTAACATTTATGTATTGAATTTGTTAGAATGTGACACCATGTGTGGAATGAGGGTTGCATGAGATATAAATAAGCGCAGGAAGTTGTTATATCAGAAACTGACGGGAAATGAAGAAGATACAAATGATAGAATGATGATGATGGGGCAGACTGCAATGTCACTGTTATACCTAATAACATGTTGAAAGAAACCAAGGTGCTGTTTCCTCACCCACCAACACTGACAGGACAATCAAAACTGAAATGAGTACTTTGGTTTTCTTTCAACATATTGACACTGAAATTCTTCATAAATCTTGAGCACAATTTTTTCCCCCTTTGGTATTCACAGCTTTTCATGCATTGAGCGCAAGGCAGTCGTATGTTAGTAGTGTGAGTCCATCTCTTGGAAAGCATCCACATGTGCAGTGTTTTCGAGGTTCACGATCTCATGATAATAACAGTATGTACTGTACATTTCACAGTCATGCATTCCCCAGCCCCGGGACCCATGGGGCAGCTGCTTGGATGAAGGCTATGATCAACAAAAAAGTTGTTACCCCCAAATGTGTTATTCCTGATGGCATATTCTGTGCATATTTGCCCCCGGGGGCTTATAATCGACATCTGCCTCATGACCCCCACTGACATGGATGTTGTTTTGAGCCACACACACATTACATCTTCTTTTTCGCTGCAACATGTTGAAATATCGTTCAGTCTGTACTGGTTTCACTTATTTAGCTTTTATATAAACACACATGGATGCAAAGTGTAGTCTTGTATAATAACTGTGTACAGGTCTAGAGTGACTCACTCAAGGAGGCGTCAGATGAAGTCCAACAATACGAGGGGGAGCTATCCTCCGAGACGAGGAGGCAGACTTGATGGCTCTCCCATTACCATAGATTCATGCCTGTGCATTCCTCAAGTCATATCATTTCTAAAAGCTACAAATCAGAGGAATCGTTTAGAAAATGTTTTTTAAGCCAATATTGTTCATACTTCACGGGCTGTTGTTGTTCAAGTCCATATTCCGACTCTGGATTTATTTTTAGATCATTGTAAAATTCCATTTAGCGTTTATCCAAATATCAAAATAAATTCAATGGTTAGTTTGGCGTCACATATTTGTCCTTTACAAACAAATACATTGAGTATATTGGGTTTACAGTTTGGCATACTTACTATAGCCTATTTAATTAGTGACTCAGTGTTTGTCTCTGTCTCTCTCTCTGTCAAAACCATTTCAAGCTGACAATGAACTTCAGGGAGTGCCTTTCAACTAGACTATGTGCATTCCTTAAATTACAAAAAACAAGTTGGGTTGAATGCAAACAAGACAAAATCCATACCTCTTTGACCTTCAATATCAAATATGTCAAGATAACAGTCTTTTTATTGTCATCATTTAGATTAATTAGAAAATAGAAAATCTCAATAGAAAAGCAATGAAAACCTCCCCCTCCTGCACTTGGGGAATGAAGCAGTTGCCTGAGACCGAAACACTGTTGTTTGATTGGGATAGTTGGGAGTATTTTTACTTAGGCCTACATAACTGTTTTTGATTAGATTTCTTGAAATATTATAAATCAATTTTTAACTAATTAATTGATGCACCCCTAATACTGTCCTGTGAAAAACTACAATATTGCGACTCATAAAATGGCAACAACAATATACAGTATAATGGCTGAATCTCATTCACCCAGTGTGCTATAAATATTGTTCCCTGTAGCATTTTAAATGATTTGATTATAACTTGTGATATTTCATTGTGTTGTACTGTCGTATACGTGTACTAGCAGCAGCACCACCAGCACAGTCAAGGTCCTGATGGGGTGGGGGAAATGGATGAGACAGTGTGTGTGTCAGTCAATGAGAGCCCCTCCCACCTCCTGTATAAAGGCTGCCGTCTGGTGTGTATGGGCTATTAGCCGAGTGTCACAGCTGCCTTACAGGACCAGTAGCAACATCAAGAACCCTGTGGACTATTCTTTCGTAGAAGACTTGTCTCATCCAAGTGAATTATCAAAGAACCAACAGGTATGTTGCACTTTCTGTTGAAGAAGACATTGTTGTGATTTGCTGTGTGCTCCCAGCTGATGGCTTGATCCTTATGGACAAGGACAGGTTATCTGTCTAGTTATATAAGGAGTGCAGCACTCAGTGTGTGTGCCTGCATGTGGGGGGAGTTGCACTCTAAGGTGTGTAAAAGACATCTGGCGGCACAGAAGTACTTAGACTTAGACTAAGTAGACTTAGACTTAGACTTATTTTTGCTGAGTGGGGTTATTTAAGCAGGTGAATGAGCTGAGTAGCATGTGCTTTTCCTTGGACTTTTTGAGCCGAGTCTATTTTGGAGCCCTCATTTCCTAGACAGTGTCCTTTGCTTCATTGGCCAGGGGCCCTGAAGCATGGCTGTAAGTTTACTTAACCAAGCAAAATCTGACCTCAGCTTGACTTTTTAAATAAATGAATGATAAGTGCAAATAACTTGGCTTTTGGACTCTTGTGTAAGCAGTGTGGCTGTCAGGGCATCTGAGGGAGCTTCACATGCATAGAGGAACAAGGGGGAAATTTCGCAAGTTATATATTAATTGATATTATAAGTAAATAACTGACAAACGTTTTCTCTCTTCTCCACAGAGGATCCGAGTCAAAATGAAATTGATCATCCAGTCCTTCCTCTATTGCTGTCTACTGGCCACAGTAGCACACTGTGTGGAACTTGAAATGAAACCGGGGTTGAAAAAGAGGTGAGTCTTCATTCATTTGCAATGGCCTCAAAATGAATGAGATCATTTTCAGTAGACAACGGATGAGCTCTCTGAGAGCAGATGCTACCTGAATGATCTGCCCTGGGCTAATGGGTTTTTTCCTGTCTTCTCCCAGGCTGAGTGCATGGCTCGAGAGCAGATTGAGACGGGATCTTAACAGCGTATCTGCAGACAGCACAGCAGAGTCTGAGCAGTTTGTCAGACCAGAAGACATCAAAGATACTCTGATTCCACATTCAAGGTAAGAGCACATACCATACAATCCGTAGACAAACAATATCAGCAATTTACCATGTCATTTTATATTGTACTGGTCAAAGAAAAAGCACACAAACGTTGCAGGGACAGACTGAGCTAGAAGCCACTCAGGAATGCAGAGCATGGATTCATGTCCCCTCTCTTGTCTTTCTTTCCCCAGCGTTGGCATCAGCGTCCGAACCAAGAGGTCCAAGCCTACAGTGAACCAGTCAAGAAGGCCAGGCTGTTCCCTGGGCACCTGCACCGTGCACGACCTGGCACACCGCCTCCACCAGCTCAACAACAAGTTGAAGATCGGAAGTGCCCCCATTGACAAGATCAGCCCACAGGGGTACGGCCGGAGGCGTCGCTCTCTCCCAGAGTCAGAGTCAGACAGAGTCTCTCTCCCAGTGGACAGAGTCTCTCTCCCAGTGCACAGAGTCTCGCTGAAGCTGGAGGCCGGCAGGCTGAGGCCCGTGTGGAGCAAACCTGCCTCGTAAGTTCACAAGCTGGAGGCTCTCCTCAGACGGACATGAGCGGGACACTGCGGGGAGGAGATGGGAACGAGAGGGAGGGGAGCAGCTCTCTGCTCTCTTCTAAAATTCTCCAAATGCCTCAGACTCTTGCCAAGTATTCTCCGGCACATTTTTTTCTTCTTCCAGGGGATGAGGACTGAGTCAGAGCAAGATTGGCTGCACTGAGTTTCTGTGGAAGCTGAGCTGAGCAGCTTTGGCGATGCAGAGTGTGCAAACAGCTGCAGCTGGCCTACAGGCACTGGATGGCACAGCGTGGAGCCACTACAGGTGCTGCTCTCTGCTTGGCAGAGGGGAAGGAAGAAGAGCGCTAACGCCTGGCAAAGTGGAGACACCTCCAGGTTAAAGAGGGGAACTCTACTCTAACATACTGGGACTTTACACACCTCTTCCTCAAGGCCAGGACTTTGAAAAGTTCTATCCTCTAAGGATTATGCTACCCTTTCAAACTGACAGTACTTGTCTGCACTTTTCCATTTGGACTTAAAGTCAAATAAATCATCAGGAAAAGACATCTTAATCACAATGCCAAACAGGGAGATAGACTTATACTAAGGAGCTATGCAGCTTTCAGTCTATGTCAAGTTTTTGGACACTGTATAAGGGGAAACTGCCTTAGATTCTGTGAGATAATGTGCCAGTCCACAATGGATTGAAATATACTTGAAATTGATATTGTTTGTATAAACACATGTGCAATCTATATTTGTATATTTTTATTGCAGTTATATGTATATATGTTAAAATCTGTGGAATTGCATTATTTAAATGTTATATAGAGGTTACATTAAAATACTTATGCAAATAGAACTATTTTTGTACAGGAAGAAATATATAAGGGCATTGTAGCTATTGGTCATTATTATTATTTTTTACAAACTGTGGTAATAGGATATCTGTTTTATAGGTATGTTATATAATATATTTGTAAATGCGCTCTATTTTATTTGTGTCAACATTGTCATACAATAAACATTTTTGCATACAAAAAGTAGACCTTGTCCAGACCTTCTTTGTTCGTGGCTCTTGTAAATTGAATGTGGCGTTCCATTGTCTGCAGTGCTCTGCTAGACACAGAGCACCTGGTCTCTGTTAAGTGATTACAGGGTCTCATTAGAGCCCCCCCCCCCCCCCCCCACGTCATCCCCTCTCTTGTGACCCGCCCGCCCCCCACCCTAAAGGGCAGACAGGGTGCCAGGCGCATGCATTCCTGCTGGGTTCAATGCATATTTGTTGGCTCAGCCCACACCGCGAAGCAGCCTCAGCGCCATTAGAGGAGGCTGAGGCTTTAGCTCCATCTGTATTCAATGCTAGATGGTTGGGACATCAGGGGACCATGCGGGGGGTTCCGCTCTGACATTCCTGCGCTGTGCTCAGAGAGCATTGCAGAAAACTGCCACGACAAAGCGCTGATCGCGACCTCTCTGAAATCAGGCAGACCCCAGAGACTGAGCAGCAGGCAGACCTCCTTACTCGACACATTATCACCCTCTCTGTCACACTGTTGGGGGCGTCTAGACTACACCACCTAAAACGCGACCAGGAACATAAAGATGGTCGCTTTCTGGTTTTGTCACAATTTCTTTCAGACCAATCCCACACTGCAAAGTGCACAAGTGTCAACATCTGCCCATGCCAATCTGGACAGGAAGTATGGAAAATGTGGGGTAATATTCATGAAGCATATACTTGAGGATATAGGAGGTGGCCATCTTTATGCATCTGGTCCTTTCCTTACCGTCACTCATCCCCGGTGTGGAACTTCACACTTCGAT